>NC_053490.1:336902246-337502246 GCF_905171775.1 Rana temporaria | reverse complement strand
AAACACCCAACGGCAAGAGTTAAGGTAAATGGGACATTGTCAGGGACATTTGAAATGTTCAATGGGACTAGACAGGGGTGCCCCCTGTCGCCCCTTTTATTTATTTTAACCCTGGAACCATTGCTGGCCGGGATTAGAAATAACCCTGATATTAGGGGGATTCAAACAAATGATGGGGAACATAAACTTGCAGCGTTCGCCGACGATATTTTATTATTCATAACGAATCCAACCATAACACTCCCGAATCTATTAAAAACCCTCAAATTGTATGGAGACGTATCTAATTTTAAAATCAATCCTCTAAAATCAGAAATCCTCAATATAAATGTGAAAGCACAGGACGTACGGAGATATAAGCAAGAGTTTCCATTTATTTGGAAAGATACCGAGATAAAATATTTGGGAGTTAATATCACATCTTCCCCTGACCTAATTTATCTACAGAATTACATACCACTATTAAATGATATTAAAAAAGATTTAAAGAGAATTGCATTGAGACAAAGATCCCTATTAGGGAGAATAAACTGTTTTAAGATGTTTACTCTCCCCAAGATTTTATACATAATTCAAATGTTACCTATCGCACTACCGGGTGCTTACTTCAAAATACTAAAACAGTTATTAAATAGGTTTATATGGCGGAACAAAAAAATGCGCATTAGTATGGAGGTGTTAATTAGAGATAAGGAACATGGTGGTTTGGGGGTACCTGATATTTACACATATTATATGGCTATTCACATGGCACGGGTGGTTGATTGGGTCAGAGACAAAAGAGAGAAAAGATGGGTGAGATTAGAAAGCTGTTCAAATAACTCACGGTTAGGAAAAGAAATTTGGATACCGCCACATTTTAGACAAATAAATCCGCACATGCACAAAATCACATTGGCATCCATGTCTATTTGGGATAGGGCACATAAAAAACATAGATGGGGTTATAACTCCCCATTAATCCCTCTATTTGACACAAATTTCTTTGCACCAGGGAAAACGGACCTGTTTGGTAAATGGATTAAAAAATCAGATGTTCAATTAAAAGACATATTAAAAGACGGCAAAATTCTTACCTATCAGGAACTAAGTAAAAAAAAAGAATTGTTTGAGTTGAACAGGTGGCGATACCTTCAGCTGACGCATTTTGTGGATTCCCTCCCCTCCCCCCTGAGGTCAGATAGATACTTGCTCCCTTTGGAGCGTGTGTGTTTGACACCAGGGGGAAGGGGCGTGATATCCGCAATTTATAAAATATTAATGGGATTGAAAGACCCCGGTTTCCCTCCTTATATTAATAAATGGGAAGAGGAATTGGGAACGGGAAAAACCGAGACAGTGGTCAGGAAAATATTAAAAAAGACGCATTCAACTTCATTCAATTGTGCATTGATTGAAATGAACTTTAAGTGTTTAGCACGATGGTATATAACCCCGGCCATAGCACACCGTTACCAAGACGACACTTCCAAATACTGTTGGAGGGGCTGTCTTGAAGTGGGCACTATGTCACATATATGGTGGACCTGCCCAAAAATTAAAACATACTGGCAGGATGTACTATTAATAATTGAGGAGATTACCGGAATTAAAATACCTCCTGATCCATGGGTCTGCTTGTTTCATGGGACAGAAATGTCAACTAAACAGTATATGAGAACCTTACTTCCACACGTACTAGATGCAGCAAAGAGTCTGATCCCCAAACAATGGAAGGACCCTATGAGCCCGACAGTAAAGAGCTGGTTTCGCAGGATTAACGATATATATTATGCTGAACAGCTCAGGTACATGGGAGAGGAAGGAGAATGTGGATTTAAACGGAAATGGCAGGATTGGGCTAATTTTAAACTTGCACCAAGGTATAGTGATAGGATGATATAGTGTAGGAAGGTCAACGGGCAAAGAGTGATTCAATAGGAGACAGAACTCCGGAGATAGGGGAGGGTGGGAGGGTGGGTTCAAGGGCTGGGGGTGGCTTGAGGGTGGGATGAGGGTTTGTTCGGCTAGGGGACACTAATGTATTTATTTATGTACTTAAGAATTTTTTTTCCTTTATCCCCTTTTGTATATTTATTGACATATATTTGGGGGGAAAAGAGAAAAGGGAAAAAAAAAAAAAAAAAAAGGGGGAAAAAGAAAAAGAAAGAAATTTCCAACCATGATGCGAACAAAGGAGACTGCAAATTGAACGTTAAAGTGATTGAGTATCCTGATAGTTCTCTGAGGCGAAAAAAAAAAAGAAAAAAAAAAAAAAAAAGAAGAGTAGAATAATAAAATATATATATATATATATATATATATATATATATATATATATGTGTGTAGCACTGACCCCCGAAGGAGCTGCTGGTTTAATTTGGGCCTGCACTCTACCAATAAACCCCACTAACTTGGCTCAATCCCCTTGGCACAGCTGTGATGCAATGCAATACAATACAATGTAAGACAATACAAAATACCTGTATTGTAACCCCAGGATCCACTGACTGCACTTGGAGGGAGAAAAACAGTACGCCACAACAACTGGATACTTAACTAGAGATATATTTTACTGTGAAATATGCAAAAAAGTGATTACAGTAATTGTGCTGTCATCCCAACATAAGACAACAGCACAATTGATTTCAACATAAACTTTTTGAAAATAGTATACATATACATAGGTTTATACCTGGGAGCTCCCCCTACTTTATAAGCTATGTGTGAGATCTCACTTAAATTACTTAGTCCTGGATCTTCCTTTCTTCGCTAGCTAAAGTAACTCCTTGAGATTTGTAATCCACAGTTTTGATGAGTCAAATTGAAGTGAAAGTGCTCCTGGTGTAACTGCAACTATTTTAAAATCGATTAAAACGTCAAAGTAGATAGGCCTCAAGCCTTCTCAGTGTCAGTTTCTCTGCTCCTCTGTGGAACTATAAATCCCAGTGAGGCCTGTATATGAGTCTAACTGCGTGTGGAACTTAGCAAACAGTGGGTCGTGACCCGCTCACCCACTGGATCGGAGCTCCGGGTAGTAACTTTTGTCCTGTGACTGCAACTTGCTTCTCCGTCAGCTCCGTTCAGCTCCGCTGGATGGATCCGGTCCTCCCATGCTCGGATGAGTGTCTCTCGGTCTCTGCAATTCGGCCACCATCCCTCCAGCACCCTTAGATCACTTGCCCCAACAACCGAGATTGTTTTCCCCTGTGTGTCCTCATCTCCAAGGAAACCAAAAATCTAAACAAAACATCTCTCTGCATTACCAGTATTTGGTCACTAGATGGCTCCAAATACTTAAACATAGCAATGTCCATAGACGTTGTATTAAAGTATGCAAACACACATCAATATACAAGAATGTCAGCGCTACATATATATAAATATATTTTTTTCTGCTCTATTCTAATATTTTTCTATTCGAATTTGAGTTCATTCCATATGAATTTTTAATTTCAGAAGATGGTTATATATATAAATGTAATTATTTTTATATATATATATATATATATATATATATATATATATATATATATAAAAATAATTACATTTATATATATAACCATCTTCTGAAATTAAAAATTCATATAGAATGAACTCAAATTCGAATAGAAAAATATTAGAATAGAGTAGAATAAAAAAAAAAAAAAAAAAATATATATATGTATATATTATATATATGTATATTTTATTATTCTACTCTTCTAATATTTTTCTATTTGAATTTGAGTTCATTCTATATGAATTTCGAATTTCAGAAAATGGAAGATAGATAGAAGATAAATAGAAGAAGCCAGGTCATATTCTATTGTATTTGATTACATTCTATTAAATTCCATTCTGTTATTTTCTATTTTTTGATTTTCATTCTATTGTTTTATTATTTTATATTCTATTTTATTGTATTATTTTTTAGAAATCAATTTATATGTTTTAGATTTTGATTCAAATTTGCTTTCAATTTTCATTCAAATTTGTTTTCGAATCAAATTGTTTTCGAATTCGATTCAAATAGAATTTGTTTTCGAATCCGATTGAAATATTATCGAATCTGGTCTAAATATTTTCGAATCCGACCGGATTTTTCGAAATTCGGTCGAAAACGAACGAATTCCGAAAACAAATTTAACACATGTAACGAATCTAACTTAACAAAATAAATTAAATAACGAATTAAAACGAAATGAAACAAATTTTTTTTTCCCTTTTGCACATGCCTAATTGTGACAAAATGTGTTTGACTACCGAGATACACTGCTGGTGAAGGATGGAGCTATACAGAGCTTATTATACTTACCATTACACTTATATTGAAGTCTCCCTAACATCAAATATTTTGCTTATTCTTACCATCCCACCAATGTCATGGTCTCTGAATAAGATCATCCACCCTATCTGATATACCACTAAGTAGGTGGTCTGATCCCAGACAATATTAAAGCTTTTCTTTAAGGTACCTCTGTCCATTACATTTAAATTAAGATTTATTTAATATTATTCGTATTTCAGATCTGGGTGCCACTCCTGTCAGCTAAGAACAGGAAACTGAGGCTACAATTCACACATGATTACCAAAAATGCACAATAGAAGATTGAAAAAACATTTGCCTGGTTTGTTAAGTCTCAATTTCAGCTACGACATTCAGATGGTAGGGTTAGTCATTGGCATAAACAACATGAATGCATGGATCCATCCTGCCTTGTATCAAGGGTTTAGGCTGGTGGTGGTATACTGGTGTGGAGGATATTTTCTTGGCACACTTTTGGCCCCTTAGTACAAATTTAGCATAGTTTAAATGCCAAGTCCTAACCTAAATATTGTTGCTAACCATGTCCATCCCTTTATGACTACAGTGTACCCATCTTCTTGGCTACCTCCAGCAGTATAATGCACCATGTTATAAAGCTAAAATCATCTCAAACTGTTTTTTTGAACATTAAAATGAGTTCACTGAACTCCAGTGGCCTCCACAGTCACCAGATCTCAATCCAATAGAGCACCTTTGGAATGTGGTGGAATAGGAAATTGGCATCATGGATGTGTAGCCGACGAATCTGAAGCAACTGAAGCAACTGCGTGATGCTATCATGTCATCAAGGACCAAAATCTCTGAGGAATGTTTCCAACATCTTGTTAAATCTATAAATGAAAATCAATCAGTACAATTAAACCCTATAAAACCTAGAGCCACTGAACACTCAGGGTCAAAATATTGAATCCCATAGAAAAACATATAAAACAGTGCAGTGCTATAAAAAATATAAAGTTCATATAGCAGAACGCAAGCACCAATTATAAGTGTCCAAAATAGTGCTGTATTAAACATGCAGGTAACTCCGTGAGGCACCCCCACCACTTGAAATATTAGCAGCACACCTCCCAAAATAGACCCCTGAAGGAAAAGGGTCACAAACACTTTCACCTACTGCAGTGTGGGTTACTGTGTCAAAGGATACAATCACCAGGCTGAGCTGACAGGAAGGATCCCTCTCTCTGCGCTCTAGACTCCTCCAAGTAAATTGGACAAGATCTCCGGTACTTTAAATTTGCATGTAATAAAAAGAGTATATAGTGCTCTCAATAAGGATTGTTTTTTATTGTGTATAAAGGGAGTAAAATTTACAAGCATAGCACTGCAACCCAGTGCCTGGTATACAAGCGTGTAAAATGTGGATCAACGATGGCCACGGGTGACGTTGAATTATTCCCTTCCATCCGTATGCGTTATGTCCTAGGGGGGAGTTTGCCAGCAGATACGGAAATTACGTAAGACACATGCTTTTTAAATCCATGCCACGAAGAATTAAGGCAGTTCTAAAGGCAAAACAGGGTCCAACCCAGTACAAGCCAAGTGTACCTACAGTAATAAAGTGGCACCTGAGTTACAGAGGGCATTTCATGCCTCATACTCTTCTTATGCCAAAGGGGTATCGATTCTGATACACAAATCCCTTCCTTGTGTTGTTGGGGTGGTACACACTGACCCTCATGGCAGGTATGTACTGTTGGTGCTAACATTATGGCAGCAGCGGTGTGTCATTGCTGGCATATATGTTCCTCCACCGTTCAAACCTGAAATACTGTATGCTATTCTGGAGAGGATTACCCCCTATTGTCCTTCTAAGCTGTTACTGATGGGTGACTTTAATTTGATCCTGTCTCTGGACCTAGATAGACCCATAACACAACTGAGAAAAAATTGAAAAAATATATAAAACATGGAAATAGACCACAAAACAAGATGGTTAACATAAACAAACAAAAAAAAAAGGATTGCTATATATACATGTACATATCAAAGATACGCATATAAAAGAAAATCCCATATCTCGAAATAGTCAAAAAAAGTTAAAATATAATAAAGACATAGTAAACCATCACCATGTATAATACATGGGAAACACATGAAAACATGAAATCGTACAAATAAAAACTAGATACATTTATAAACAAAAGTACATGTGCAAATTGTTACAAAGCAACCTTTTAATATTATAAATAATGTATAAAAATCTACCAAAACATGTTTGAACATACCATGTTTATACTGTATGTAGAAACTTCAGTTCACGGGGTGACACTAAAGAATAAGGGCACAAATACAAAGTGGCGGTGCGATGATGTCTAGTAACTAGTTAGAAAAACTCTATTAATTAGTAATATTTAGTCGAACCCCTACAGATATCTAAATCTCGGGAGATCCGAAGACTAATTGAGATATATACTAATCACCAGAAAACACAAATAAATTTAAATATGGTGAAAAAAAAACAACAGGAAAACAGCAGGAAGACTATCAGAAACTAGTAAAACAGCAAAACAGCAGGAAAGCAGAAAAATGTACCGGCCATTCCAATGCCAGGTCCATCGAGTTCCTTGATGGTGAGTGCAACACCATTGTCACTAGACATGTGCATTCGTTTTGGTCTGAATGTATTTTCGTCCGAATTTTGGGGATTTACGCGTTCATTTTAACAAATGATAACGAACGCGCAGATTCCGAAATCTGAAAGATCTGACCTAAAAAATGCTTTATTTTCGTTTACTTTCGGCAACAGTTTGATATGGATAGAAGATTGGACATGACAGTGACAATAGCGATCTGTGTCTATCGAACCTGCAGTTGAATGTGCCTGACATAACTCTATTAGTCCAATATTATTCAACATTATAGAGACATGAAGATTCGATGAAGCAGATAAAAACATACGACCGCTGTGAGCGGACATTTATGGTTAAATGCTCTGCCCATAGGCTATAGAAGAATTGTAATGTTGGTTGACTAGTAATAATAATTAATAAATATAATTATTACTAGTCATTCAACATTAGAATTCTATTATAGCGTGTGGGCTGAGCATTTAACCGGAAATGTATGATTGCGGCATTGTACAGTTTAGCTGCTCCTTCGAATCTTCTTAGAACATTCGACAGACACCACAAGCCTTCAATGACAGAATCAACCTTAACCTCTTGACCACTGGGCACTTAAACCCCCTTCCTCACCAGACCAATTTTCAGCTTTCGGTGCTCTCACAATTTGAATGACAATTACTCAGTCATACAACATTGTACCCGTCTGAAATTTTCGTCCTTTTTTTCACACAAATAGAGATTTCTTTTGGTGGTATTTGATCACCTCTGCGGTTTTTATTTTTTGTGCTATAAAAGAAAAAAGACTGAAAATTCTGTAAAAAAAAAAAAAAAAAATCTAGTTTCTGTCATATTAGCGGGTTATTTCTCACACACAGCATATGCATGGGCTAGTACAGAGGTATTGAATAAGGAGACCAAACAACAATTTGATACAACATTTTTATTTAACTTTGGTAAAATTGGCCACGGTGTCATCCATAAAATGTGGGGGCGGGGTTACAAAAATTTTCTCAATAAATAAATTAAATTACAAAAGGCCAAATTGGCTAAACTTAAAACTTTAAAATCAAATTAATTTCTGTCCATCCAGCAAAAGCTGGACGACTACTCCCCCCATACAGACGACCCCATGACTTATTATGACAAACTGACAGGTAAGGGTGGGCGGGCGGGCGATGCTGCTTGTCAGGAGATGTGACTGAGCAAATCGCCTCAGCCTCTCCCTTATATAGGCTCGTCCAGTGCAGGTTTTACCTCACGCGAACGGACCTATCAGAGAAGGGGGCTGCCGCAGCTGACCAATCAGAGGCTGTTACTACCCCAGAGCGCGGCAGCCCACTTCTCCCTCTGCTCTATCCCATGCAGGCTCAGCATACTGCTGTAGCCTCACATGGGCTAGTACAGAGGTATTGAATAAGGAGACCAAACAACAATTTGATACAACATTTTTATTTAACTTTGGTAAAATTGGCCACGGTGTCATCCATAAAATGTGGGGGCGGGGTTACAAAAATTTTCTCAATAAATAAATTAAATTACAAAAGGCCAAATTGGCTAAACTTAAAACTTTAAAATCAAATTAATTTCTGTCCATCCAGCAAAAGCTGGACGACTACTCCCCACCGGCCGGGGCCAACCGCGAAGCTGTTGGCCGAGGCCCCCCCACCACCGTGGCTGATTCGATCATGGACTGGATACCCATATTAAAAATGTCCAGGCCAATGCCTGACAGATGAATTTGGTCAACCCGAAACAACCCAGGCAAAAAACCCTCTAACTCGGAATGACGAAAGGAAGAGCCACCAATTGAAGGCATAAAACTATGAATCGTCCTATTTAGCCGTCTGCGGATTCTATCCACGTAGAAAAGGGTGCCGTGCGGCGACCATAACAGCCTGGGAACCATCTCAGAATATACTAACACTGAACCTGGGAACATTTGAGTTATGGAATAGAGATCCCTTTTCATTTCACATAACAAGTCCCATGTGTTGAATTTACCCAAGTCATTAGCCCCCACGTGGATAACTATCACTTGGGGTTGAGGCCAGACAGAAGACAAATAAGCTAGGTGGTCTTTTAAATTGCGCCACCGCATACCTCTAACACCTGACCATAAAATTAAAAATAAATCAGGATCAAGCCCCAGGTTAGCAGAGTATGATCTGGATCCGGAGTGCTTGTAAGCCCAGAACACGTAGGAGTGACCTATGACCCAAGCGATATTCCTGGATAAATCTGAAAGAGAATCATAAAGTTAGAAGACTGGGACGAACATATAACTTATATCTATTGCTGCCCCACCTGCCCACTTTTTTAACCTTACTCTCTGAAAAACCTATAGAATCAGCTGTGGTGGCAGCGCCAATTCGGAAAGAATGGGAAGAAAATTGGTACCCAGATAAATTCAAGCGCTTCAAACAGGAGGCCAAAACAGCTGAGAACTGGTACCTAGTTAGAGAGGACAAGTCTTCATGAATAAAAAAAGGAATCGTTACTCAATGGTCTGACCAAAAGATAATTACGAACATGAAACACGGGACAGATAGCCTCATTAGGAGAACTGGATAAAGAAAACCACTGGCCAACCTGAGAGGACTTTGATCTGGACAAAAACAGACGGACAGAACCGACGTCAAACTGAACATGAGAAAAACGGAGAAATGAAAAAGCGTTTCTATTTGCTGCAGTAAACTCACCTAACCGAAGGGCTCCAAAGAATGCTATAGAGAAAGCAGCCTTAAAAAGCAAAGATTCGAAATTGGATGAGCAGACATCTTGAAGGATCTGAAGAAGATCGATCAAAATGGGGATAGATATGGGACGCCTATTATCTAAAGAGGGCCTAGACTTTTTGAGGCCCTTCAAAACCTGAGTGACCTGAAAGAAAGAGGTAAGAGCAGGAAGGCCTGCAAACTTAAGGAAAAAAGAAACTCCAGCCAATATTTTACCTATGGAAGCCGGGGACAGATTAGACTGAATGAGAAAGGACAAAAAAGACAAAGCCACGTAAGAAGATACATCTAGTGGATCCAAACCCAATGGTTGACAGAAAGAGCACCATTTGTGCCATGAAAGCCTATAATCCCTCCAGGTGTTTTCCGCTACTGAAGCCTTGAGATTCCGGAATATTATTCCCAAATTAAGCCCCAGAGGAAGTCTGGGCAAGGGGTGCCATGTTGATCCGCTGATGGCGCCAACTCTCGGAATCTCTTGAACTGTGAACGAGATAAAGAATCTGCTATGTTATTTTCTTTACCTGCAATATGCTCAGCTCTCAACCATATATTACAGTTCATACAATGAAGTACAAGGAAACGCAATAACCTCAGAACGGGATCAGACTTAGAGGACAGAGTATTGATGGCAAAAAAGACACCTTTATTATCCGTATGAACTAAGATTCTACGATTCCTAAAGATGTCTTCCCACACAACCACCGACACAATCACTGGAAAGAGCTCCAACAGAACTAGATTTTGAAGTATCTCCTTCTGGAGCCAATCAGGGTGCCAGGACTGGGCGCACCAGCGCCCATCCAAGAAAGCCCCGAACCCAGCAGAGCCAGCTGCATCGGTGAAGAATTCCAACTGAGAACTATTAATAAAGTCCATTTGCCAGGCCGAGGAACCATTAAACTCATTTAAAAAAGCATCCCAAATTCTTAGATCATCCTTGATGCTTTTTGAAATTCGGAAATGAGCGTAAGGGTTCACCATACCTTTTATGGCTAACGAGAACCTGCGCGAAAATACCCTCGCCATAGGGATGACTCTGGCTGCAAAAGCAAAAAGACCCAGCAAAGATTGTGCCTCCTTTAAGCACACCTTCTTACTGACAAGAAAGGTTGCAATCATAGACTTCATTTTATGTATCTTCTGTTGTGGCAATCTGAATTCCATTCGTTCGGAGTCAACCGTGATCCCCAAAAATTCAATAACTGTCGTGGGAAAAACTGTTTTCTCCTGGGCCAGAGGCACGCCAAAGTCATGACAAACGTCAAAGAAAACCTGTAAAGCTTCCATACACACTGATGACCCCCGGGGACCTAAAAACAAGAAGTCATCTAGATAATGTAGGATAAGGCCTTGAGGGATAACGACTGACACGACCCAATGTAAGAAGGAGGAAAAAGCCTCGAAATAAAAGCATGACATAGAAAACCCCATTGGCATGCATTTATCAAAATAATATTTATTCAAAAATTGAAAACCCAAAGAATTGAAGCCTTGTGGATGCACGGGAAGAAGGCGGAAAGCCGACTTAATATCAGCCTTTGCTAGCACAGCCCCTTGCCCTGCTTGCCTCAAAAGACACAAAGCCTCATCAAATGAGGCGTAGCAGACTGGAGCCTCCACAGAGGCAACTTCGTCATTGAGTGACGAATGCGGTGGGTAAGATAGGTGGTGGATCAGTCTGAACGCACCCAGCTCTTTCTTGGGTACGATGCCCAAAGGGGACAACCGGAAATTAGAGAATGGCGGGTCATTAAAGGGGCCAGCCACCCTACCCTCAGACAATTCTTTGCAAATTTTCTCAAGCACTAAGTTAGAGTGCATGGATACCGATAGTAAATTTTTAACTGGTGTACACCCTGAACCAGTAAAGGATGGCACTAAGAAACCATTGGCAAAACCTTCAGTTAGCAGAGCCGCCATCCTGTGGTCTGGATAGCGCTCGAGCCATGGGCGCATTCTTGCCAGGCTCACCGGAGTCGGGGCCTTTCCCATGTGTGTCCTTGGGTCCTGAATGAGAGGAACTAGCGGCAGCTTTACGAAAACATCTGCTCGCCGCGTGAGTACCGCCACAATAAGAACACTCATGTTTGTATCTACAATTCAATAAGAATTTACATTGACCCTCATTGAATGCAAAGCATACACCCTTCCTGACTGGACTCTGACCATTTGAAGCGGGGCGAGGGGTGAACTGGGGCCTAGGTGGCAGCATAAGGTTTAACCATAAACCAACGTCCTTAGCCCCCCAATGCAGCGATGGGTGCACAGCTAGTTTTTGACGGAAATTCTCGTCATATGAGAACCATGCGGAGCCGCCAAAGTGGCGAAAGGCCTCCGCAATAATATCCAGGTGTTGGAATAAACCTGAGCACTTCCCCGGGAAGCGTTCTCCCATAACTGCTGAATAGATACAGAACGCTTGCAGCCAGTTTTGAAATGTCTTAGGAACCGCTCTCCTCCTATCTTCCTCTGTTCTTTCGCTGGACTGCCTGTCAGATTTAGCCAAAAACTCCTTAGAAGCAGGGAGAAGTGATAATATATCGAGATATTCACCCCTCCAAATTTTTTCTTTGACTGACTTAGACAGATGAAAACCCAGCGGGGATAAACTGCAAGGGAGGGGTTCCTTAAAGGAAGACTCGCTGACCATAGCAGCCGAGGATCTGAGGGGTAAAGTATTATTAACAGCAGGACACCTCACACTCGATCTGACAGTAACATCCTTATTTAGCAGAGAGGGATGACCAGCCTCATGCCACACCACACCAACCTCCTCCATATCAATAGCATTATCGCTATTTCCAGCACCAGTCTCCTGTGCACTCTGACTTACTGTGCATGCCTGAGTACTCAGACTCTCACCTGGTTGCACATACATATTTACATTTTGTGAGGTAAAATCCGCATCATGTATACCTTTGAACTGCTGCACAATGACAGACAAAGATTCAATTAGACTAGAAAATGCAGATAACTGGTTAACATTACTGAAAACAACTTCAGGTAAAACATGCTCACCCAAGTCCCCAGGAGGGGGGGAAGAGGCAGCGCTGCTCCCTTGCTGGCAAGAAGCACCTCTTGTTGCAGCTCCCTCAGCTTGAGGAGCTAAATTATTGGTCTTACATTTCTTTTTTCTTCCAGGCTGTTTCCTGGGGGCGCCCACGCTCATCTCTGGTACTGCAGCTGGGCTGACAGATAAAACAGAGCCACTCTCCTCAGACAGGCAACGCTTCAGCCACTCTTCACCTCCCCTGCTCTCCGCCTTCTCTAGGAGTCTACATAAGAGCTCCTCACGGCTGTCCTGCACAGCGCGCTTCATCCTGAGAGAGAGGGAGAGGCGGGCGATGCTGCTTGTCAGGAGATGTGACTGAGCAAATCGCCTCAGCCTCTCCCTTATATAGGCTCGTCCAGTGCAGGTTTTACCTCACGCGAACGGACCTATCAGAGAAGGGGGCTGCCGCAGCTGACCAATCAGAGGCTGTTACTACCCCAGAGCGCGGCAGCCCACTTCTCCCTCTGCTCTATCCCATGCAGGCTCAGCATACTGCCGTAGCCTCACATACTACAAATTACACCCCAAAACACATTCTGCTATTCCTCCCGAGTATGGCGACACCACACATGTGAGACTTTTACATAGCGTGGCCACATAGAGAGGCCCAACATGCAGGGAACACCATCAGGCGTTCTGGAGCACCCAGGCCAATTCTGACATTTCTCTCCTACATGTAAAAATCATCATTTATTTGCTAAAAAATTACATAGAACCCCAAAACATTATATATGCTTTTTTTTCAAAGACCCTAGAGAATACAGTGGCGATTGTTGCAACTTTTTATCTTGCACGGTATTTTCGCAGCAATTTTTTGAACGCATGTTTTTTAAAAAAAAACTGTTTTGGGCTTAAAAAAAACAAAAAAAACAGTAAAGTTAGTCCAATGTTTTTGCATTATGTGAAAGATGAAGTTACGCTGAGTAAATAGATACCTAACATGTCACCCTTCAAAATTGCACACGCTCGTGTAATTGCGCCAAACTTTGCTACTTAAAAATCCCCATAGGGGACGTATTGCAAGGTATTGGGGTATTGTGGAGTATTGGGGTATTGCAGAGTGTGGGGGGGGGTATTGCAGAGTGTGGGGGGGGTATTGCAGAGTGTGGGGGGGGTATTGCAGAGTGTGGGGGGGGGGTATTGCAGAGTGTGGGGGGTATTGCACAGTATGGGGTGTTATTGCAGAGTATTGCGCAGGGAGGGATGGCTGGATCTGTGACTGCAATAGTCACAGATCCAGCCCACAGTGCTGCTGCTGACACCCGCCCCCCCCTCCTCTCACACTGTACCGATCGGTACAGAGAGGAGAGGGAGGAACCGTCGTCATTACATGACGCCAGTTTGTTTACAAGTGATCGCTCCGTCATTTGACAGAGCGATCACGTGGTAAACGGCTGCTATCAGCGGCAATTTACCGCGATCTGTGATGCGCCGGGTCTACTTGACCCGGCGCTCACAGATGATTCCGGGTGATGATTCCGGGTGATTCCGTGTGAAGGATTCTGGGAGGGCGTCCCAGGGACGTCCTCCCAGAATAACTCTACCGCGCTGTAGCAGTATTTTCGCTATGGCGTGGTGGGAAAGTGGTTAATTAATCCGGATTTTCAGACGAATGCATTTCTTAATAAAACAAAATTAATAAAAACGAATTAGCTAAATAATTTTATTTTTCGGACGAAAACTAAATTCCGAAACAAAATATTTTAGTGTGCACATGTCTAATTGTCACTGGTTTATATAGGAAACCATCTGCCGGTAATGCTCTGTTGTGGGCAGATTGTAGCCATCCGGTCGTCCAGTTTCTCCGATTGAAACGTGTGTGCAGTAAGGACACCGAATTTGCCAGGGAGGCAACAGAAATGGTTTGCAGATTTAAACGCAGAAGTTATTCTGATGAGATTGCACATCGCCGGCAAAATTCCCAGGAATGATTTGCTGTCTGACACACGTTCTAGAGAGCACTTAAATAGGGGCCTCCCTCATCTTCTAGAGTCAGTATTCTGGTGTTCTCTACCCCATTCAGTATAGAATTTAACAAAATACGAAACACGGTTAACAAATATCTTCCCATTTTTTTAATGATCCTATTTACACTCAGATACTTTCTAGAGGCATCAAAACCGTTTCTCGCAGGGTTCCACTGTTAGGCAGATTTTTATCACCCAGTCTGTTCACCAGTGAGAGCTCTGGCTCTCACTGGTTGAAGTTTAAGGGTAATTTAAAATGTGGAATATGAGGATGTGCTTATTGTTGTCATATCAAGAGGGGTCCTTCAGTCTGTTCCACTACTACTGGTAGAAGTTTTGTTGTTTCTTCATTTATTAACTACAACACCAGGTTTCTGGTATATGTAATTACATGTGATTTATGCAACATCCAGTATGTGGGTCGCACAACGTGCAGAATGAAGTATTGTCTCTATGATCATTTAAGCGACATTAAGAAAAAACACTCAGGGGCATGGTCTGGACATGGCCGAGTAAGGATGTGTGCCTGTGGAGCTCCCATACGTCCTGGCCTTACCGGCCCTAACATCAGCTTAACACACAAATTATAAGGCATGTACTCAGCTGGAACATGGAATGGAACGCAGAGGAACTACCAGGCACCCGGAGCTAGACCCGGCGGAGATATCCAGTGCTATTTCTCCGGCTCGCAGGGATCATCCCCTATCCCTAAGATGGCGAACACCACGAGGAGCGGCGGGAGTGTGAGTTCTTCCCCACACGCATCCCAGGCACCCCCCACGACTTAACACACTATGGAGGGCGACCCTGGCACACTGGCAGTGTTCCGCCCTGGCCCCCAAGACCCGCTCCATCCACATCCCATGCCGCTGACCCTGCATGCAGATGCAGAGCTGATAGCACTGCTGCAGGCTCTGCCTACAAGAGCCGACTTTGAGTCACTAGTGAGCAGGCTGGAGGCATCACACCGCAAGGACATAGAGGAGGTCCGCATGGAGATCACCGCTCTGACAGAGAGAGTGGGAGCAGGGGAGACCACAGTGTCCACACTAGAACTGAGGCTGCAGCAGGTAGAAGAGACGCAGTCAACCTCCATACTGACCCAGCAATTATGCATAGAGGAAATCGAGGACCGTAGCAGGATAAATAACCTGAGGCTCAGTGGTCTGCCCAAAGCCACGGGGTCAGAAGACCTAGCAGTAACAGCTTTGGCCATATTTCGGACCGTGGCTGGAGACGCACTCCCACCGACGGTGTCTTTTGACCGAATCCACAGGGCCTTGGGTCCCCAATCTACAGACCCGAATCGCCCGCGGGATGTGATCTGCAGGGTCCATCAGTACGTACACAAAGAACTCATCTTGTGGAAGGCGTGGGAAGTGAGAGACACAGACTTTGATGGGGCTATCATTCAGATCCTGACGGATCTCTCCCGTGCCACTTTGCAGAGGAGGGCCATGCTAAAGCCAATACTAGAAGTCGACCAGCACTCCGGTATTACCTACAGATGGGATTTTCCCATTGCAGTAACTTTCAAGAAGCACTTACAGTATTTCACACTGCGATCACTATCTGATCTCCTGGCGCTGTTTGCCTTTCTTGAAACAGATCCTATAGATGTCCCGAACTGGCTGCAAGCTCTCCCAAGCTCCTCCACTCGACCAGGCGGTTCAAGTCAGAGGAGATCCCATTCCCCGGGGCCACAGAGGAGCAGACGGAGGACCCGCATTGCTTCTGTGGAAGATTCCAGGGAAACTTAGTGGCCACGGAGATGAGACCATACATACACATCCTTTGTTCTTAGTGCTTTATCACTTTGCCGGGACACGCTGACACCTTCACCTGATCTGTACTGGCTCTTTTTGACACACCCGGGCCTCACACTGGGAGACGAGACGATAATTCTGTACTGAAGTGCATATGTTTACGCCTAGAAATGTTCCCTCTTGTGAAGATCAGGGCTCATTGTTAATCTCTTTACCTAGACCACATGTCCTCTGTGCGGGAGATGGGGGTACTCCTACTCGCTGGGGACACTGGGGGGGAATGGGGCAGAATGCATTAGGTGGGGTTTGATGGGAATGAAGGTGGTGGACAACTATTTCTTTACACCAGGCTTTGAGGGCTGATCTGGGGTAATACTCTAGACCCTTCCCTTTGCCTTCTCCCCCCCCCATACAGTGGACTAAAGTGTGGATGCTACGTAATTGCTACTGTTTTAATGTTCTACCATGCTGGGATTGTTTATCAGGGGTGTGTGCTGAGGGGGGACGCCGTCTGGGTCGTGTGACCTAGGGAAGAGTGTATCAGGTACAAGTTGCACCGCTCGCTGGTTCAACGCCAAGATATGAGCTATACAGTATCTTTTCTGGATGCAAGGATATGTATGTTTTTTCCTAAAAATTTGAATTTTTTTGTGGTGTGTTGATTTCCCTATTTGTTCTATGTTCCTGGTTTAAACTGTTTTATTTTTCAGGTTATGATAGAATACATGCCCAAGTTATACACTGGGGCTGGTGGGTCTGGGCGAGGCTGGGAATACTCCCTCGGTTGTAGTCTAACCCCTTCCCCACTGGGCCGACGCACAGCACCCGGGGTTTTCCGGAGTGTGCTTTATTGCAGATCCCTGCACTGCAATTGGTTGTGTTTTAACGATCAATCGTAAACAAGGTATTTTTGAGCATCAATTGCTCACCTAGCTTGTTTCCAAGCTCAGTTTGTTTTGTTATCTGTCTATCTTCTCCCTCTATCTAAGCTTTCCAAGTTTCCTTACCCCACTCCTCTCTATTTTATCCCGCCCCCTCCCTGTCGACACGGTCGTGATGGATCACATCACTCTTTTCTTACTGAACGCCAAAGGGCTAAACATACCGGAGAAGCATTGCATGCTCTTGAATGATCTTAAAAGGGATAGAGCCGATGTAGCGTTTATTCAGGAGACCCACTTTAAAACGGGCTCTCCACCATGCCTAAAAAATCTTTACTATCCCATAACCTACCATGCCATGAATCCCACAAACAAATCCAAGGGGGTATACTCCTGGCAGGAAAAGTACCCTGGACTTTCCATGACTCTAGAATAGACCCCGAGGGCCGGTATGTGTTTCTTAAAGGTCTTATAGGGGACGTGCTTGTGACATTGGCCACAGCCTATGTACCAAATGAGAGACAAGAGGTCTTTATACACAGTACTCTGTCCCTCTTGATGGGACACCTAATTGTAGGAGGTGACTTTAATGTTTCACTGGTCCCTACTATAGACGCATCCTCGGGTACCTCCTCTTTGAGACCTAACGTACATAGGAACATCTCGAGAGATCTACATAATGCCCAACTTCTGGACATATGGAGACTTCACCATTCTAGAGAAAGGGACTACACGTTCTACTCTTCCCCACACAAAACATACTCACGTATCGATTACTTCCTGATACCACACCGCAACCTAGAGGCAGCATATGACACAGTTTATAGGGAATGTCACCTGGTCGGATCATGCCCCCATAACCATGCGTTACTCCCTGTCGCGGACCTCGACATCTCGAACACGGTTTTGGAGACTGAACGAAAGCTACGGTGCTGACGGACGTGACGACCAAGCTGACACACTACTTCCAAACCAATGACGTGGCAGACTGTGACCCGGGCATACTGTAGCAAGCCCACAAAACCGTAATTAGGAGGGTCCTGATAAAACACGGTGCACGTATCAAACGTGACTGAGATAAACAACTTCTGGTGCTCTTGGACAAGATCAGAGATCTCGAAGCAAAACACAAACACAATCCAACTCCCTTATTAGAAACAGAACTCCTGACGGTTACAAGACAAACAGTTGATCTGCTGCCAAAGCAGCACTCCAGACCTGTCGGAAATTATCCTACGAATCGGGAAACAAGTGTGGGAAACTGTTTGCTTTTTGACTGCATTAGCTGAGGCAACAAGCCTATATACCCCAAATTATTTCCCCTTCAGGACACAAAAAGGTCATGCCCTTCCAAATTGCAAGTGAATTTCAGGAATACTACTCCTCCCTATACAACCTCCCGAGACAACACACAAGTGACTCTGATATGAGGGACTATCTAAGCCAATCGGACATCCCTAAACTCTGGGAGGAGACAGGGGCAGCCTTGGAGGAACCCATTACATTGGTGGAACTGCAGAGTGCCATCAAGGGAATGAAGCCGGGTAAGGTGCCAGGCTCAGACGGTTTCACCCTACAATATTACCGAGCCCTCTTCTCTGTGATCAGCCCTTATATGGTCAAAGTTTTTAACAATCTCGCAGAGGAGGACAACTTCAGAGAGATACCAAGAGGGCCCATGTTTCCCCCATTCTGAAAGAGGGTAAGGACCCTGCCGCTTGCGGCAGCTACAGACCCATATCCCTTTTGAATGTAGATCTTAAATTTTTCACTAAAATCCTGGCCAATAGACTATCTCAACACATGACAAACCTTATACATCTAAACCAAGTGGGGTTTGTCCCCTTTAGGGAAGCCAGGGACAATACCACCAAAGACATTAACCTAATATATAGGGCCGCACTGCTCAAAACACCCTGGGGCAGATCCACAAAGCACTTACGCTGGCGTATCTCGAGATGCGCGGCATAAGTGTAAATATGCGCCGTCGTATCTATGCGCTGTATCCCCAAAACAAGATACGCCTGAAAACTAGAGGCCAGATTCAGGTACAAATGTGGCGGCGTAACGTATCGTCTTTACGTTACACCACCGCAAGTTTTTCGCGTAAGTGCTTGATCCACAAAGCACTTGAGTATAAACTTGCGGCGGAGTAACGTAAAGACGTCCGGCGCAAGCCCGCCTAATTCAAATGGGGCGTGTACCATTTAAATTAGGCGCGCTCCTGCGCCGAACGTTCTGCGCATGCTCCGTTAGTAAATTTCCCGACGTGATTTGCGCCAAATTATGGTGCCCCGACGTGTTTGTGAATGGCGATGTGCTTAACGTACTTACGCCAAAAAAAAAAAAATTGGACGCGGGAACGACGGCCATACTTTAAAATGGCTGGTGTAAAGTTAAGCCATGAAAAAGATTGCTTAACTTTGCGACGGGAAAAAACAAGGTTACGCACACGAGTAGCTTCGTGGATCGCCGTAAAAGCTAATTTGCATACCCAACGCTGGAAAACGATGCAAACTCCACCCAGCGGCGGCCGAAGTATTGCAGCCTAAGATCCGAAGGCGTACGAAGCCGTAAGCCTGTCGGATCTTAGCCAAAAGCCGTCGTATCTTGTTTGTGAATCACAAATTAACATACGACGTGGCAAATTTGAAAATACGCCGGAGTATCAGTAGATACTCCGGCGTATTTGTTCTGTGAATCTGGCCCCCAGTGTCTTTCTCAGCACGGATGCTGAGAAAGCCTTTGACCGGATTAGCTGGGAATTCATGCTCTCCGTCCTTAGGCACATTGGATTGGGTAGTAAGATGCTAAAATGGATCTCTAATATTTTTTCGGGGCCGACGGCCCAAGTTAAAGCCAATGGTGTCCTCTCTGAGCCATTCACAATCTCAAACGGTACCAGGCAGGGCTGCCCTCTGTCCCCCCTCCATAAATGTAGCCAAACATTGGAAAAGTTTATTTATTCAGGGGAATGAAGCTATACTGATACCCCCTAGGAAAGGTGATAGATTTAGAGTGCTTTGCAAGAGGGAAGTTTACTATATTTTCCCCCTCAATACCAGAAAACCAGCAGGATTAAATTTTGAGTGGGATGTCTCATATTGTTATGCAAAAAACAAAAGAACAAAAGCTGGACAGCCGCACTCCAAAACTTTCTATAAAAGAGATGTCTTTTATTTTCAACTGTGCATACAGTCACTGCAAGCCCACAAAAATCAGTATGGCCAACGTTTCGCACTGGCGTCAGTGCTTAGTCATGGCATGACTAAGCACTGACGCCAGTGCGAAACGTTGGCCATACTGATTTTTGTGGGCTTGCAGTGACTGTATGCACAGTTGAAAATAAAAGACATCTCTTTTATAGAAAGTTTTGGAGTGCGGCTGTCCAGCTTTTGTTCTTTTGTTTTTTGCTATTACCGCATCGCCAGCACCCTGGTGGTTCAACAACCCCTGATCATCACGAGGCTCACCTGGAGCGGTGAGAATTCTGTCTGTGTCTCATATTGTTATGATGAACTCTCAATTTAGGTTGAATTTTTTCATACATACATTTTTTATGTTGAAACTGATGTTGTATGGGGTTTTTCTTGCGTTTTTTCTGCATTTTTCCTGCGTTTTTTTTTTTTGCTGCTTTCCTGCTGTTTTGCTGGTTTCTGATAGTCTTCCTGCTGTTTTCCTACTGTTTTTCTGTCGCTTTCCACCATATTTCATTAATTTGTGTTTTCTGGTGATTAGTCTTCGGGTCTACCAAGATTTAGATATCTGTAGGGGTTCTACTAGATATTATTTTGACATGTTCATGTGGTTAAATAGCGGTGTTCTTTGATGTAATCATCACTAATTAATATAGTTTTTCTAGCTATTTACTAGACATAAGCATACCTCCACTTTGTATTTGTATTTGTGCCCTTATTCTTTAGTGGTACACCGTTCTGGGTACTGAGTAGGGATAAGCCGAACACCCCCCAGTTCGGTTCGCACCAGAACTTGTGAACAGGCAAAAACATGGGACACGAACATGAAGAATCAAAAGTGCTAATTTTAAAGGCTTAAATGCATGGTATTGTCATAAAAATGTATCAATGCAAAAAAAAGTTTTAAAAACTGCCCTTTTTTCGGGAGCAGTGATTTTAATAAAGCTTAGAGTGAAACAATAAAAATGAAATATTCCTTTATATTTCGTGCCTGGTGGTGTCTATAGTATGCCTGTAAAGTGGCACATTTTTCCCATATTTAGAAAATTACCACAGCAAAATGAAATTTCTAAAGGAAAAAAAAATCATGTAAAACTGATCGCGGCTGTAATGAATTGTCGGTCCCGCCAATATACATAAAACTCATTGAAAAAACGGTCTGATTAAGGGGAACCCTGTGCCAAATTTAAAAACAAATATAGCATAGGGGTCCCCCCAAAATCCATGCCAGACCCTTAAGGTCTGGTATGGATTTTAAGTGGAACCCTGCGCCAATAATTTTAAAAATGGCGTAGGGTCCCCCCAAATCCATATCAGACTCTTATCTGAGCACGCAACCTGGCAGGCCACAGAAAAAGGGGGGATGAGAGAGCGCCCACTCCTGAACCGTAACAGGCCACATGCCCTAAACATGAGGGGATAGGTGGTTTGGGGCAGGGGGGGCTTTGCAGCCTTGCCCCATGTTGATGGTGACAAGGGCCTCATCCCCACAACCCTTGCCCGGTGGTTGTGTGGGTCTGCGGGTGGTCTGCGGGTGGGGGGCTTACCAGATCCCACCCCCTATGTGAATTGGTAACAGGTACATTGTACCCCTACCATTTCACAAAAAAAGTTTTAAAAAATTGTAAAAAATACAAGAGATGCTTCGGGACTAGTCCTTTATTAAAAAATATAAAAATAAAAATGTACAGCGATGTCCATACATCTTCTATTCTGCCGCCCGACCAGAAAAAAATCCTGCATGGGAGGCTCCCACTGACTAACGCTTTTCTCGCTTTGACAGCTGTTATATAGCTGAGGTGATATAAACAGGTGACTCCGCCCCCTCTGACGCCATTATTTTTTAATAAAGGACTTGTCCCAAGCTGTCTCTTGTATTTTTTAAATTTTTTTACACTTTTTTGTTAAATGGTTACCAATTCATGTAGGGTGGGTGGGACCTGGGGGTCCCCTTGTTAAAGCGGGCTTCCAGATTCAGATAAGCCCCCCGCCCGCAGACCCCCACAACCACCAGACAAGGGTTGTGGGGATGAGGCCCTTGTCCCCATCAACATGGGGGAAAGGTGCTTTGGGGTGGGGGGAGCAGAGCCACCCCTGCCCCAAACCACCCATTCCCAATGTTGAGGGCATGTGGCCTGGTTCAGGAGGGAGTGTGCTCTCTTATCCTCCCTCATTTCCTGCGGCCTGCCAATTTGCGTGCTCGGATAAGAATCTGGTATGGATTTTGGGGGGACCCCTGCACCATTTTTTTTATTTTGGCGCAGGGTTCCCCTAATATCCATATCAGATCTGAAGGGTCTGGTATGGATTTTGGGGGGACCCCCATGTCGTTTTTTTCAATGAGTTTCACATATATTGCCGGGACCCGACAATTCATTACAGCCGCAATCAGTTTTAAATGACTTTTTTTCCTTTAGAAATTTAATTTTGCTGTGTTAATGTTCTAAACACGAGAAAAATGCATCACTTTACAGACATACTATAGACACCCCCCAGGCACAAAATGTAAAGGAATATTTCATTTTTATTGTTTCACTTTAAGCATTATTAAAATCACAGCTTTTTTTTTGCATTGATACATGTCCCCTGGGACAGGACCCAGGTCCCCAAACACTTTTTATGGCAATAACTTGCATATAAGCATTTAAAATTAGTACTTTTTGTTATTCATGTTAGTGTTCCATAGACTTTAACAATATGCAGAGTTTGGGGCAAATTCAAAAGCCACGGAAGACAGTTAGTTTTTCACCCAAACATTCGAACAACCAAAGTTCGGCCCGAACTTATGCTTGGGCCAAATCGTTCGCCCACCTCTAGTACTGAGCCTTTGAATTGTTTTATCATGTTTCAATATTGGCTACCATTGTCGATGGATAATTGAATAAAGCTTATTTTTTATGTACACTTACCTTGCATATGCATTTATACTATGGGTATGCTCACTACATTGACTGTTGACTACAAGCCCCATTTAAAATCCCCAAATTCTCTCCCCTTTATGCGAGAGGACCCTGATAGGTCTCCTTCTATTCTATGCCAGGAAAATGATTACCTTATGGTGGAAGAAACAGGCTCCGCTCCCTCTCTTTATGGAAAACACATGTTAATAATGTACTACCCTTATATAAAGATACTTATTATCCTTGGGGCTGTCCAAAGAAAAATGATAGAGTATGGGCTAAGTGGCTAGCAGAACCCTCCACAGCAACATGTGACCGAGGGGAATACGGGTAACAAATTAAAAATTACTTTGCCCCCCTTTTCTCATCCCTCCCCTTTCGTGATATAACCTCTCTATTGAGAAGATACTGTACCGAGGTTGTTTATCTCTACTGTTTTGAATCCTACTTGAGCATGAGCCAATTTAGATGATTAATTTGTCCTCTCAAGACCAGCATGAGGTTTGGATGTTTCTTGCTATGTATTGCCATGCAGAGACCCCTGCATGGATGCATGCTAAAGTAGAGTCAGGTCATCGTTTTTCTATGTTTTTACATGTCTGTGTATGTTATATGTTTTATTTACAATAAAAATATTTAAAAACAAATGGCAGCTGAGTATATATACAGTATGTGTGATTGTGTGTGTAAAATGGAGCAGACTCGATAGACCTCTTTTTTTCCCATCACTATTCTGTTTCTAATGACGTTTTTTTTAACGGCGCATGCGCCGTCCGTGGGGGTGTCCCAGTGCGCATGCTCGAAATCTCGTTGCAATGCTTTCGACATGAACATAATTTACGCGAAGCCCTATTCGCAAACGTTTTACACAAACGACGGATAATTCGATGCTGTCCCGACGTCCATACTTAACATTGCATATGCCTCATAGACCCAGGGGTAACGTTACGCCGAAAAAAGCCTTACGTAAACAACGTAAAAAAATTCGGCGGGGCGGACGTACGTTTGAGGATTGGCGTATCTAGCTAATTTGCATACGCGTAAATCAACGGAAGCCCCACCTAGTGGCCAGCATAAATATGCACCTAAGAAACCCGACGGCGTACTAAGACGTGCGTCAGTCGGATCGAGCCCACATTCAGTCGTATCTTGTTTTGTGGATATAAAACAAAGATACGACGGGGCATCGTAGAACTTACGCGGCGTATCAATAGATACGCCGGCGTAAGTTCTTTGTGGATCTGGGCCTTAAAGTCTTTAAATCTACTAATCAATTTAACACGGTGCAAAAGTATTCTTCTCCTATTCTTCTAAATCTGAATTGCTTATTTTTTTTTAGGAAAGTAGCTGTATAGTTTGTTAATGTCCTATTTATTGTTTGTAAATAGTCCTCCCTAATGATCTGTTTTTCAGTAGCAGAGGGTTAATAGTTACATTTTCAGCACTGAAATAGTTACCGTGACAGGATTGTTTTTACATACCATTTAATCCATCAATCAATGTTTAATTACAGTGAAAAAGTTCATCTTCTTTTTTTTCTATTTTCTGTGCTACGAGAAATCTTTTTTCATTTAATTAAAAAATAATTTTGCAAATGGTATTGATCTTTCTTTTGATTATTTCAAACAAATTGCTTAATTTATTGTTCCTATTTAACTTGAGCTCAAAAGATCATTTTTTTCCAATTATTGCATTTAGCATGAGTTGAGTCACCCAGTGACATCTTTTGGGGAACTACAGAGGATCATTCAACTGAAGTCCTTGCAAAAGTGCTGGTAAATAAATTGTACATTTTGGGAGGGAGGGTTCACGTGACACCTACAGTAAAACATGTTTTTGTACGTTTTGTCTTTGGTCCACCGGCTCTCATGAGCTATGCTGTCTAAATGTACACGCTAGCTTGTGACTGCTTGGAGGTGGCATTTCTAGTTGTATTTTGATCATGGGTGTTTCAAGGCAATACCAGACTCAAACGCAAGATGAGTAACTGGGTTGTTAAAGATTCTTGACACATTGCTCGCCTGCTTTTCAGCTTTACAGCTTCTTGCAGACTATGCTTCTTGCAGTCTGTGTTTGAAAACACTCAAGGGAGAAACATCTAGACTGGCTATATCCCACTTTTTTTAGAGGTCACAAACAACATATAAAAGTGATTTAAGAAAAATATTAGATCTCCGCACAGATAATCAAGAAATGTGCTAGTTACTATTGGTGAGTGAATCAGCCTGGATTTGTTTAATGCGCCTTTTGTCAAATTCATAAAATTGTAAACCCTGGAAATATCAAACTTCAATCCAAACCCCATTGAAAACAATAGGAGTGTAGCGGCATGGACTACCAGCAGAAAGCATCGTACCTTTCAGTGTTCCTAGACATTGTTTGTCTGAGTAATAATCAGCATAACCAGTGATATCCGTGTAATAATCAGCGTAACCAGTGTCAGTCTCATATTTGTGTGTTCAACAATGTGAATTATGGGATACTATATAAAACACACAATGTGCAATGTGCCAACTGCACCGTGAATTGTCCAATAACTGGTATTGGAAACAGGTAATCCCCAAAAAATTATGTATAGCAAAAAAAAATATATATATATATATATATATAGTTATCAAACAACCAATAAAAAGTGCAATGTGCTAGCTGCACTGAAAATAGTCCAATGACAAGCAATCTTGATCCTATACAGTAGGTTCCAGCAAACAAAAGGTTCAATGTTGGTGGTGCTGTATACAGACAAGTGCTGCTATCTCTTCCACCCGATAAAAATGTGCCACCATCACCAATGGTTAAAATCAACACTCACCAGACCCCAGATATTAATAGGCTCCAAGGTGGTGTCTTTTCTTTATCCGTCAGTGGGTGTTACCTCCTTTTTCCTTTTACAAGGTATCCTTAAATCCTCAAAGACAAGGGGCTCATCATGGTGTAGTATGTTAAAAATATATTTATTTAAAAAAGGTAAAAAATAACACTTACAATATAAAGTGCCTCTGACCGGCACTGAGTGTCTTTGGCAGTGTCAACCGTTAAAAGCTGCTGACCAGCATTTAAATGGCGTCCTAGGAGGTGTGCATGCCCCGCTTTTCTCCGCATGTGTTGCTACAAGGGGTCCTTGCGTGCTAATGTTCTTCACCCTCTATGTGTGTGTCCAGGCAGCCTCTACGCGTTTCGCTATTTGCGTCGTCAGGAGAGCTGTGGACACTACTGTTTCAACTGAATTTATACCCCTGTGTTTTACCTGTAAAGCTGCAAAGTTGTCACTGGAAACAGGAAATCTTCCGGCCGCCATCTTAGCTAATGGCACAGGAAGTTCCAGTTCCGCCATCTTACTTCCTGGATACCCAGCATCTATGCAGTCGTTTGCCATTTCGTCTGCTAGTCACTGGAAACAGGAAGTCTTCCGGCCTCCATCTTAGCTAATGGCACAGGAAGTTCCAGTTCCGCCATCTTACTTCCTGGATACCCAGCATCTATGCAGTCGTTTGCCATTTCGTCTGCTAGTGCTGGATATCATGGGTTGGGATGTGCCCAGCAGCCCGGGTGGCTATGTATGTACAGCGCTGTGCGCGCTATTACCTCCGTTTTTTCCCCCCCTGTCCATCCCCCTGTATGCAGGCGCTCATCGCCCTATGTATTTTCCCTTAGTGGCTTATCGCCGCAACAGGAAGTGTGCGTGCGGCCATCTTGCCTCCATCACAGGAAGTGCCCGTGCCGCCATTTTGGTTGCTGGCACCCTATGTTATTCTATGCCTGTTTTGGATATTCATTGATTCCCCATACAGGGTGAGTCATCAGGCATTTTAACTACTGGAAATGATCCCTGAATAGCAGTCAACGTGTCTGGTTGACGCTGCCAGGGACACTGTACAATAAAACAACTTTTTATTGCTCAAATTCTGTTACTAAAAATTGTATTTGCTAAAAATGCAAAACCATAAAAAGGCAGGGAAAATTATATAGTTTTCGTTTCTTATGCTGCAATATTTTTATAACAATCTGCAATCTAATTTTTATACATATACTGCAACATTTCTATACTGCAACATTTCTCTGTTTATATCATTACTAGTATCTTGACCGTATGTTACTAATTTCTTAATACACATTAATGTCTAATACTTAATAGTGAATATTGTTTCTTAAAGGGGAAATGTAATGTGGGATACCCAAATCATCAAAAATCTTCCAAAAAACAATTTACATCTAATTCCACATTCATTCCCCTGGGCTTGAGTGTGTCCAATATAAAAATCCACTCGGTTTCGTTCCTCGATACTTCCCTCCTTAAATTTAAGTTCCTCCAATTCTGTTAAATTTTGTCAATGGCGTAAAACTTCATTTTACTGGGGCCTTCAGACCACCCATGCCGGTTTTTCAGACCAGCAGAGGGGGGTGGAATCACAACCCCCAAGAAGTAGAGGGTGCAGAGGGGGAAGCAAAAAGAAAAAGGGTGGGTTAGGTGAAGGGATCTTCAACCTAACTAACATTGAATTCTCCCAGGAGGAACTACTGGTATTAGATAAGGGCATTAAGTTTTCGCCAAGCAGGGCTTTAACAGTTTTGAAACCTTTATTGATTTGCAAAAATGTATAAGGAAATTAAATCTAAAAAAATTATTTGAGGGAAAAGGGGAGAACGCCCATAAGGCAAATACCCCTGAATATACACATAGTCAATTAAAGAACAAATCCACTTTCAACCCCAAAATCAGTTCTAACCACCATATAGAAGTATTTAAAAAGATGGTGGAGAAGGAAATAAAAAACATCAAACCAAAGAAAAACATCAAACAAGATAGAATATGGCAAGGGATGAGGCCAGCAGATAAGGGGGGGGGGGGGGCTGGTCATCCTAACCAAACAAGACTACGCGAGTGAACTAAACAGGTTAGTTGATGACATCACCACATATCAACTATTAAAAAAGAACCCCAATAAAGAATTAAAAAACAAACTGAGAGAGTTTCTAAACAAAGGGATTGCGGATCACATTCTGAACAAAAAAGAGGGAAGATACATACTACCTAAGGCCCCCAGAATACCAGTGATCTATCAGGTACCAAAAGTACATAAAAATAAATCGAAACCTCCCGGCCGCCCAATAATAAGCGGCATCAACTCTGTTCATTCCAGACTGGGAGAGTACTTAGATGTATTCTTACAGCCACTAGCAGCGAAAGGCGAATCATTTATCAAAGATAGCAAAGATGTTATAAATGCACTGAAACAGGTCCTAGTAGATGATTCCACGCTATTAATAACCATAGATGTGGAATCTCTATATACGAACATAAAACAAACAGATGCACTGGCAGCGGTGGCATGGGCTCTAAAAAAACACTCGGAACTTAAACTAAAACAAAGGAGGTTTATACTTGAAGGTCTGCGGATGGCTATGAAGAATAACTTCTTCTGGCACAACCACAAGTATTATAGCCAAATAAAGGGGGTTGGCATGGAGAACAAGTATGCCCCAAGTGTCGCCAACATTTTCCTGAATAAATGGGAGAGTGAAGAAATTTTCGCAAAATGCTGGCCACACATACAAACATACAAAAGATTCATCGACGATATCCTAATCGTATGGAAGGGGAATCGTGAGCAACTAAACAATTTCATGGAGCATATCAACACCAACCATTACGAAATAAAATTTACGGTAAACGTACAATCTGATGTGATTCAGTTCCTAGACCTGGAAATATTCAAGGTCGAAGGTGAACTGCACACGCGAACACACTTCAAAGAAACTGACCGCAACGGTTATATACCGTTTGGAAGCTGCCACCATCCGCAGTGGAAGCGGGCTATACCCAAAGGCCAGTTCATCAGAATAAAACGAAATTGCAACTCTATGACCGATTATCAGACACAAACACCTTGATCGATAGGTTTGTAGATAAAGGTTATGATAGAGAAAGGTTGGAACAAACCAGATTGGAGATAGGATCTCTGAACCGGAATGATATGCTAAAAGAGAGAGTAACCGAACCCCCTAAAAAGAATGATGTCACCTTCATAACGGGATTTAATGCAGACTACAAAGTGTTTGAAAACATCATTAGAAAACACTGGCCCATCATATTGGGAGACCCACAACTCAACACAATTTTACCAACCAGACCAAAATTTGTGTATAGAAGAGCAAAAAGAATACGAGATTCCTTGGTTAAAAATGTACCGGACCCACCTAAAAAGATGATATCCTTCCTTGACCAGAAGGGTTTTTATAGGTGTGGAAGATGCAAACCCTGTCGCACCACAAAAGGACCAAGAAAGGTTGACCAATTTCAATCTCATACCAACAAAGAACAATTCAAAGTGGATAAGCTGATCACGTGCAGCAGCACACACGTCACGTACGTATTGGAGTGCGAGTGTGGGCTGCAATACGTGGGCAGAACCACAAGAAAACTTTTGGTGCGAATGGGAGAACACATCAGAAATATTAAAAAAGGGTTCATACATCATAGTGTGTCATTGCACTTTAAAAACAAACATAAAAAAGACCCCAGTAAAATGAAGTCTTACGCCATTGACAAAATTGAACAGAATTGGAGGAACTTAAATTTAAGGAGGGAAGTATCGAGGAACGAAACCGAGTGGATTTTTAGATTGGACACACTCAAGCCCAGGGGAATGAATGTGGAATTAGATGTAAATTGTTTTTTGGAAGATTTTTGATTTGGGTATCCTATATTACATTTCCCCTTTAGGAACAATATTCACTATTAAGTATTAGACATTAATGTGTATTAAGAAATTAGTAACATACGGTCAAGATACTAGTAATGATATAAACAGAGAAGTGTCTATGTATAGAAATGTTGCAGTATATGTATAAAAATTAGATTGCAGATTGTTATAAAAATATTGCAGCATAAGAAACGAAAACTATATAATTTTCCCTGCTTTTTTATGGTTTTGAATTTTTAGTAAATACAATTTTTAGTAACAGAATTTGAGCAATAAAAAGTTGTTTTATTGTACAGTGTCCCTGGCAGCGTCAACCAGACACGTTGACTGCTATTCAGGGATCATTTCCAGTAGTTAAAATGCCTGATGACTCACCCTGTATGGGGAATCAATGAATATCCAAAACAGGCATAGAATAATATAGGGTGCCAGCAACCAAAATGGCGGCACGGGCACTTCCTGTGATGGAGGCAAGATGGCCGCACGCACACTTCCTGTTGCGGCGATAAGCCACTAAGGGAAAATACATAGGGAGCGATGAGCGCCTGCATACAGGGGGATGGACAGGGGGGGGAAAAACGGAGGTAATAGCGCGCACAGCGCTATACATACATAGCCACCCCGGCTGCTGGGCACATCCCAACCCATGATATCCAGCACTAGCAGACGAAATGGCAAACGATTGCATAGATGCTGGGTATCCAGGAAGTAAGATGGCGGAACTGGAACTTCCTGTGCCATTAGCTAAGATGGCGGCCGGAAGATTTCCTGTTTCCAGTGACAACTTTGCAGCTTTACAGGTAAAACACAGGGGTATAAATTCAGTTGAAACAGTAGTGTCCACAGCTCTCCTGACGACGCAAATAGCGAAACGCGTAGAGGCTGCCTGGACACACACATAGAGGGTGAAGCACATTAGCACGCAAGGACCCCTTGTAGCAACACATGCGGAGAAAAGCGGGGCATGCACACCTCCTAGGACGCCATTTAAATGCTGGTCAGCGGCTTTTAACGGTTGACACTGCTAAAGACACTCAGTGCCGGTCAGAGGCACTTTATATTGTAAGTGTTATTTTTTACCTTTTTTAAATAAATATATTTTTAACATACTACACCATGATGAGCCCCTTGTCTTTGAGGATTTAAGGATACCTTGTAAAAGGAAAAAGGAGGTAACACCCACTGACGGATAAAGAAAAGACACCACCTTGTAACCTATTAATATCTGGGGTCTGGTGAGTGTTGATTTTAACCATTGGTGATGGTGGCACATTTTTATCGGGTGGAAGAGATAGCGGCACTTGTCTGTATACAGCACCACCAACATTGAACCTTTTGTTTGCTGGAACCTACTGTATAGGATCAAGATTGCTTGTCATTGGACTATTTTCAGTGCAGCTAGCACATTGCACTTTTATTGGTTGTTTGATAACTATATATATATATATATATTTTTTTTTTGCTATACATCATTTTTTGGGGATTACCTGTTTCCAATACCAGTTATTGGACAATTCACGATGCAGTTGGCACATTGCACACTGTGTGTTTTATATAGTATACTTTTTTTTGTATTGTTTTCATTATTTAGCCGGCTAGTAGCAGCAACGATAGCCACTCTTTCACAGGAGCACTGTGGCATATTTTTTTTTTTTTTTTTTCTTTTTTTCCACTTCAGACTAACCACAGCAAGAGACCTGCTCATGATTTTATTCATAATTCTGTCTCTCTCCCGGTTTTGCATCATTTGTGGTTTCGTACATGTTTTTATAAATGTTATTCTTCTTTTTATATCTTTATTTCTCTTTTTTTTTTTTTTTTTTTCTTTTTTATGTACCATTATCTTTCCCCATCTACATGGGACTTAGACATTTAACACCGAGACAGAAATATCCGATAAACTTTTCATCTCGGGAAAAATACAAAGTATAAACTCCCCCCCACCCCCACCTCCCCCCACCCCCCCGACCATCTCACGACTCCACCAAATGCTCCATTCCCCCTAGTCCAACTATTTTCCTGCTCCTAATCCTCTTTCATATTTGTTGCGAAACTCCTAGATTTTTTAAATTCTAACCAAGATGCCCAAATACCATTACCCTCCTGCTTATTTTTATCTGTACCAATTTTTAATTTCTCCCTCCTATGGGTATCCTCGACCATGTCGATCCACTCCCACATTTGGGGACTTTCCGGCTCCCTCCATTTCAGCGGAATCAAGCGTTTCGCAGCATTCAACAAGTGAGGGATCAGTGAAGCTTTATATTCTTTGAGTGGCACCTCCCCCCCATGGAAAAGGACCACCCAAGGGTTGTCTTCTACTTCTTTTTTTGTTATGGTTTTTATCAGGGTAAGGATTTTTTTCCAATAGATTTTTATCTTTGGGCAGTTCCACCACAGATGCGCCATTGTTCCCCTATACCCACATCCTCTCCAGCAATCCTCTGACTCTCCTTCTCTAAATTTGCCAGTTTTCTCTGGAGTAGCGTACCAACCCGTCAGGCATTTATAGTTCATTTCCGCGGTTCTTACATCGACCGCCGAGGTATGAGTTAGATTTAGGATTCTTCCTATAGTTGTTTTTCCCCTGGGGACATTTAAGTCTCTTTCCCATTTTTGAATGTAGTTTAACGTATCCGACTCATCCATTTTTTGCAGATATTTATATATTTTAGAAATGTTCCCTTTTGAGCTTTCGATACTACACAATTGTTCTAATGTGGTGTACTCCTCCCGTGACCGTATAGGGTGCACAAGACGCCTAACGAATGATGACAACTGCAAGTACCTCCACTCGTCAAGCGTCCTGAACTCCCCTTTGTGTTTAATTTCGTGAAATGTCATAATTTTGCCTTGTAGTGTTATGTCTTTTAACTGGATTCTATTTCTTAACCAATTACCACCTACTTCCCTTGTCCCTGGTGCAAAATATTCGTTTTCTTTTAGATCTATAAAGGGTGAGTTAAATTTTGTTTTTAATTGTTTGTGTAGTCTATCCCATATCCTCAAAGCATTATGTGTTATTGCATGTGCTAACGTGTGTATAGATCTAAATTGTGGTGGGTTCCAAATCAATCTTCCTAACTGTGCCCGAGCTAGTGAACATTCAATACTTATCCATCTTTTATCCTGTGACTCTTTAGCCCATTCTATAACCCTTGAGAGAACCGAAGCGTTGTAATACAATCTGACATCCGGTACCGCTAAACCCCCCTTGTCCTTGGCCCGTTTTAAGGTTTGAGCCGAGATCCTATGTTTTTTGTTATTCCAAATGTAATTCATGATGAGGGAATTGAGTATTTTAACGTATGTTGGGGGGAGATAGATTGGGACCATTTGAAATTTATATATGATTTTGGGAACTAAGATCATTTTTGCAACACTATGGCATATTGATTGATGTGTATGCCGATACACCAATTTATATTTGTGATTCAAAAACTGTGTCACATATGCATGATTTAAATTTAATTTATATATTTTCACAGATTGTTTGTATTTAGGTTACTCACATTTAAGATTGGGCACATTGTGGCCCTGATATATATATTCCACTTATGGTTGAGGGTGTATTATATTAAGTCACAGCTCACATTTCCAGAGACTAAACCCTCTGGATAATCAGCGCAGTAACAACATTTTTTCCTATGCACTATTAACCCCTACCAAGGGCACACAGTACTGCAGCAGATGATGGTTTATATTCATATTCATTTTATTTTATTTTGCGCCGGTGACACTCACAACCAAATTCTTTTTCTACCACCGCACGGGCAGCATAGATGGAGGTCTTCTCATTCTTGGCCAGTAGAAGGTTAGAAGTGGGAGACCCATTTGAAAATACTGATGACACCACCACAGTCAATTTGGAACAAGGGTTCAAACAGCTGAAATATGTAATGGACAAACAAATAAGGGATATCACAACCTTGGAAAAATACAAACAAGCCCACATAACACCACGCAGGTTAAGGTGGGATCTAGGACCCAACGATGGGTTAACAGATGAGGGCCTAACCCAAGCCTGGTATAACTTTTTTAATGGATGTGAAAACAAACTATTGGATATGATTATCGATAGAAGAAAGATAAAGTTAAAGAAAATTAATGGCCTTAAAGAGAACATGACCCCACATATTAGCACTGATGATTACAGCACCAGAGCTAAAAAATTACAAGATTTCCTGACTAAACTAGACAATGAAACTAAAAATAAGAAGGTTAAAAAATACCAATGGGACAAGAAGGATTACGTGGCAGGGAAAATATATAGCTGGCAAGAGAACGATATAATACCCAATTCGAACAACACATCACTCAATGATGAAATGGAAACGACTGAAACAATGGCTCAAAAGTGATATGGTCCAGAAATATTTAGACAGAATAAAGGTGGATAAAGCACCTGGACCTGATGGCATCCATCCACGGATCCTAGGTGAGTTGAGCTCTGTCATTTCAAAGCCACTGTATCTAATATTTAGGGACTCATTAAAGACAGGAATAGTACCACTGGATTGGCGCAGGGCCAATGTGGTGTCCATATTTAAAAAGGGAACAAAGTCTTTACCAAGTAACTATAGACCTGTTAGTTTAACTTCTATAGTTGGGAAGATACTGGAACGTTTAATAAAAGACCACATGGATGAGTTCTTGCTGGAAAAAAACTATTTAAGCAGCAGACAACATGGATTCATGAAAGACAGAAGTTGTCAGACAAACCTGATTTCCTTTTATGAAGAGGTAAGTAAAACCCTGGACAGAGGCGTGGCTGTGGACGCGATATATTTGGATTTTGCAAAAGCGTTCGATACAGTTCCGCACTCACGGCTCATGTGTAAGGTAAGGTCTACAGGATTGGATATATCAGTTTGTAAATGGATAGAAAACTGGCTGAAAGACAGAATTCAGAGAGTCGTGGTTAATGATTCTTACTCTGAATGGTCCAAGGTTATCAGTGGTGTACCCCAAGGTTCAGTGCTGGGACCCTTACTTTTCAATATATTTATAAATGATATTGGGTCTGAGATCAAAAGTAACATTTCTGTCTTTGCAGATGACACCAAGCTATGCAGTGGAATAACGTCCTTGCAGGATGTCGCCAATTTACAAGTCGACCTCAATGCTCTGTCTAATTGGGCGACTGAGTGGCAGATGAGGTTTAATGTTGATAAATGTAAAGTTATGCACTTAGGGACTAAGAATATGCATGCATCATACATACTAGGGGGAGTACAACTGGGGGGATCTGTAGTGGAGAAGGATCTGGGGGTTTTAGTTGATCATAAGCTCAATAATGGCATGCAATGCCAAGCTGCGGTTTCCAAAGCGAGCAAAGTCCTTTCTTGTATTAAGAGAGGTATGGACTCCAGAGACAGAGATATAATTTTGCCCCTGTACAAATCATTAGTAAGACCTCATCTGGAATATGCAGTTCAGTTTTGGGCACCAGTTCTCAAAAAGGACATCGGAGAACTGGAGAAAGTGCAGAGAAGGGCAACCAAACTGATAAGAGGCATGGAGGAGCTCAGCTATGAGGAAAGATTAGAAGAACTAAATTTATTCACTCTTAAGAAGAGGAGAATAAGGGGGGATATGATCAACATGTACAAATATATAAGAGGTCCATACAGTGAACTTGGTGTTGAGTTATTCACTTTACGGTCAACACTGAGGACAAGGGGGCACTCTTTACGTCTAGAGGAAAAGAGATTTCACCTCCAAATACGGAAAGGTTTTTTCACAGTAAGAGCTGTGAAAATGTGGAACAGACTCCCTCCAGAGGTGGTTCTGGCCAGCTCAGTAGATTGCTTTAAGAAAGGCCTGGATTCTTTCCTAATTGTACTGAATATAACTGAGTACTAAGATTTGTAGGTAAAGTTAATCCAGGGTAAATCCGATTGCCTCTCGGGGGATCAGGAAGGAATTTTTTCCCCTGCTGTAGCAAATTGGATCATGCTCTGCTGGGGTTTTTTGCCTTCCTCTGGATCAACTGTGGGTATGGAGTTGGGCGTATAGGATTTTACTGTGTTTTTTATTTTGTTTTTTTTATTTTTTGTGGTTGAACTGGATGGACTTGTGTCTTTTTTCAACCTGACTAACTATGTAACTATGTAACTATGAAACGCAGGGTGCAAGCACCTCCCAGGGGAAAACCGAAACTACTAGTGTGAAAAAGAAAGTAGGCACCCCGATTGTGAAAAATATTGCACATAAGTCCACCCCAAATAAGAACCAACAAGGGGGACCACCACCACTGCCACCACCCCAACAAAACTCATACCCACCCCAACAATATTCATACCCCCCCTATAATGGTCAATACTCCAGGCCTTGGAGAGGAGGCCCAAGGGGAAGAGGGAGAGGATACTATGGCCAAAACTATGGGCCACCCCAGTGGCAGGGGGAATGGAGGGACTGGGGGGGTGCCTTCAGACCACCAATGCCGGTTTTTCAGACCAGCAGAGGGGGGTGGAATCACAACCCCCAAGAAGGAGAGGGTGCAGAGGGGGAAGCAAAAAGAAAAAGGGTGGGTTAGGTTAAGGGATCTTCAACCTAACTAACATTGAATTCTCCCAGGAGCAACTACTGGTATTAGATAAGGGCATTAAGTTTGCGCCAAGCAGGGCCTTTAACAGTTTTGAAACCTTTATAGATTTGCAAAAATGTATAAGGAAATTAAATCTAAAAAAATTCTTTGAGGGAAAAGGGGAGAACGCCCATAAGGCAAGTACCCCTGAATATACACATAGTCAATTAAAGAACAAATCCACTTTCAACCCCAAAATCAGTTCTAACCACCATATAGAAGTATTTAAAAAGATGGTGGAGAAGGAAATAAAAAACATCAAACCAAAGAAAAACATCAAACAAGATAGAATATGGCAAGGGATGAGAAAATTTGAAAAACACAAAGACATAGTGGTGAGGCCAGCAGATAAGGGGGGGGGGGGGCTGGTCATCCTAACCAAACAAGACTATGCGAGTGAACTAAACAGGTTAGTTGATGACATCACCACATATCAACTATTAAAAAAGAACCCCAATAAAGAATTAAAAAACAAACTGAGAGAGTTTCTAAACAAAGGGATTGCGGATCACATTCTGAACAAAAAAGAGGGAAGATACATACTACATAAGGCCCCCAGAATTCCAGTGATCTATCAGGTACCAAAAGTACATAAAAATAAATCGAAACCTCCCGGCCGCCCAATAATAAGCGGCATCAACTCCGTTCATTCCAGACTGGGAGAGTACTTAGATGTATTCTTACAGCCACTAGCAGCGAAAAGCGAATCATTTATCAAAGATAGCAAAGATGTTATAAATTCACTGAAACAGGTCCTAGTAGATGATTCCACGCTATTAATAACCATAGATGTGGAATCTCTATATACGAACATAAAACCAACAGATGCCCTGGCAGCGGTGGCATGGGCTCTAAAAAAACACTCGGAACTTAAACTAAAACAAAGGAGGTTTATACTTGAAGGTCTGCGGATGGCTATGAAGAATAACTTCTTCTGGCACAACCACAAGTATTATAGCCAAATAAAGGGGGTTGGCATGGGGAACAAGTATGCCCCAAGTGTCGCCAACATTTTCCTGAATAAATTGGAGAGTGAAGAAATTTTCGGAAAATGCTGGCCACACATACAAACATACAAAAGATTCATCGACGATATCCTAATCATATGGAAGGGGAATCGTGAGCAACTAAACAATTTCATGGAGCATATCAACACCAACCATTATGAAATAAAATTTACGGTAAACGTACAATCTGATGTGATTCAGTTCCTAGACCTGGAAATATTCAAGGTCGAAGGTGAACTGCACACGCGAACACACTTCAAAGAAACTGACCGCAACGGTTATATACCGTTTGGAAGCTGCCACCATCCGCAGTGGAAGCAGGCTATACCCAAAGGCCAGTTCATCAGAATAAAACGAAATTGCAACTCTATGACCGACTATCAGACACAAACAAACACCTTGATCGATAGGTTTGTAGATAAAGGTTATGATAGAGAAAGGTTGGAACAAACCAGATTGGAGATAGGATCTCTGAACCGGAATGATATGCTAAAAGAGAGAGTAACCGAACCCCCTAAAAAGAATGATGTCACCTTCATAACGGGATTTAATGCAGACTACAAAGTGTTTGAAAACATCATTAGAAAACACTGGCCCATCATATTGGGAGACCCACAACTCAACACAATTTTACCAACCAGACCAAAATGTATGTATTGAAGAGCAAAAAGAATACGAGATTCCTTGGTTAAAAATGTACCGGACCCACCTAAAAAGATGATATCCTTCCTTGACCAGAAGGGTTTTTATAGGTGTGGAATAGACATGTGCACTGCCAAAAAATTCGGGAAGTTCGAAAAATTACTTTTTTCCGTTTTTGTTTCATTCGTTTTTTTTATTTTTAAGGAAATTCGTAAATTTTGTAAAAAATTTTTTTTTCGTTTTTTTGCTTTTTTCGTAAATTCGGGAAGTTCGAAAAATTATTTTTTTCCGTTTTTGTTTCATTCGTTTTTTTTATTTTTAAGGAAATTCATAAAAAAAATTTTTTTTTCGTTTTTTTGCTTTTTTCGTAAATTCGTAAATTCGGGAAATTTTCGGATTTCCGAAAAAGCAAAAAAACGAAAAAAACGAATGAAACGAAAAAAAAACGAATGAAACGAAAAAAACGAATGAAACGAAAAAAAAAAAAGAATTTTCGGAAATTCGGAAAAATTTCTATTTTTTTAAATTTTCGTAATTTCGAAATTTTGTATTTTCGAAATTTCGAAATTTCGTATTTTCGTAATTTCGTATTTCGAATTTTTCAGTTTTCAAATTTTCTAATTTTTAAATTTTCGAAATTTCGAATTTTTCAATTCGATTTCGATTTTTGACATTTCGAATTTTTAAATTTTCGAAATTTCGAATTTCGAATTTTTCCATTTTCAAATTTCGAATTTTTCAATGTTCTAAATTTCGAAATTTTGTATTTTCGAAATTTCGTATTTCGAATTTTTCAGTTTTCGAATTTTTCAATTTTTGAATTTCGAATTTTTCAATTTTCGAATTTTTCAATTTTCGAAATTTCGAATTTCGAATTTTTCAATTTTCGAAATTTCGATTTTCGAATTTTTCAATTTTCGAAATTTCGATTTTTGACATTTCGAATTTTTCAATTTTCGAAATTTCGAATTTTCGAAATTTGAAAAATTCCAAATTTCGAAATTTCTGAGAAATTCGAAATTGGAAAAGTGATTGTTAAAATTCGAATTTTTCAGTTTTCGAATTTTCTAATTTTCTAATTTTTCAGTTTTCGAAATTTCTAATTTCTAATTTTTCAGTTTTCGAAATTTCTAATTTCTAATTTGTCAATTTTCGAAATTTCGAATTTCGAATTTTTGAATTTTTGAATTTCAAATTTTTGAATTTTCGAAATTTCGAAATACGAAAATTCGGAAATAAGAAAATATTCGGAAATACGAAAATATTCGGAAATACGAAAATTCGGAAATACGAAAATTCTAAATTTCGAAAATTGAAAAATTCGAAATTCGAAATTTCTGAAAAATTCGAAAATGGAGAAATTGGAAATTTGAAAAAATCTAAAATTCGAATTTTTCGATTTTCGAATTTCAATTTTCGAAATTTCGATTTTTTTCAATTTTCAAATTTCGAATTTTTCAAATTTCGAATTTTCGTATTTACGAAAGTTCGAAAATTGAAAAAATCGAAGTTCGAAAATTGAAAAAATTGAAGTTCGAAAATTGTAAAATTTTTCAATTTTAGCATTTTGTAATTTTCGAATTTCGAATTTTTCGGAAATACGAAAATTCGAAAATTCGAAATTCGGAAATTGAAAAATTCGAAATTTGAAACATTTTTCAATTTCCGAAATTTCGAATTTTCGAAATTCGGAAATACGAAAATTCGAAATTTGAAAAATTCGAAATTTTAAATTTGAAAAATTTTAAATTTAAAAAATTGAAAAATTCGAAATTGGAAAAATTCGAAAATTGAAAAATTCAAAAATTCGAAAATTCAAAAATTCGAAAATTCAAAAATTAGAAATTGGAAAATTCGAAAATTGAAAAATTCGAAAATTGAAAAATTCGAAAATTGAAAAATTCGAAAATTGAAAAATTCGAAAAATGAAAAATTCGAAAATTGAAAAATTCGAAAATTGAAAAATGTAAAAATTGGAAAATTCGAAAATTGGAAAAATTCGAAAATTGAAAAATTCGAAAATTGAAAAATTCGAAAATTGAAAAATGTAAAAATTGGAAAATTCGAAAATTGGAAAAATTCGAAAATTGGAAAAATTCGAAATTGGAAAATTCGAAATTGGAAAATTGAAAAATTCGAAAATTGAAAAATTCGAAAATTAAAAAATTCGAAAATTCGAAAATTGAAAAATTCGAAAATTCGAAAATTCGAAAATGCAAAAATTCGAAAATTCAAAAATTCGAAAATTGAAAAATTGAAAAATTCGAAAATTCGAAAATTCAAAAATTCGAAAATTCAAAAATTCGAAACTGGAAAAATTCGAAAATTCGGAATTTCGAAAATTCTAAAATCCGAAAATTTTCGGATTTCCGAATTTCCGAAAATCCGAATTTCCGAAATTCGTAAAAAAAAACGGAAATACGAAAATTCGTAAATTCGAATTTTCGGAAATACGAAAATTCGTAAATTCGTAAATTCTAAATTTTCGGAAGTCCGAAAATTCGTAAATAAAAAATTTGTAAATACGAAAATTCGTAATTCACGAATTTCCGAATTTTCGTAAAAAAACTAATTAGAAACAGAACGAATTGCACATGTCTAGTGTGGAAGATGCAAACCCTGTCGCACCACAAAAGGACCAAGAAAGGTTGACCAATTTCAATCTCATACCAACAAAGAACAATTCAAAGTGGATAAGCTGATCACGTGCAGCAGCACACACGTCACGTACGTATTGGAGTGCGAGTGTGGGCTGCAATACGTGGGCAGAACCACAAGAAAACTTTCCGTGCGAATGGGAGAACACATCAGAAATATTAAAAAAGGGTTCATACATCATAGTGTGTCATTGCACTTTAAAAACAAACATAAAAAAGACCCCAGTAAAATGAAGTTTTACGCCATTGACAAAATTGAACAGAATTGGAGGAACTTAAATTTAAGGAGGGAAGTATCGAGGAACGAAACCAAGTGGATTTTTAGATTGGACACACTCAAGCCCAGAGGAATGAATGTGGAATTAGATGTAAATAGTTTTTTGGAAGATTTTTGATGATTTGGGTATCCCACATTACATTTCCCCTTTAAGAAACAATATTCACTATTAAGTATTAGACATTAATGTGTATTAAGAAATTAGTAACATACGGTCAAGATACTAGTAATGATATAAACAGAGAAGTGTCTTTGTATAGAAATGTTGCAGTATATGTATAAAAATTAGATTGCAGATTGTTATAAAAATATTGCAGCATAAGAAACGAAAACTATATAATTTTCCCTGCTTTTTTATGGTTTTGAATTTTTAGTAAATACAATTTTTAGTAACAGAATTTGAGCAATAAAAAGTTGTTTTATTGTACAGTGTCCCTGGCAGCGTCAACCAGACACGTTGACTGCTATTCAGGGATCATTTCCAGTAGTTAAAATGCCTGATGACTCACCCTGTATGGGGAATCAATGAATATCCAAAACAGGCATAGAATAACATAGGGTGCCAGCAACCAAAATGGCGGCACGGGCACTTCCTGTGATGGAGGCAAGATGGCCGCACGCACACTTCCTGTTGCGGCGATAAGCCACTAAGGGAAAATACATAGGGCGATGAGCGCCTGCATACAGGGGGATGGACAGGGGGGGAAAAACGGAGGTAATAGCACGCACAGCGCTATACATATATAGCCACCCGGGCTGCTGGGCACATCCCAACCCATGATATCCAGCACTAGCAGACGAAATGGAAAACGACTGCATAGATGCTGGGTATCCAGGAAGTAAGATGGCGGAACTGGAACTTCCTGTGCCATTAGCTAAGATGGCGGCCGGAAGACTTCCTGTTTCCAGTGACAACTTTGCAGCTTTACAGGTAAAACACAGGGGTATAAATTCAGTTGAAACAGTAGTGTCCACAGCTCTCCTGACGACGCAAATAGCGAAACGCGTAGAGGCTGCCTGGACACACACATAGAGGGTGAAGCACATTAGCACGCAAGGACCCCCTGTAGCAACACATGCGGAGAAAAGAGGGGGCATGCACACCTCCTAGGACGCCATTTAAATGCTGGTCAGCGGCTTTTAACGGTTGACACTGCCAAAGACACTCAGTGCCGGTCAGAGGCACTTTATATTGTAAGTGTTATTTTTTACCTTTTTTTAAATAAATATATTTTTAACATACTACACCATGATGAGCCCCTTGTCTTTGAGGATTTAAGGATACCTTGTAAAAGGAAAAAGGAGGTAACACCCACTGACGGATAAAGAAAAGACACCACCTTGGAGCCTATTAATATCTGGGGTCTGGTGAGTGTTGATTTTAATCATTGGTGATGGTGGCACATTTTTATCGGGTGGAAGAGATAGCGGCACTTGTCTGTATACAGCACCACCAACATTGAACCTTTTGTTTGCTGGAACCTACTGTATAGGATCAAGATTGCTTGTCATTGGACTATTTTCAGTGCAGCTAGCACATTGCACTTTTTATTGGTTGTTTGATAACTATATATATATATATTTTTTTTTGCTATACATAATTTTTTGGGGATTACCTGTTTCCAATACCAGTTATTGGACAATTCACGGTGCAGTTGGCACATTGCACATTGTGTGTTTTATATAGTATACTTTTTTTTGTATTGTTTTCATTATTTAGCCGGCTAGTAGCAGCAACGATAGCCACTCTTTCACAGGAGCACTGTGGCATATTGATTGATGTGTATGCCGATACACCAATTTATATTTGTGATTCAAAAACTGTGTCACATATGCATGATTTAAATTTAATTTATATATTTTCACAGATTGTTTGATTTTAGGTTACTCACATTTAAGATTGGGCACATTGTGGCCCATATATATATATTCCACTTATGGTTGATGGTGTATTATATTAAGTCACAGCTCACATTTCCAGAGACTAAACCCTCTGGATAATTAGATCAGCGCAGTAACAACATTTTTCCCAACGAGCACCAACTAGCTAGCGAAGAACATCAGATCTGCAACGTGGAACTCTTTTGCCATTACTTATAGGAAGGCCTCTATACTACTCTTTGTAGATGCGTTCCTTTCATTAGGATAGCATAGGCTTACTAGATTACTTCTTTACTAGTGTGGCCGCATAAGTAACATAAGCAACTGAAACATCCACTAGGAGGTGACCTCTGATCAAAAAGGGAGTGTATATATATATATATATATATATATATATATATATATATATATATATATATATATATATATATATATATATATATATATATATATATGTATATATATATATATATATATATATATTATTGTTGTAGCTGAATCATGGTTTGTGTCTTTGGGAGGAATTTTTTCTTGGCTCAGCAGATTTATTACCTCTCTCTTTGAAGTAACTTTCCCTTATTGGGTCCAAGTAAAGTATTTCAGAACCTAATTATACTGAGTTGTTTAATTATTGTAACACAGAGATCTAATAATGTCTGAACCCAGAGTGTCAGGTGGGTTGGCAAGTTCACTTGGTTATGGCAGTGCAGATGAACAGGTAATTCTCAGCAGTCCCCAAGGGTAAAGTTCTACTGGAGCAAATCTTAAAATAGCAAAGCTGGCTATTTTCAAGGCTAATAGGCCTTCTTTTAATGTGACTTCATGGGAGACATGGTAAAAACATGAATCATTTCATCTATCTACTATGAAGATACCTAAAGCTGTATGTGGTGCTGCTGAACAGTACAATTCTCAAGGACATTGTTAGTAACACTGTATTGTGGAATATTTTGCATGTACAGTATCTCACAAAAGTGAATACACCCCTCACATTTTTGTAAATATTTTATTATATATTTTCATGTGACAACACTGAAGAAATGACACTTTGCTATAATGGAAAGTAGTGAGTGTATAGCTTGTATAACAGTGTACATTTGCTGCCCCCATAAATTACTCAACACACAGCCATTAATGTCTAAACATGAGGTATCTACGGAGGAGGTGGGATCCTTAAGGGTAGAGCTCCAAAGGGATGAAGCTAAGGGGAAAATAATACTGAGGAAGGTGGGGGAGACTGACCTCCCATCACAATTTGTATTAGCAGCAAGGATGAAAAGTGTTATCAAAATGAAGGATTTTAATTATCCAGACATAAACTGGGCGAAGGAAACCACACATTCGTCTAAGGCTCACCAGTTCCTAAATGTCTTGCAGGACAATTTTATGGGTAAGATGGTAAATGCACCAACTAGAAACAAGGTGTTACTAGATCTACTGATTACCAACAATACAGACCTGATTCATAGATATGGAATTATGGGGCAAATTAGGAAACAATGATCACAGGTCAATTGGCTTCAGTATAAATCACACAAATAGGAAACACAAAGGGAACACAAAGACACTGGGTTTCAAAAGAGCCAACTTCCCTAAACTACGAACCTTGCTAGAAGATATAAATTGGGATAAAATCTTGGAAACAAAGAACATGGAGGAGAGATGGGTTTGCTTTAAGACAATATTAAATAAGGGCATTAGCCAGTGCATCCCATTGGGAAATACATTTAAAAGAGTGAACAAAGTCATGGATGGTGTAACTTAATGTAAAAATAAATATAAAAGCAAGGTGGAAGGTCTTCAAAAAATACAAGGCTGAGAGATCATCATCAGCATTCAGACTTTACAAAGAATGCAACAAGATCTGTAAGGGTGAAATTAGGACGGCTAAGATGGAACACAAAGGACACATAGCAGAAAAGAGCAAAAAATAAAATACCAAGAAATTCTTTAAGTATATAAACAGTAAAAAAGGGAGGACAGACCATATTGGGCCCATAAGGAATGAGGAAGGACATCTGGTTACAAAGGGGGAGATGGTGAAGGTATTGAATTTATTCTTCTCCTCAGTCTTCATGAGGGATATGGGGGGCTTCGGCAACCAAAACTGCAGTGTTTGTCCTCATGTCACATCTCAGGAAGCACCCTCATGGCTAAGAGAGGGGAAACTTAACATTAATAAATTATCGGGACCAGATGGCTTACACTCGAGAGTACCGTATTTATCGGCATATATCGCGCACTATTTTCCCCTTAAAATAAGGGGAAAATCGTGGGTGTGCGATATACGCCGATAGCCACTTCCCGCGCTCAGTTTGAAATCCTGCGCCGACATATACCGAGTGCAGTACATTCGGCCAGGCTCGGCTTCGCTCGTGCTCACGCATAAACGTCTCAGAGCGTGAGCGCGAGCTAAGCCGAGCCTTGCTGAATGTACCCGAGTGTACTGCACTCGGTATATGTCGGCGGAGGCGTTTCAACTGAGCGCGGGAAGCGGGGACTCGACGTGAGGCGCGCGCTGGAGAAGCCGGGAGGACACCATCGAGGCCGCAGACGGACGCCGGACCGGACGATGGACGCTGGGAAGACACCAAAACTGTAAGTAATAAAATCATATAACTTTTTTTTTTACAGGAATTCCGGGGGCAACATTAGGGGTGTGTGGTATACGCGGGAGCACGTTATACCGCGATAAATACGGTACTTAGGGAACTCAGTCAAGTAATTGGCAGACCATTGTTCCTAATTTTTACTGACAGTCTATTGACTGGAAAGGTGCCAGCTGATTAGAGAAAAGCCAATGTAGCACCAATATTTAAAAAAGGACCAAAATAAATCCCTGGAAATTACAGACCAGTTAGCCTAACATCAATAGTATGCAAGCTCTTGGAGGGGATAATAAGGGACTATATACAAGTTTTAAGTAATGAAAACTGTATCATTAACAGTAATCAGCATGGATTCATGAATAACCGTTCTTGCCAAACCAATCTATTAACCTTTTATGAGGAGGTGAGCTGCCATCTAGATAAAGGAAGGCCCGTAGACGTGGTGTATCTGGATTTTTCAAAAGCATTTGACACTGTTCCCCATAAATGTTTACTGTACAAAGTAAGGTCCGTTGGCATGGACCATAGGGTGAGTACATGGATTGAAACCCAGCTACAAGGGTGAGTTCAGAGGGTGGTGATAAATGGGGAATACTTGGAATGTTCAGGGGTGAGAATTGGGGTACCCCAGGGTTCAGTGCTGGGACCAATCCTATTTAATTTGTTCATAAACGACCTGGAGGATGGGGTAAACAGTTCAATCTCTGTATTTGTGAATGACACTATGCTCAGCAGGGCAATAACTTCTCTTGCAAGAAGGTCTGAACAAATGAATGGGGTGGGCAACTACATGGCAAATGAGGTTTAACATAGAAAAATGTAAAATAATACATTTGAGTGGCAAAAATATGAATGCAATCTACTCAATAGGGGGTGAAAAATTCTGGGGTAATCTAGGATGAAAAAGGACCCGGGGGCTTTAGTAGATTATAGGCTCAGCAATGGCATGCAATGCCAAGCTTCTTCTAACAAAGCAAACAGAATATTGGCATGCATTAAAAAGGGGATTAACTCCAGGGATAAAGCGATAATTCTCCCACTCTACAAGACTTTTTGGTCTGGCCTCACCTGGAATATGCTGTCCAGTTCTGGGCACCAGTCCTCAGGAAGGATGCAAGGGAAATGGAGCGAGTACAAAGAAGGGCAACAAAGCTAATAAAGGCTCTGGAGGATATTAGTTATGGAGAAGAGGGGATATGATTTTTCAATTTACAAATACCATACTGGTGACCCCACAATAGGGATACAATTTTTTTGTGGAAGGGAGTTTATCAAGACACGTGGCCACTCATTAACATTAGAAGAAAATAGGTTTAACCTTAAACTGCGTAGAGGGTTCTTTAGGCTAGGTTCACACTGCTGCGAATTCAAAATCGGCCGCGATTTCGGCCGCGATTTAAGAGACATCTGTGCAGGGTTCAATGTAAATCGCAGCCCGAAATCGCAAAAAGTAGTACAGGAACTACTTTTTTAAATCGGTGCAGCGCCGCAGATGCAGCGTCGCACCGATTAGGACAGTGCCATTGCCGACAGTTGCAGGCAGATGCCGCCGATTTGAGATGCGATTTGACATGTGAAATCGCATCTCAAATCGTACCAAATCGTACCCAGTGTGAACCTGGGCTTAATGTAAGAGCGGCAGGGATGTGGAATTCCCTTCTACAGGTGGTGGTTTCAGCGGGGGGCATTGATAGTTTAAAAAAACTATTAGATAAGCACCTGCATAACCGCAACATACATGGATATACAATGTAATACTGACATACAGTATAATCACACACATAGGTTGGACTTGATGGACTTGTGTCTTTTTTCAACCTCACCTATTATGTAACTATGTGAACGATTGTGAACAAAAGTGAGTACACCCCTAAGTGAAAATGTCCAAATTGGGCTCAAAGTGTCAATATTTTCTGTGGCCGCCATTATTTTCCAGCACTGCTCGAACCCTCTTGCACATGTAGTTCACCAGAGCTTCACAGATTGCCATTGGATTCCTCTTCCACTTCTCAATGATGACATCATGGATCTGGTGGATGTTAGAGACCTCTCTGTAGATGCAGGATTCAGATGTTTTAATTTTATTTTTGCCATATGTACTGCCTCTAGATTATACACAAACTGCTTATGTTTTCAGCTGGTTGAGAACCCTGACATACACAGCTTATGTATATGTAACATTTTGCCCCAGGGATTCCCTTGTTAAATTGATAATTCCATCTCTTGCTATAAAAGTCTTCAACAAAATTATGATGGCTTAGCTTTCTGAGGACGTGCTGTGCACAAAATGCCAAGGTCGAGTCGCTGACGTCACGTCTGGGTTTGTAGAATGCACACTGGCCTGTGGTCTGCCGGCGGTAGCATGGAATTTAATCATTTGACAAGTGAGCTGTTTGTCAGTGCCTTTCTTGGCACAATCCCATGTGAGTGCATATACTGTATACAGTAGCTTGATTTTATTCATTGTTATTTAATAATCATACTACAATATATACTTCCCATTTGGGCTTTTTTAATAGTTTATTTTGGACAAATAAACAATTCACCAACAATTTTTAGAAGAAGATGGGCTCAAGTCCTTCCATGGTCTGGATCTGTCTTTGAGAGCTTGTAAGCCCCTTTGTTGGCAGCATTGGTCTGGTGAGTATGTAATCTACCTGCATGTGGTGGAGCACATTTAACCACTTCCATACCAGGTACTTACGCAGCTTCCCGCCCAAGCCAATTTTCAGCTTTCAGCACTGTCGCACTTTGAATGGCAATTGCGCGGTCATGCTACACTGTACCCAAACAAAATTGGCGTCCTTATTTCCCCACAAATAGAGCTTTCTTTTGGTGGTATTCGATCACCTCTGCGATTTTTTTTTTGCGCAACAACTAAAAAAAGGCTGAAAATTTGGAAAAAAAATACGTTTTAATTTTTTTCTGTTAATTTTTTTGTAAATAAGTTTTCTCTTTCAATTACGGGCACTGATATGGCGGCACTAATGGGCACCGATGAGATGGCACTGATGGACATCGATGAGGTAGTACTGACGGGCACAGATGAGGTGGCACTGATTGGCGGCGCTGGTATGCGACACTGATGGGCACACATAGGCGGCACTGATGGGCACACATAGGCGGCACTGATGGGCACACATAGGCGGCACTGATGGGCACACATAGGCGGCACTGATGGGCACTCATGGGCGGCACAGATGGGCACTCATAGGCGGCACAGATGGGCACTCATGGGCGGCACTGATGGATACTTATGGGTGGCACAGATGGGCACTGATAGGTGGGCACTGGGCATGGATGGGCACTGTGGGGTGGCACTGATGGACACTGGGGTGGCACTGATGGACACTGGGGTGGCGCTGATGGACACTGGGGTGGCGCTGATGGACACTGGGGTGGCAGCACTGATTTTTGCCAGGTTGCCAGTCAGTGCCCATTTGTGGGCACTGACTGGCATCTTTTTTTTTTCTTTATGCTTTTTTTTTTTTTTTTTTTAGACTTTTTTTTTTCTGTCATTTTTTTTTTTTTTGCCCACCCTGGTGCTCCAGGGTGGGCATCCCTGGTGGTCCAGTGTGGCGATCCGAGGGGGGGCTGCGCTGATAAACAATCAGCGCTAACCCCCCCTGTCAGGAGAGCCGCCGATCGGCTATCCTCTACTCGCGTCTGTCAGACGCGAGTGAGGAAGAGCCATCGACGGCTCTTCCTGTTTACATCGTGATCAGCCGTGGTTGGACACGGCTGATCACGTGGTAAAGAGTCTCCGCCGGAGGCTCTTTACCGAGATCGGAGATGCAGGGTGTCAGACTGACACCCCGCATCACCGATCGCCGCGATGCGCGCCCCCACGGGCGCGCGCGGCATGAAATCCTGCAGGACGTTCTAGAACGTCCTGTCAGGATTTCATAACCACTTCCCGGACGTAAATCGGCCATAGGCCGGGCGGGAAGTGGTTAAACTTAAGGGAGATGCGCTCACTTAATTACTTATTTTAATGGACACAGTGATTGGCAATATCTCTTGACATATTTGGACTTGATTTTTTTATGTGCATGTGCTAACATCTAATTGGTGGAAATACTCATATTGTGATTATATTTTTGGTGAATTGGATCCCTTTACAATCTTATGAGGCTAGTCTTAGGGATGAGGCGAACACCCCCGGTTCGGTTCGCAGCAAAACATGCGAACAGGGAAAAAATTAGTTTGAACACGTGAGCACCGTAAGGCCCCGTACACACGACCGGATCGATCCGCTGGGATTTATCCGCGGATCAGTTCCAGCAGATAGATCCAGTCGTGTGTACGGCCTAGCGGACATTTTCAGGCAGATAAAAATCCAGCCGATGGATTCCCAGCGGATAAAAATTTCTTAGCATGCTAAGAAATCTATCCGCTGGAATCCAGTCCAGCGGACTGATCCGGTCGTCTGTACAGACTCACCGGATCAGTCCGTCCGCTCCCATCCCTCGCATGTGTCGTAATGATTCGACGCATGCGTGGAAGTATTTACCTTTATTGGATTAAATAAAACAGCAGCACCCAAACTGACTAATTTCAGCTTAAAAGAGGAAAGTTTTATTTATTTTTATGTTGAGTTTATGCCAAAAATTCGGAAATTGAAGAATTCAGAAATAAGAAAATTTGGAAATTCGAAATTTCGCAAATACAAAAATTCTGAAATTGAAAAATTCTGAAATACGAAAAATCGGAATTAACTAATTTCTCAAAAATCAGTTAAAAATGTATTTGAAACTAAACGAACATGTCTAATGTTCAAGTCGAACTAGCTAGCATCAATCTTTTGTGTACATATTTCTTGTAAATGCTATATGTGGTTTGTTGTTGGTGCTCATATTACATTGGTGATGTATTATCTGTCTTTCTATACCACTTTTTCTAATTTTAGGATCTCAGATCAAAAGATGCCAATATTTACTAATTAATCTTCTTACCTTATCATGTTGTATAGTAAATTTCATTAAAAGATGGGGAGTGTTATGGCGCTTGCTAATAAATTCAAATAAAATAAAAGATAAACACTATGATAATAAAGTGCTGTGTAAAATCAAATGTGCAAATCTGCAATAGTGCAAATATCACTAGTGAAAAACACAAGAAGCTGACGGTAAATTACTGCTGGCAGACATGAACATGTACTGAAGATATAGCAGACAGACAATTTCCAGTATAACAATCTCCAAATAAATGTAAAAATCAGAAAACCGTGAATACACTGTATAATCCAAGTGTAAAAATTCTTCATGCAAAAAAATAAAAAGTATAAATATTGAATAGTGCAACTGTGAGTCTCTGTGCAATAATTTTTAAAAGTCCAATAACGTGCAGAATATTCCACCATCCACAACTATTCCTGAATGTGCGGGTGCTCCAATCCAAGTTTCCCCCAGCTTCTCACCTTGGCTGGCTTGCAATCAAGCCTCTTTAATCCCACAGTGGCAGCACCTCCTTAATATCAGTATATACCTTTACCGTGGAATTATGGCTCTCAATAGCAAAATTAGAAAATAAGTGGCTCAAAAATCGTTTTTCAAAATATGTAATAAAAAATATATATGCACTTACAATTGGGACGATACACAAGCGCATCTAATGCTTCACAATAACAATGGCACTTCCGCTCTCGGCCGCGAGCGAAGATGACGTCACCACTGGCTCTCCTCCCTGTCTTTCCTTACTTGTTACGTGGCTGTTCACGCCACTTAATCATAGGGTATGGAGCCATGGTGTGAATGGGTGACTTATATACTGCCGCACTGTCATGGTAACAGATGATACAAAGAGTCCAGAACTTGTTTGGGCTTCAGGCGTTCTGTGTCAGGCATTTTGTAGTGGAGATGTGAACCATCTCCATAGAGAATAATGTATTTTTTCCCCTCTAGCGTTTTTGGGCGTCGCGCTTCAGGTGACAAAACGCTCAGGTGTGAATGCAGCCTAACAGTGCAACCTAATTAAGCTGCCTGTGTACTGTCCAGCCACTGTACAACATATTTGGCAAAATTTTGTCTTCTAAAATAATACACTCTAATGTTTACTTCAAAATAAAATCTGCCTCATCTCTTTCTTTACATTGCATCCTAATCCAGCTGCTTTTGTGCTATACAGCTGCAGCACATCCTTTGCTGCTGTTGTCTGCTGAAATAACTCCCTCTGTTTATTTCAAGCTTTGACTCTAAGGCCCCATACACACGAGAGGATTTATCCGCGGATACGGTCCAGCGGACCGTTTCCACGGATAAATCCTCTCGAGGATTTCCGCGGATCTCTATGCGATGGCGTGTACACACCATCGCATTGAAATCTGCGCCGAAATCCTCTGGCGATGATGTGTCGCGCCGTCGCCGCGATGATGACGCGGCGACGTGCGCGACGCTGTCATATAAGGAATTCCACGCATGCGTCGAATCATTACGACGCATGCGGGGGATCCCTTCGGACGGATGGATCCGGTGAGTCTATACAGACCAGCGGATCCATCCGTTGGGATGGACTCCAGCAGATGGATTTGTTCTGCATGTCAGCGAATATTCGATCTGCTGGAATCCATCCCAGGGGAGATATATCCGCGGAAACAGATCCGCTGGAGTGTACACACCATAGGATCTATCCGCTGAAACCCATCTGCTGGGATTTTTCAGCGGATGGATTCTATGGTGTGTACGGGGCCTACCTCTTGAACTGATGCCTAACTAAACTTCTTACATATTCTCATGGCACTGTATCCCTGGTTCTGTGTGCTACAAAAGAGTGGGGGTTCAGACCTAAAGAAGTCTGAAAAGTTACTAAAGGTTGCTGATGCTACCATTACGATACGGAAGAGTAATGCCGCGTACACACGGTCGTTTTATGTGATGAAAAAAAATGACGTTTTTAAAAACGTCACTTTAATTGACCGTGTGTGGGGGAAAACGTCGTTTTATGTCTTCTAAAAAACGACCAAAAAAAATTGAAGCATGCTTCAATTTTATGTGTCGTTTTTCAAAACGTCAACTTTTACTTCACAGAAATTGACCGTGTGTAGCAAAAACGTCGTTTAAAACGAAGTTTTTTCATCCGCGCATGCCCAGAAGCTACTTATGAAGCGAGCTTCAATGGAAAAACGTGGTGAACGTAACCTCGCTTTGCTAGAACATTGTGAGAAAAACGATGGTGTGTAGGCAACTTCGTCTTTGAAAATTTAAGTTTCAAAAACGTCGTTTTTTACTTCACAGAAAATGTCGTTTTTTTTCATCACATAAAGTGATGGTGTGTATGCGGCATAAGAGTTAAGTGCATGCATAGAGTTAGTGCTAAGTTCACTATGGGGCTCCATACTAATACTGGGAGTGGGTAGTGATGATACGCTGGACAGGTAGAGAGAGCATTGGCTTTGTGTGTTTCTCCTAAATGCATCAGTGCCTGTGGTGGTGTATAATACAATCAAGAGATTTTTTTAAAGTTTGGTTATTTGCGCAAGTAAAGTAACCACATGTGTAAGGCAGTGACCCTATGCAAAGTGCCTAGCATAGCCCACAAGAACCCACTCCGGGTTAGGCATCTCATGTGACACAAAAACGAGGAGGGAAAATGGAGGATGTGACTTCCACCACATGACCCCTACCCTAAATGCTTATTTCAAGATAAGACTTGTCTCATCTCAGCACACATGGCATAAACTCAACATAAAAATAAATAAAACGTTCCTCTTTTAAGCTGAAATTAGTCAGTTTGGGTGCTGCTGTTTTATTTAATCCAAGCAAGAATACAAAAGTAAAAAAAAAAATTACACATTCAAAATATATGATGCTACAGGGTTGCTTATGCCATTTATGAAAACTAATATTCTGTATACCACATACAGCTTAGAGCCATTGCCCAAGTATGTAATTGAAAGGATTGACTTTATGTAGGATTCAATGAACCCCTGCTACGATCAGAACCCAGGTTCCCTAATAATTCCCATATTACAATTATTGTTGAAAGTGATAAAACTCTCTTAAAACAAAATATATACTTTGTTACTTTGTCACTTTGTCACAATCGGGAAAGGAAGTAGGGAAGAAAATGTCTCAAAAGCAGCATTTTTAAAGGGCACCAGTTATTCCAAAAATAAAAAGTAGAATATTTATATATTAAAATCCTATTAATATAATCCCCCCCCAAAAAATTGATTGTTCTGTGAGTTTGACATGTCAGGGACTGCAGTTAAGGCAGTATTTACTTAGTTGACTAATGTACTTCAACAAAAGTGGTTACTGTGTATTAAATCTATTGAGTCATTGCCCAGAAATGCACTTTGTATCATAAAGTAGTGCTGCTTAGTGTCTGCTGTTTTAATGGAAGTATATACAATTTAACCACTTGGGATCCGCCTGCCGTCAATTGACGGCTACAGTGCGGATCCCAATTTCCAAACTGCCGTCAATTGACGGCCGCCCCTTTGGGCGTTCCCCGCGCGCGCTCCAGAGCGCGCTGCGGGGAAAATCTGTGTTGGCCGTGTCCCTCGGACACAGCCAATTACAGATCGCCGCGAACGGCCAATCAGAGAGGCCGTTCGCGAGGCGATCTGTGCGGCCAATGAGAGAGGATCTCATATGTAAACATATGAGATCATCTCTCATTGCCGTTTTACACAGAGACAGCGGTGCTGTCTCTGGAGAGGAGACCGATCTGTGTCTCTTGTACATAGAGACACAGATCGGTCACCCCCCCAGTCACCCCCCCCCTCCACCTACAGTTAGAACACTAAGCAGGGATACATTTAACCCCTTCCTCACCCCCTAGTGTTAACCCCTTCAATGCCAGTCACATTTATACTGTAATTAGTGCATATTTATAGCACTGATCGCAGTATAAATGTGAATGGCGCCAAAAATGTGTCCGATGTGTCCGCCATAACGTCGCAGTCCCATTAAAAATCGCAGATCGCCGCCATTTCTAGTAAAAAAAAATAATTAAAAAAAAATAATTCTGTCCCCTATTTTGTAAGCACTATAACTTTTGCGCAAACCAGTCGCTTATTGCGATTTTTTTTTTTTTTTTACCAGAAGAATACGTATCGGCCTAAACTGAGAAAAAAAAATGTTTTGTTTTTTTTAAATTGGGATATTTATTATAGCAAGAAGTAAAAAATATTGTATTTTTTTCAAAATTGTCTCACTTCTTTGTTTATAGCGCAAAAAATAAAAACCGCACAGGCGATCAAATACCACCAAAAGAAAGCTCTACTTGTGGGGAAAAAAGGACGTCAATTTTGTTTGGGAGCCACGTCGCACGACCGCGCAATTGTTAGTTAAAGCGATGCAGTGCCGAAAGCTGAAATTTCACCTGGGCAGGAGGGGGGTATATGTGCCCAGTAAGCAAGTGGTTAATAAATGATTACATTTTAGCTATTTTTGGTTTTGCAGTCCTAAAAGTGACCTGGTCAAGTTTTCCCATTTGCATTTCTGAAGATAGACCTATAAGTAAGTGGCACTTTGAAAATATTGATTTGAAACTTTATTAAAGAAGAATCTAGTATTTCCAAGTTAGATATACTCACGTGAGTATAGTAAGTACACCCATGAAAATTGTTGATTTATTCAACATGTTTAAACGTGCAACATTAGATCTGCATTTAAACAGTGCCTACAGATGATATATTGGAACAAAAGTATTACTCTTGAACAAATGACGGCTAAAATTGATATGGTGTTTTAATTCTCATAATCTAAATTATTGAAAATGTAGACTTATCAGTCACATGGAAAATGTAAGTATGCCTCTACATCTACTACTTTAATTGATAAACAAATTATTGAAAAGACAAGTTTTAATTCAAGTATATCACATTTATCTGTAGGCACTATTTAAATCAAGATTTGATGTTTGCCTGTTCAAGTCTATAAAAAATGTCAACAGTGTCTACGGGGTGTACTTACTTTTTCATATTACTGTTTATAGTATATTTGAAACATCTTAGATTTTAAAGTTGTATTAAAGGTTCAGCTTTAAAAAAAAAACACACATGTCATATTTACTTGCTCTGTGCAATGGTTTTAGATAGAGCAGCCCTCCTCTTCTTGGGTCCCCCACTGGCACTCCTCATTCCTCCCCCTTGACCAGTACCCCCAATGACAAGTTGCTTGCTATGGGGGCACTGGTGCATGCCAGCTCCCAAGCCCTGCTCTATGCATCTATAAGACAAATAGAGTCGTGGATTGGCCCCACCCCCAATTTCTCCTCATTGGCTCACTGGCTGTGATTGACAGCAGTGGGAGGTAATGGTTCCCACTGCTGTCTCAGCCAATGGGGAGAGGGAGTCCCAGGACAGCTGAGGCTCTTGTGCACATCACTGGATTGAGAGGAAGCTCAGGTGAGTATTAGGGGAGGTTGTGGAAGTAGCAGCACACAGAAGGTTTTTTACCCTCATGCATAGAATGCATGAAGGTAAAAAAACTTCAGCCCTTACATTCACTTTAAAGGGGGGATTTGGACTTTAGATGAGGCAAGTGACACAAGCTTGGTAAAAATGTATTAACATGTTTTATTAACATAAACAAATAACATAGCACATTACAGTAGGTATATACATGTGAGATAGTAATATATATATATATATATATATATATATATATATATATATATATATATATACACGCACACACACACACACACACATATATATATATATATATATATATATATATATATATATATATATATATATATGTGTGTGTATATATATATATATATATATATATATATATATATATATATATATATATGTGTGTATATATATATATCACACATGCCATAACTATATTATAATTCATATATATATATATATATATATATATATATATATATATATATATATATATATATATATATATATATATACACACATAACTTGATAATGAAAAATTAATGATGGGATCCAGGTAGAAGGTACAGTAGGTCCTATTAGAAAGATGGCTGCATCCTATAACACTAAATGCATTTTATGGATAACCACTTCCTCAGGAGCAGATTCATAAACATGTCTGCAAGAGATAGATATCAGTATGATCTAGTATTGGGCTAAACACACCGAAAGAGAAAAGGGGATAACAGCACTAAAACAATACTGCGAGACAAGGGCCAATGGAATAGTCTGTCCTGGGAGCTGAGGTATAGTAAACCTGTGTGCAAATCGGGCGCATATGTAATGTCCTCAGAAAAAGAGTTGAAAATCTCCATGTTATACTCAGTTGTAGTGGTTTAATTTTTAGCCTCTTCAATAAATGATGTAACATTAAATTTAAAACAGTACCATCATCCAGAATCTAGTTAGATCTAGTTATCTAGTTAGATAGCAAAAGGGCTCAGGGAACCCCAAGAACCCAAGAGACCCCAAAAGAAAGGAGTGGGCAAGGAGGACTATTCCGGTACAGGGTGGGTAGATGAACTCAGCAAAGAGCAGATATATCAAAAATAGAAAAGAAAAAGGAGAACTGGAACCGCTAACTGGACTATTAACATATATCAAAAATAGGTATATTTTTTATTATACTGTATTTATTGGCGTATAACACTCACTTGTTTACCCTAAAAAATAGGGTAAACTGTGCCTGCGTGTTATACGCAGGGGGCTGTGGGAAGTTTTTTTCCTGAAGCTTCCCTCTTAAAGTTAGGGTGCGTGGTAAACGCCTGTACGTGTTATACGCCGATAAATACGGTAACATGGGCGTCCGCTCCATAGGGCAAGGGGGGTCAATTGCCCCCCCTGGAAGTCAGAGTGGACTGCACTTTTCAGGCTCCACGTGGATGCATTCCACACACACACACCATATCTTAACAAAAATTATTATTTTTAATAATGTGGAATACTTTCTTTGTAGAACCTGAAAAGTCCCAGTATATTCCTGACATTGTCATAAGTATAAAGAGACATACAGAATACAGCCCACCTCCAGGAAAGGGAAAAGTCCACCCTTGCACTGCTGGGGGGAAATTACCACTTTTAATTCTATGTTTCCATGTTCCAGCCAGCCGCACTGCTCTCCTCCTCAACCCAAAGCCTCAGCATCATTGCATACCATACAGGAACATTAACCCTGTATGGTACAATGAGGATGATGGAGTGCTACCACAGCCTGTCACAACTTTCACAGAAGATGCAGGGGACCAGTCACAGAGATTGAGGGAATCAGGAAAAGTTTGGTACACACAGAGTATATTTGTTCCAATTTACTATGTATATTATGCCTCAGAGAAAGGAACTGGAGAATTCACACTCAGTCCCTTTCCATTTTTCAAAAGTGAGCTATCAGGGGTCTGTTTAGTCCCCTGATATTTCACCAAAGCCCCCCCAACAAGACTGGTAAGAAATGTAAAAAGAAATAAATTTGTAAAAAAAAAACAAAAAAAAACGACTGACACCATCCACTGCTCTTCTAACACCGCCCACTGCCCTACTGACACCATCCATCCTATTTGGCTTCTGGGGGGGGGGGGTTTAAACCCCAGCTAGTGGTCGAAGACAGGGTTAAATGTGACTATGTATTGCCGCTGCCGAAGCACCCCCCCCTCCCTGAAAAATTTTCAGCGGACGCCCATGTACGGTAATATCAAACAATAATAAATAACATCAAACACTAAAGACAGTTAAAACAATACACATATTGTGACAACCGATCAGATCACCGAAACTGCAGTCCCCAAATGGGGAATCCAGGTGAGTGTTGGGGTAATGGTACAGGGAGTCTCTCTATAGTTTTGCAACATCGCATCGCTTCGTCAGGAGAAGTTCTGAAAGTTGATATACAAGCACAAAACGTAAACAGGTTGAAGCACATATAATCAAGTTCATGTAGGTCAACCTACTGACAAGAACAGGCATATACAATAATACATATTGGGGACTAGGAACTGTGTCGCCTACCTAGGAGCAGATATGCCGTCCGCTCTGACGCCCAACCAGCCAAGGAAATTGTCTCCCAGGGCGGCCAAGGGGGTAAGTATGGAGATGGACCTATCAATTGTGTATTGAAAATAAGTAAACATAGGAGGTGTCCTGAGATAAGGTGCAGATGGTAAAAGTAAAAGTGACCAACAATGCTAGCAAATTTGAATGATACCTCTGATTTACTACGCCACATTGAGGGGATCCAGGTCCCTCCGGACTCCCTGCTCGCGGCTATTGATCTTGAAGCTCTTTACTCGAACATCCCCCACGAGCAGGGAGTCCTGACGGCTAGATCCTTCTTAATGGAGGAGGAACGGACCTCATGGCCTCGTAATGAATTTATTCTGCAACTCTTATCTTTTATTCTTACCCATAATTATTTTATTTTTGAAGACCAACATTTTTTGGCAATGGGCACATTGTGTGCGCCCTCATACGCCAATTTATTCCTTGGCGCTTGGGAGAGAAATGTTTTTGCTAACGATGCTTATGCCCTGTACCTTTAGTTTGTTCTATGTTGGTACCGTTTCATAGATGATCTATTCATTGTATGGACGGGTTCCAATATCCTTCTTAATGAATTAATTCAGGCCCTGAACCACAATACTGCCAATCTCTACTTTAACTTTGCGTGATACCGACAGCATAGATATGCTGTTGGTATCCTGCGATGGGTGATCTCCTCCCTGGGGTCCATGTGACCCTGTCCCCCTCTGATGCAAGGGAAAACCCAGGCTTTCCCAGTGATGTGACGGGTGACCCCGCCCCCTCTGATGTAACGGCAAACCTGCATTACAACAGAGGGGGCGGGGTCACCCGCACGTCACTGGGAAAGCTTGTGTTTTCCCTTGCGTCAGAGGGGGCGGGGCCACTTGACGGGTGGCCCTGCCCTCACCTACAGAAGAGCTGTCACTGGCTGAAACCGCGTCATTCCCGTGGTGTCTCCGGTGGAGACAGGTGATGTGCTGCGCTGGATGGACATCTCATCGCTGGATCCTGGACCTGGATGAAGAGGAGATCTTATTATCACTGGACCCCGGAGAGGAGATCGCTCCAACGCTGTCGGTATCCTGCAATGGGTGGAGACCAAGAGTGGATTACCACTGCTGGAATCTTTTTTTTATTTTTTATAAAGGACTTTCCCAATGGTGTCTGTTTTTTTTTTTTTTACAATTGTTACACTTTCTTTGTGAAATGGTAGGGGTACAATGTACCCCATTACCAATTCACATATGGGGGGGCCGGGATCTGGGGGTCCCCTTTGTTAAAGGGGTCTTCCAGATTATGATAAGCCCCCCACCCACAGACACCCACAACCACCGGGCAAGGGTTGTGGGGATGAGGCCCTTGTCCCCATCAACATGGGGATATGGTGCTTTGAGGAGTCACAGACTCCCAAAGCATCCTCCCAATGTTGAGGTCATGTGGCCTGGTACGGTTCAGGAGGGGGGGCGCTCTCTCATCGCCCCCCTCTTTTCCTGCGGCCTGCCAGGTTGCATGCTCGGATAAAGGGTCTGGTATGGATTTTTGGGGGGAACTTCACGCCATTTTTTTTTTCAAATTTGATGTGGAGTTTCCCTTAAAATCCATACCAGACCTGAAAGGTCTGGAATGGATATTTGGGGGGAACCCCACGTAATTTTTTTAAATCCGACACCGGTTTCCCCTTAATATCCATACCAGACCTGGGATTAATTGAATTTGGGGGGCCCCCACGCATTTTTTTTTTATGAATGACTTTTCTCTGTATTGCCGGGAGCCGACAGTTCATTATAGCTGCGAGTGGTTTTAAATGATTTTTTTTTCCTTCAGAAATGACACTTTGTGCAGGGACAGTACTAATCACGGGAAACATGCGCTGCTTTACAGGCATACTATACACCCCCCTAGGTACGAAATGTAAAGGAATATTTCACTTTTATTGTTTTACTTTAAGCATTATTAAAATCACTGCTCCCGAAAAAACACCCGTTTTTGCATTGATACATGTCCCCTGGGGCAGGACCCAGGTCCCCAAACACTTTTTATGACAATAACTTGCATATAAGTGTTTAAAATTAGAACTTTAGATTTCTCCCATAGACTTTAACAGGGTGTTTCGCGGCTTTTCGAATTTGCCGCGAACACCCCAAATTGTTCGCTGTTCTCCAACCGGCAAACAGGCAATGTTCGAGTCGAACATGAGTTTGACTCGAACTCGAAGCTCATCCCTAATAATAGATGGATATTGCTAGTATAGGGATAAAAGGAAGCAATGAAAAAGTGAGGAAAATAAAAAAGTGTGCGTCATGTAGACCATGACCAAGTGGAGGCAAAAGATAAAAATGATGGGCATACTGTTACAAGAACCATCATGCAATAGCCCAAAAAAAGTAAAAAAATAAAGTAAAAAAAAACTGTGATAAGAGATCTGTGACTAGGAAGACACTGTGATAGGGTCACCCAAATAATTACCTAATGTGTCTGCATAAAGACATGGTCCACATGTAGAGTGCAACATGTCCAAGTGTGCAACTGAGAAGACTGTGTTGGGAGGAGGTGTCATATTTACTTGCTCTGTGCAGTGGTTTTGGATGGAGTAGCCCTGATCCGCTTCTTCTCGTTTTCCCCCAAAGGCGCTTCTGGTTCTTCCTCCTTGACCAGTGCCCCCAATAAAAAGCCACTTGCTATGGGGGCACTGGTGCATGCCAACTCCCAAATCCTGCTCTATGAATCCAAAAGACTCAGCCTCACCCCCTGCTTTCTGCTCATTGTCTCACTGGCTGTGATTGACAGCAGTGGGAGCCAATGGACCCACTGCTGTCTCAGCCAATGGAAAGAGGGAGTCCCAGGACAGCTGAAGCTCTCATGCACATCACTGGATTGAGAAGGAGCTCAGGTGAGTATCAGGGGGGCTTTGGGGGGAGCAGCATGCGGCGGAAGGTTTTTGCCTTCAATGCATGAAGGTAAAAAAACGTCAACCTTTACAACCACTTTAAGTTTAATTAGACATGTATGTATAATCCATGAACTTTATTCTAGTGCGTCCCTAAATTATTATATAGGTTCAAGTGGAACCTTATCCTCCTAAATAAAAGACTTAAGCCTTATACATACGCTCGGTTTACTCGGCAAGAACCAGCTTTCTTGCTGAGTATACCGAGCGTGTGCACGAGGCTTTCAGGTTTCTCGACAAGAAAACTGCCCAGAATCTAGACAAGAAAAATAGAGAACTTGTTCTCCATTTTTCTCGTCGTGAGATTCTCTGCAGTTTTCCTGCCGAGAAACCCGAGAGTGTGTATACTTACCTGTCGCCGTGGAAACCTGTGCATGCTCAAAATGACTTTAAAGCATGCGCGGTAGCTTCCTAGGCATAGGTAGGGTGCAGCAAGATGGCTGCGATGGCATTGAATGTGACTTGCGCATGCACATCGTACGCAATGACGTCACCGCGTTCTTTCCTTTCAAGAGAACCGTGATTCTTTTGAAAGGAGAGTCTGTACACTCGGCGGCAAGAGATTCTTGCCAATAATCTCATCAGGGAAAACAACGTTTTTTCCTGACGAGATTCTTGCCCGTGTGTACAGGGCTTTACGGTTCTCTATATTGCATTTCAAGCTCCTCTTTCTTCACTTCCAGGATGCAGCATCTATCTATATAATAGCAAATGACAGTGTTGATAACCTCTCGCATAACAAAAACTCCAAAGCCACAATTTGGGGGTAAATTTTTTATCTTTATCTTTACTGTTTTGCTTTTTAATTAAAGCACTTCAGGAAGCAGAAGCTAAAAACACAGAGGAATACTTCCCCCCTCACCACTACCATATACACAAACACTTTTTAAAAAGGGCCTAGAAAGTCTCTCTGGGGAGGATGACACTATCACATTTTTTTCAAAGTGCTGTGGAGTCCTGTAAACACTGCCAACTTCAGGGACACTAGCTTTTTCACTTGCTTGTAGCATTTAAAGATAGAGTTGATTCATCTGAAAAAACCTTTGCATGTGTTATTTGGTTGTCTGTCCGTTAACAACAACTGCAACATTTCCCTTTTAAATAATTTAAGCAATATTGTGACTTGCAATAAATGCTTAAAATGCTTCCCTTCCCATTCAGTATGTTTTGCCTCAAGACTGCAGGGCAGATTTACAAAAAAAGTTGAATTTTTATTGTAGCTTGTATTTACTACAAATACCAAATGGAGTTTAAGGCCAAATTCTATTAAATTCTCCTCAATTGGATTAGGTATTAGAAGAAAACATATACTATGGTGAAAAATACTGTTTTAGTAAGTCTACCCCTGAGTGAGCAAACCTATTAGACCTGATATATTATTATGCTGCAAACATCAATATCAGACAGAACAGACTGAACAAAGAGCTTGTATATATTTGACACCAATGAGAATAATTTGGCATTGTACAGAAGATTATCTTCAAAACACTCTGTGTATTATTTATGTCTGTAGATGTGTTTTATCTGCAATTACAAGTGAAAGGTATTTTACATTCTAATGTATTCAAGGTCCTGTTCGATAACAAAAGTGTTTAATATTTCATTGAGAGCAAGCCTTTCTGTGTACCTGTCTTAAAAAGTGGAATAATATATAACATCTTTTGTTTGCATCCCTTTGAAATTTTGTTACGGGATTAAAATTAAAAAAATGTAGGGTTGCATTATGCATTACATGTCATGCTAGGTGTGAAACTGACAGCATAAATGGAAGAGAGTTAAGACAGAGTGTGAAATTATAATGTTAGACTAGCACACAGAAAAGAGAATTATTCATACACCCTGTGTAAAGAAGAGGTAAAAAGTGTGCTTAAACAGTGTATTTTAGGACAGCTCCATCAATCTTCTGTATGCATTATTATTAATGAAGGTGTTGTACACAAGCCTAAAGGGAAGAGTTGCTTGCAAGTAGGTAATAGGCTTCACTTTTCCTGACCTGTGTGAACATGAGTTGCTTGTTTCACAGTTGCAATTGGAAACTGAAACAAAAGACTGCCCACAATATTTGACTTCATGTTATAAGATTCCTAGGGATCAATACAGTATTGCATTTACAGCTTCAATTACGTAGGCCAAATGCAATCAAAAGACTCAGCACTGCAAGTAAAATAAATTAACGGTGATTGCCATTTAAAGTAAATATCATATCTCAACATCCTTATAAATCTTTAAGATGCTAAATTAAATCTTGTGAATTGTGACATGCAACCCATTCTTTTATTTCAATATTATTTTCTGCTGTTCAACCACAACCGCCTATAATAAATCTGAAGTACAATATGTGCTTGCAGGTATGCTTTTTTTCCCCAATAAAAGTTCATTTTGTAGGACAAATTTTTAAGAAATCATGTCTTCCTTTTCACAGAATTTACAAAAAAAAGGGCTGTGACGAAAAACATAAAATACATAATTATTAGCTCTTTAAAAGATAAAATAAAAAGCAGATTTTCCTGCAATGCTCACCTTCAACCTGTGTGCTGCAGTACATCCTTTCTTTCAAAAGGTGCCTTTGCTCTTCTAGGTTGAATAATGGCCAGCATCAATTCAGAACCCAGGCTGTCCTGGACTCACCCATGAACAAGTGGAGAAGCAGCATAGTGATTCACGCATTTCTGAGTCTGTTTTCTCTTTATTAGTACATAAACGCATTGATCTTTGTGCTGCTGCTTCATTTCACAATGAATATCTGTTATACAGTGACTCATATTAAATGCTCATATTAAATCAAATTCAGGAACTTACTCTGCATTAAAAACCAAAAAAAAACAACAAAAAAATAAATAAATACTAAATACAGAGCTGCATTAATTCCTGTCTTTTATCTGCCTTGGGCTGCGTACACACGACTGAAGGTCCGTTTTTCATCGGTCCAAATCGATCGTGTGTGGGCCCCATCGGTCAATTAAACTTCGGTCAAAAAATATAGAACTTGCTTTAAAATTTAATCGATGGACTGATAACCGATAGGTCAAAACCGATGGTTAATATGCAAAAGCATCGCTTAAAAACCCGCGCCTTGCTCAGAATCAAGTCGACGCATGCTTGGAAGCATTGAACTTTTTTTCTGCACGTTGTTGTGTTTTACGTCACCGCGTTCTGACACAATCGTTTTTTTAACTGATGGTGTGTAGGCACATCAGACCATCAGTCAGCTTCATCGGTTAACCGATGACAACGGTCCTTCGGACCGTTCTCATCAGATGGACCGATCGTGTGTGCGCAGCCTTAGGCCTCGTACATACGGTTTGATTGTTGGATGACCGAGCAGTGTGCAGGATTTTGTCTAGCATACTAACTATCTGCAAATTGTTGTTTAACAAACACGAACGTAGTGATATACTATAAGAGTATAACGAGGAAGTTAATTTCTCAAGTGCCACCCTTTGGGCCCCTTCTGCTAATTTTGTGTTAGTAGAAGTTTGGTGAGCATTGATTCGCAATTTTCAGATTGTACAAAACAAATGCCTTTTAAAATACATTTGGCATAACTACATCAGTATCACCAGCAAAGCAGCTTCATTATTATCCCATTAAAGATGAGAATTTTGACATTTCATCAATTGCTGCATCACGAGTGTTAATTCTAAATTACCAAAAGTAATTTACAAAGACTGAACTCTTCCCAGTCGTTCCTCGATTCCGAGCATGCGTGTTTGTACATTCGACTTTTGTGTGACTGATTTCTAGTATCTGAAAATCAGACGTTGAGTTCACATCAGACAAAAATTTTATAGCCTGCACATCCAGCTTTTGTCTGATGAAAAACTGAAATTGGCTGTTGAATGCACCGTCAGAAAATCCACAGACAGCTCGTCCTGTGACTTTTCCCTTCTAATTTTAGTACCGTGTGTGCGAGACCTTAAGTCTAGCTTCAACAAAATTGCAAACATATTTTACAATTAAAATTAATTAATTAATCCAGGGCGGTTACATAATTTTCCACTTCACAATATGGAAACATACAATGTTATATGCAGTTTTTCTTGTTGCCCTCTTCTTCTGGAAATGTAATGATCCTGGCTGTTATTCACATCCTTTGGATTTAAAGTGACACTAAAGTCTTATTTTTTTTCTTTGAAAATAACTATCATCTTATACTTACCTGCTCTGTGCAGTGGTTTTGCACAGGGCAGCCTGGGTCCTCCTCTTCTCAGGTCCCTCGCCAGAGATCCAGGTCCCTTCCTACTGCTGAGTGACCCCACAGCAAGCAGCTTGCTGTGGGGGCACCCGAGCTGAGCCGCAGCTCTGTGCGTTCATTCAGAAACTGAGCTGTGATTTGGCCTGACCACGTTACTGGACCAAGATTATTATACGGGATTTATATAGCGCCAACAGTTTTTGCAGCGTTTTACAACATGGGGGCAGACAGTACAATACAATTCAATACAGGAGGAATCAGAGGGCCCTGCTTGTTCGAGCTTACAATCTAAAAAGGCTGGTCAAGTGGAACAAAAGGTAATAGCTGTGGGGGTTGATCCGATGGAGAAAATACAAGTACAGTTGTTAGGTTTGGGTATGATAGGTTTCTCTGAAGAGGAGGGTTTTCAGGGATTGTCTAAAAGCTAATAGAGTAGGAGATAATCAGACAGATTGGGGTAAGAAGTTCCATAGGATTGGAGAGGCTCTGGAAAAGTCCTGGAGGTGAGCATGGGAGGAGGTGATGAGGGAGCTAGAGAGTAGGAGGTCTTGAGAAGAACGAAGAGAACGATTAGGTTAGTATTTTGAGACTAGGTCAGTGATGTAGCTGCGGTCAGAGTTGTGGATGGCTTTGTAAGTAGTTGTTAGTATTTTTAATTTAATTTGTTGGGTGGGAAAAAGCCAGTGACAGAGGAGTAGCAGACACAGAACGATTGGCAAGGTGGATGAGTCTGGCAGCAGCATTCATGATGAATTGAAGGGGGGATAGACTATGTAGAGGTAAGCCAATGAGGAGGGAGTTGCAGTAGTCAAGGCGAGAGATGACCAGGGAGTGAATTAAGAGCTTTGTTGTGTCATTGGTTAGAAATGGGCATATTTTGGAGATGTTGCGGGGGTTTAGGCGGCAAGATTTGAACAGTGATTGGATGTGGGGCTTAAAGTCTAACTCCACTTTTGTTGAGAAAAAACTTTCCTCTCTGGGTGATCTATGTACATTGCAAGGATTATAACAACCTTTGTTGCAGATTCCTGTCTTTTGTTATTCTGAAGAAATCCCTTCATAATTTTTCATAATTAACTGTCAGCTGTGCATCTGCAGAGCTCTAATGAAGAAGCTGCTGGGCCTGCATCCCTGTAGACGTGTTCCTATTGAAAGTATGTTTTCAAAAATAAAATATTGTTGCAGGAAATGCCTGAAATCTGACTTGTATCTTAGGTAGACTTCTGGGAAAATTGGTGAGCCAATCACACGAGCAGGAAATTATGTTTCTGGGGAGTGGTCAGTACACATTCTGTGTACAGAACAACTCCAGGTAGCCATATTGCAATGCTGATCAGCTGACCCAGTGAAGAGGTATAGATTGAAAATAGAAAAAGGTACAAGAACAGAACCTTGGGGGACCCCAACAGAGAAAGGAAGAGGAGAGTAGGAAGTAGAATTGTAAGTAACGCTAAAAGGTGCGGTTGCGGGGGAGAACCAGCGAAGAGTACAGTCACGGAGACCAAAGGCATGGAGTTTTTTGAGGAGGAGAGGGTGGTCAACCATATCAAAAGCAGCAGAGAGGTCCAGGAAAAGGAGTATAGAATAATCTCAATTGGTTTTGGCCGTTAGTAGATCGCTTGTTGTTTTTGGAGGGCAGTTTCTGTTAAGGACAAAATCCAGACTGCCGGGGATCAAGAAGGCCATTATCAGCAAGGTGGTCGCTCATTCAGTTGTAGACCAGACATTCAAGGAGTATGGATAAAAAGGAGAGCAAGGAGATGGGGCGTAGGTTGTTAAGATTGGATGGGTCCAGTGAAGGCTATTTTAGTATGGGGCTCACACATGCATGTTTTAGAGAGTTGGGGAAGATGCCAGAAGACAGAACGAGATTGAAGGTGTGGGTTAGAGAGCGTAGAATAGAGCCAGAGGGTGAATGTAGCATTTGCAGGGTAACAGGATTTGCAACCTCGTCTATAGTGGTGGGGTTGAAAGAGGGAAGTGATGATTGCACCTGTGAGCATGAAGTGTAAAGCGTGAACAGTAGAGATCTCCTCGCAAATTGTATCAATCTTTTGTTTAAAGTGATTGTCGATCTCCAAAGGAGTGAGTGAGTTGGTGGGTAGAGGCTGTGGAGGACGAAGTAGAGAGTTTAAGGTAGAGAAGAGTTGACAGGGACAGGATGATAGGGTGTTAATGAGATAGATAAAATAGGTCTGCTTGGCAGTGAGGAAGCAGGAATTGTATTTTTGGGGCTCAGGTAAGTATTAAAAGGGCTGAGGGGGGGGGGGGGGCTGCTATACACTGAAGGTTTTTTATCTTAGCACAAATATGCAATTAGCAGGTATCCAGCTGTTGCAGAATTACAAGTCCCATGAGGCATAGGAAGACTCTGACAGCCACAAGCATGACACCCAGAAGCAGAGGCATGATGTGACTTGTAGTTTTACAACAGCTGGAGGTCCGCTAATTGCATATCTCTGCTTTATAGTCAGGTGGTTGTCCCCTATCTTACGTGGCTAAATGAGAGTGTGATATGGGTTGCACCTATGAAACAGTGGATTGGTCTGAGATTTGGTCTGTAACTAAGTCCTCCGCACCCACTGTGGTGGAGGTGGAAGCTAATTACAAGATTGTAGGCAGATTGTCTTTGGTCCCAACTCGAATCGCAAAAGATGTTCCTGGCTACTTGGACAACTGTTTTTGTGGTTGTGTGACCAAGAATCTGGAAAGCCATATTTGCATTGGCGTCAATTACCCATACAACCAGACCCATCCATTGCCCTCCTGAATCTGAAACCACAAATTTTTACTCATAGCCCATTTAAACTCTTTGTGCCCCTCCTAACGGCCACAAAAGAAGCGGTAGCCAGAGCCTGGAAATATCGATCTTTACTTGTAAAATATATTGGAAGCATTTTACTATAGATTGTTGAGTATCTATGGGCAAGGTTTCGATGAAAGATTCCCAAACATCAAAGAATTTTTTAACCCTTAATTCCTTATGCAAAGATGCCTCGTCCTATTCCATGAGGGAAAAAAAAGTAGGATAATTTGTCTATAAACAAAGAGATAGTGGGGGGTTCTGTGTAGATCCACTTATGCAGAATCGATTTTGTCCTTAACAGCCTCTTAAAATTGTAATACCTAGAATGTTGAGTAGGCCAAAAGGTGCATATTCAGGGCTAAGGCCCCGTACACACGGGAGGATTTATCCACGGATACGGTCCAGCGGACCGTTTCCACGGATAAATCCTCTCGAGGATTTGCGCGGATTTTGATGCGATGGAGTGTACTCACCATCGAATCGAAATCCGCGCCGAAATCCTCTGGCGATGACGTGTCGCACCGTCGCCTCGATGATGACGCGGCGACGTGCGCGACACAGTCATATAAGGAATTCCACGCATGCGTCGAATCATTACGACGCATGCGGGGGATCCCTTTGGACGGATTGATCCGGTGAGTCTGTACAGACCAGCGGATCAATTCGTTGGGATGGATTCCAGCGGATAGATTTGAAGACATGTCTTCAAATATTTATCTGCTGGAAATCCATCGCATGGGAGAAAAATCTGCGGAAACAGATCCGCTGGATTGTACACACCATAGAATCTATCCGCTGAAACCCATTCGCTGGGATTTTTCAGCGGATGGATTCTATCGTGTGTATGGGGCCTTAGAGTGAAGTAGTTTACTATGTACAGTATGTGGTAGCATATTGCAGTACCACATTTTTTTAATATTGGGCACACCCAGAAAGCATGGAACAGGTCTGTATTTAAATGTGCACATTTCAGGCAGCAAGAAGCAGGGCTTAGGAATGATGTTGGGCTACTATATATGAGAATTATGGAATACCTAAAGCTTTATTTCATGGTACATTGTGACTTTGATCGTTCCCCCCCAAAAAACATAGTCATTTTAGAAGAGTGACAACTAGAATCTGGGGGAAATTCTTGGTCCATTTATTAAGACCAACCTTTGGAGAGATGTAGTCCAGTAGCTATCTGAAAGAATGGTATAGCGTAAAAATGTTTTTTTTTTGCTTGTGTTAGGATATCCCAAGGTGTATCCAAAGAATTCCATTCCTTCTGAGAAAATGTTTCAGTTATAGATTATAAGATTGCATTTGAGGAAAAGGTTAATGTATAATGCATGAAAATTTTAATAGAAAGATTCCTGGAGGTATATACTCAACCACATAGACCCCCCTCTGATGCACATGAAATACAATTTTTTTTTTTACGGTTGTTGAAGCTACAAACTCCTTCCTCTATAAAATGTATTTAGTTTCTTCAGGCATAGCATTTCTTACATGCCACAAACCCTTTAGGTTTCAGAACTGGAATGTGAGATTTTTTGGGGGGTCCAAAAAAGATTTGACTAATTTGCCTCTGAGGATTGGATCCATCCTATAGATGAATTTTGGATAATCAGGGGGAAAATTTGTTATCATTTTGTCCTTTTTTGTAGGATGTGCCAGTGCTTCTTAACCACTTCAGCCCGGGAAGTATTTACCCCCTTCCTGACCAACTAAGCACTTTTTGCTATACGGCACAGCGTCGCTTTAACTGACAATTGCGTGGTTGTGCGACGTTGCACTCAAACAAAATTGACGTCCTTTTTTTCCCACAAATAGAGATTTCTTTTGGTGGTATTTGATCACCTCTGCCGTTTTTATTTTTTGCACTATAAACCAAAAAAGAGCGTAAATTTAGAAAAAAAAACAATGGGCCAGATTCACAAAAGAGATACGACGGCGTATCTCCTGATACGCCGTCGTATCTCTGTGATCCGTCCGTCCTAACTATGCGGCTGATTCATAGAATCAGTTACGCATAGATAGCCCTAAGATCCGACAGGTGTAATTGACTTACACCGTCGGATCTTAGGATGCAATTTTAGGCCGGCCGCTAGGTGGCGATTCCATTCCGGTTGGCGTAGAATATGCAAATGACTACTTACGGCGATCCGCGCGTTCGTCACAATCTCTTACGTCGTCGCTAGTCGTTTTTTCCCGTTGCAAAGTTAGGGCTGCTTTAACATGTCTTATCTTTAGAACAGCCATGTTAAAGTATGGTCGTCGTTCCCGCGTCAAACTTTAAATGTTTTCTTTTTTTGCGTAAGACGTCCGGGAATACGAAATGCCGTAACGCACGTCGCCGTTCAAAAAAAACGTCGGGGCGCTGTAATTTCGCGCAAAGCACGTCGGGAAATTTCCTAACGGAGCATGCGCAGAACGTTCAGCGCGGGAACGTGCCTAATTTAAATAGTGCCCGCCCCATTTGAATTAGGCGGGCTTGCGCCGAGCGGATTTACGTTACACCGCCGCAAGTTTACAGGTAAGAGCTTTGTGAATCAGGCACTTACGCTGTAAACCTGCGGCGGTGTAACGTAAATGGGATACGTTACGCCGCCGCAGCGTAACGTAATTCTCTCTGAATCTGGCCCAATATTTTTTACTTTTTGCTATAATAAATATATTTTGGGACCATTGTCATTTATACAGGACCCTCGCTACTATAATCATCCTTTGGTCTCCGTGCATAATAGGTTTTCCCCACTTTACAACACATATAGTGGAGAGGATCAGACATATGGGATGACTACCATTCAATCAGAGTCAATATGATCATAACACATATGTAAAACAGGATTTTCATCAGGGCAACCAAGTACGAAGAAGGCCTTCGGACCCAAGAGAGGTACAAGAGGGGGTAGGAGAACCCAGAGGAGAAAAAAGAAGAAGGACCTGATAGGCAATGGTGTATTTAATTTAAGTACTAAAGAGCTGACTACTCAAGAGTAGGGATGAGCTTCGTGTTCGACTCGAACATCGTATGTTCGACCGTTCGTCGAATAACAACGTTATGGGCCGTTCGCACCAAATTCGAGTGGCGTGTCATGGCCCATAATTCACTGCGGCATCGCAGTGCATTGCTGGCTGACGATTGGCTAAGCATGCACTATGACCCGCATGTTTGGCCAATCACAGCTTGCAAAAAACGGAGAACTATAATTGGCCAAGGCCAGGGTGCCATTGGCCAATTATGGCGCAGGGGGTTTAGTACATGCCCCACACTATATAAGGCCGCCTCCCTGGCAGCCTTGTGTAGTGTGTTGCGGTGGTTTACAGAGACGAGAGAGACAGAGAGAGTGTCATTTTTTGCAGTTAAATAGAGCAGGCAGGCAGGCAGGCTAGTCAGTTAGAGTTGCAGTGTGTAGAGGATATATATGTATCCCAGGTGTTGTATATATATTTATACACTGTATTGAGTTTAGCTCTTCCTAATATACTGACAGGCAGGCAGGTGATTGTGCTAGCTGCAGAATTTCAAGTGGTGTACTGTCTGTGTCCTCTGTACAGTGTGCACCTAAAGCTACGTAAAGCTGGTGTTTCTCATATTAGAGGCAGGGATCTGCTCATATTAATACCACAGGCAGGGGATCATTCTGCAAGTACTTTTTATGTGGTGTACTGTCTGTGTCCTCTGTACAGTGTGCACCTAAAGCTACGTAAAGCTGGTGTTCTCATATTAATTCCTACAGGCAGAGATCTGCTCCTATTAATACCACAGGCAGGGATCAGCAGGTATTGTCAGTATTTGTGCAGCTACATCTCTCTGCAGGCCATTAGTATGTCTGGAAGGACAACAAGGAGAGGCAGAGAGTCACGAGCCGATAAAAGAGGGAAAGCAGGCTCTGCATCTAGAGGCAACAGTGCAGGTCATGGACACGGTGCATCCTCATCAGCACGTGGCCATGGGACACGCTCGTCCTTTTTTTCGGCAGCTGACCGCGTTGAGCCGCAACATGCCGAAGACTTGGTAAAGTGGATGACCAAGCCGTCCTCATCCTCCTCATCCTCTCTCACCCAGGCTCAGGGTACATTGTCTGGCAAAGCAGCTGACAACGCAGCCTCTTCCCTCTGCTCAATGGCATCAGTCACCCCTTCCCTAGCCCTACCATGTCCTCCTGAGAAGTCCCCCGAACTGTTTGACCACAGTGTTGGGTACATGCTGCAGGAGGATGCGCAGCATTTTGAAGGCTCCGATGATGGTACACAGCTAGAGGAAGGCAGTAACGTGAGCCCAGAGAGAGGGGGTACCCAAGAAGGACAGTAATCTGGCAGTCATGTTCCCCCCAGCTGCAGCATACTGCCAGGTTTTCTACAGTGAAGAGTAGGGAGGGGATGATGAGGTCACTGACTCCAAGTGGGTGCCTGATAGGAGAGAGGAGGAGGAGGCACATCTCCAACGAGGCAGGATGTCCTCCAGGGGCCAGCTTAAGGGCAGCACACCAACTGCATCACAACGCAGAGCTCCTCATGTGCAGGGCGCTGCTGTCTCTCAGCGTTATTCCAAAAGTTCTTTGTTGTGGGCTTCATTGAGACAAGTGCATCAGATCGCACTGCTGCTATTTGCAACATATGTCTCAAGCGTATCTCGCACGGCCAAAACATCACCCGCTTGGGCACCACATGCTTGACCAGACATATGTTGACCTGCCATGCAGTTTGTTGACAAGCGTACCTCAAAGACCCACACCAAAGAACAAAGCGGACCTCTTCTTGCTCCTCATCAGCTGGGATCTCCAACCCCACTATACCCTCAGTCCTCTCTGAAGCCTGCACTGATAGAACTGAAGGTGTAGAATTAGTAGATTGCCCGCAAGTACTTGGCTGTGACACACCTATCGGTACACCAATGTCAGATTGTACCAGGCAAATTTCCCGGCCCCAGCTGCTGCAGCGCCGAAAGAAGTTCTCTCCCAGCCATCCACATGCCCAGCGGTTGAATGCTAGCTTAGCTAAATTGCTAGCACTTCAACTGCTGCCTTTTCAGTTGTGGAATGTGCGGTACCTCAGTGGCAAGTTCCCAAATGCCACTTTTTCTCACAGAAGGCGATTACGGCTCTCTACCGGCATGTGGAAGGCAATGTCCAAGCCTCGCTGGACAGGGCGGTCAGTGGTAAGGTGCATATTGCCGCTGACTCATGGTCCAGCAGGCATGGACAGGGACGTTACCTAGCTTTCACAGTGCATTGGGTGAACTTGCTGGCAGCTGGGAAGGATGCAGGACAAGGTACAGTAGTGTTAAAAGTTGTTCCATCACCACGCCTCCAAAATGCTACTACTGGTGATTGTGACACTCCTCTCTCCTCCACCCCCTCCTCTTCTTCTTCCTCTGTGGCCTCTTCCTGTGCTGATGTGTCCTCGGAATCAGCGGTGCTCCATAGGCATTCAAGGGGCTACACAGGCAAAGAGATGCCATGCATTGCTTGAGCTGGTGTGCTTGGGGGACAGGAGCCACACTGGGGCAGAGGTTCTGTCAGCTCTGCAGGGGCAGGCTCAAAGGTGGTTGACGTCACTCCAGTTTAAGCCAGGAATGTGGTTTGTGACAATGGCACCAACCTCCTCTCTGCCCTGCGACAGGGACAACTGACCCATGTGCCCTGTTTTGCTCATGTCCTTAACTTGGTGGTGCAGTGATTCTTGGGCAGGTACCCGGGCTTACAGGATGTCCTGAAGCAGGCCAGGAAACTCTGTGGGCATTTCCGATGGTCATATAATGCCAGTGCTCGGCTGACAGAACTCTAAAAGGAATACAACCTGCCAAAGAAATGCCAAATCTGTGACATGCCCACTAGGTGGAACTGTACGTTGGCCATGCGGAAGCGGCTGCACACACAGCAGAGGGCCATCAATGAGTATCTGTGCCAATATGGCAGCAGGAAAGGGTCAGGGGAGCTTGTTTTTTTTCCCCACGCCAGTGAGCCTTGATCAGGGATGCATGCACTGTTCTGTCACCATTTGAGGAGGCCAAGAGGATAGTGAGCAGTGACAGTGCATGCATCAGTGACACTGTCCCTCTGTTGGAGCACACGCTGCATGGAATAATGGACAGGGCCCTTGAGGCAGAACAGAGGGAGGAAGAGGAGGACTTTCTTACCTATCAAGGCCCCCTTATCCAGACAGTGTTCCTGCTTGCCCGCCTATCACACAGGAAGAGGAGGACGAGGAGGATTGTGTCAGCATGGAGGTGGAGCCTAGCACTCAACATCAGCAGCAGTCTTCAAGGGATCAATTAAAGTCCCAAGAAACCCATGGACTTGTACATGGCTGGGACAAGGTGGCTGCGGATCCTGTCGGCCTCAGTGACCCAGAGGACTCTGCACCGAATGCCTCAGCAAACCTACGCTGTATGGCCTCCCTGATCCTGCAAAGCCTGCAGAAGGATCCTCGTATTCATGCTATCAAGGAGGGGGATCATAACGTAGATCAAGGAGGGTTGCCAGCCAGTTACAAGAGTAAGGTTGCAGACCTTATCTTGCTGGCTCAGAGGGAGCAGAAGATGAAACATCTTCTGGAGGCCTTGCAGAAAGGTCTGTGCAACGCGTTCCCAGAGACTGGGAGGTTACAAAATCCTGGTCCATGACAACGTGTTGCTGAGGCTTCGGTCAGTCACAGAAGGAGCGGTGGAAAAGGTGGCCGTCTGACCGATGCGCTCAGACAATTTTTAGTCCACAGCACCAAGGTATGACCGGTTCCAGCAACCATCGCCAGCGTGTGTTTTACATGGTGCGGGAATACCTAGGGGCAAGATCAGACTTGGACACCTTTCCCACCGAAAATCCTCTGGGTTACTGGGTCTTGAGGATGGATCACTGGCCAGAGTTTTCACAGTATGCAATTGAGCTACTGGCCTGTCCTGCATCCAGCGTTCTTTCGGAACGCACATTCAGTGCTGCTGGAGGCTTTGTAACCGATCACAGGGTGCGCCTCTCCACCGACTCGGTCGATCGACTGACCTTCATAAAAATGAATCAGGCTTAGATCACCACCAGCTACCAAGCACCTGATGCTGATGTAACTGAATATCCTGTTATGCTGAGTAACTATCCTTTTCCTCCTCAATAATCTGATAGCTTGTAAGAAAATGTTTAGTTCTGGGTACCGCCACCAGTGTCTGAGGCCCAATTTTTCTGCCCCTGTTAAACAGGGGCGTGTAATTACAATTTTTGATGCAATACTTTGCAGCAGGGCTCATTCCTGCGCTCCAACTAGAGTATCTGTGAGGGGTTACAGTATTGTGGCACCAACACCAGTGGCTAAGGCCCAATTTTTCTGCTACTGTTTAACAGGGGCATGTAATTACAATTCTTGATCTAATATTTCACAGCAGGGCTTATTCCTGCACCCACCGAGAGTAACTGTGAGGACTTACAGTGTTGTGGCACCAGCAACAAAGGCCCAATTTTTCTACCACTGTTCAACAATGGCATGTAATTACAATTCTTGATATAATAGTTCACAGCAGGGCGTTCCAGCGCCCGCCAAGACTAACTGTGAGGGCTTACAGTGTTGTGGCAACACCAACACCTAGGGCCCACATTTCTGCAGAGTAGGCAGAGTAGGCAGACCCCTACTTTCAAACATCCAACTTACAAACGACTCCTACTTGCAAACAGGAGACAACAGGAAGTGAGAGGAAATAAAAGTAGTTAGATGAATCCACGCAACAAAACCAGGAATATACAGTAAATATATGTCCAGCGAAAAATATGTATATAGAAACAGAGATAGAAACCCTGTATATATATATATAGTTCAATTATAAATGAGTGAATAAGTTAAAGGAATATTCTTAGGTGGCTGCCTCAACATGTTTATCCCACCTAGGTGGGATATTGGATGGAATTGAAAAAGCTAGTAGAGTTGGCGCCAGCCTAATAAATTCTTATAGTGTGAGTGTGCTTACCAAATATATGCTCTAAAATGACCATAAATATGGAAAAATTTATAAATATAAAAAAAAAAAATTAAAGATTAATTAAAATTAAATACAAAAAGTGCACGCGAATTGTGCTATGAATAAAAACAGTCCATGTGCAACTGTGCTGGAATTTACATAATAAAAAGTGCTTTGTGCCAAATTCAACGCTGTTGACGTGTTCCACACAGTGACCCCTCCTGCTGTGCTCTTATGTGGCCCGCACTCACCAGATCCTCCACCCCCTCTTGAGGTGAAACACCTTCACAGTGTATGCCCTGTGCGGCACTCTGGCAATTTCTCGTCCCCCTGCGTTGCTTCTGAGGTTTCCAATGTTAGCTCATATACTGTACAAAAGAGAGGAATTCCAATAGTGTGATACCATTTAACAAACGTTTTGCCTTTATTGATAAAACTAGGTACTCACATTTTAGGCAGTTTAAACAAGCGATAAACAAGCGATTTAAAAACGATCATTTTTTGGAAGTGTGTAGTGACAGCCGTCTGTCACTACACACTTCCCGAAAAACGACCTGGGGGGAGGGGAAACCCATGCTATTTTCCCCAATGATTTTCATCCATATTGCAGGAACCAGACATTACATTAAAGCCGCAAGCAGTTTTAAATGACTTTTTTCTTATAGTAATGTCATTTTGTGCAGGGACAGGTCTAAACACGTGCCACTTCACAGGCATACTATAGACACCCAGCAGGTGTTTTATTTATTTTCGATATTCTGAAAATTTCGGAAATTCGGATTTTTGGAAATCCGGATTTTTGGAAATTTGGATTTCGAATTTTCGAAATTCTGAAATTAGGAATTTTCGAATAAAAAAATCAAAAGTTCTAAAATTCTGAATTTTGAAAATTCGAAAATTAAAAAAATTCGAAAATTCCTAATTTTCAAAATTCGGAATTTGAGAATTTTCGTTTTTTTTTCGTAAATTCTGGAAATTGTAAAAAAAAAAATTTTGGCGTTTTATTCATTTTTTTTGCTTTTTCGTAAATTCGGGAAATTCGGAATACGGAAATTCGAAAATTCGGATTTCCGAATTTTGAGATTTCCGAAAAAGCAAAAAACGAATAAAACTGATTTTTTTTTCCAATTTAAAAAAAAAAGAAAACAAAAAAAAACGAATTTTCGGAAATTCTAAAAATTCAGAAATGTCCTATTTTCAAATTTTAGATTTTCGAACTTTAGATTTTCTAATTTTACAATTTCGAAATTTCGATTTTTTTAATTTTTACAATTTCTTAAATTCTGAATTTCGAAAATTCAAATTTTTTAATTTTTCGGTATTTTCGAAATTCTAAAAATTCAGAAATTTCCTATTTTAACATTTTAGATTTTACGAATTTACTATAAAAGCAAAAAAACAAATAAAACGGAAAAAATATATTTTCCAAATTTCCAGATTTTACAAAAAAAAAAAAACGAATGAAACAAAAACGAAAAATAATAATTTTTCGAATTTTCCAAAAAAAATGATTTTTTTTTTTCAGCAGTGCACATGTCTACTTTTAAATGCTTTATGCTTACTGCATATTCAACCCAATATAGAGCAATTAAGACTATTATCATTCGCCATTTGGACATACTTAGGAATGACCGCATCCTAGGAACTGTGTTACCTGAACCTTCAAAAGTCATTTTCAGGGGAGTTCCTTTTCTACGGAGTAAAATAGCCCCCAATGTTATTAAGCCTCCTACACGTCCCTCATTTTTTCATAACATGGTAGGGTATTTTCCGTGTAGAAAATGTATAGTTTGCCAACTTCATGTGGTAGATGTAACAGCTTGGAGTTCAAATCTAACATTACCAATCGTGTATACCCCATCATAACTTTATGCACATGTGCCACCAAATATGTTGTATACATGCCGCTGCGGTAAACAGTATGTGGGTCGCACGATCCGTGCGTTTTCCATTCGGGTAGGTGAGCACATTGCTCTGATTAAAGGTGGTGACATCAAGCATAATGTGCCGAGACATTATAGAGAACATCATGGTCTTGACCCCACAGGTTCACAATTTCTTATCATCGACAAATATACTCCTCCGTGCAGAGGAGGTGCTATGACTAGGGGGGTTTCACGTTTAGAGACATATTGGATACATCAGTTACAATCTTACTCTCCCCTAGGACTGAACATAGATCGTTGCAATGTAGAATTGTTCCATTTTATGATTGTTTTTATCTCTATTTTTATCATTTTTTTGTATAGAATTCCTGTACTTGTTTCATCAACTCTATTTCTATGGTATTTATTATAGCTATGTTGTAATATATGTCCACGTTATTGTTCCTAGGGTGTAGACATGCGTTCCACAAACCAATATCACTTCCCCCTCAGACTGATAGGGAGTGTCTCAACACCAAAGGGGAACCAGTGAAATCTGAAACCCCCCTCGCTATGGCTTACATAAGTCCAGGCTGGGCTAGAAAGAAATGTCTCATCCACCCTATAATAGGGTAATGCTGCTAAGCAGTCATATCGTAGACTCTAAAAACACTATCTAGTGTTTTTAAAGTATATACTGCTCCATTTACCATGTCAAAAAATAATAAAAATAAAATTATAAAAGAGGTAGGCTAAAAATAGACAAAGAGGTGGACAGAAAAGGAAGACAGAGGCAACATATAGAACAACAAATTTAGACAATTTCAAGACAAATATATGTCACTAGAAACCGAGTAAATACTTGATCCCAAGCAAATGTTCTCAGACAGGAAAATATACATCATTGTCAAAGAAGCCACCAAAGGATAGATGTTAATTCTATTTAGTGTGGGACACTGCAGAAGATTATATACTTTTGGGTAATAGGTCATTTTACTTAAGAGGCAGGACTGTGCTCTGCCCAATATTGTTCATTTTTATTCCATCAGGAAAATATTTTAATCACTACCATTCCAACCACTGGGACTAGCCAAGTCCCTCCCATAGTCCTGAAGTGAACCCATCCAAAAATGTGCGAAAAATTACTGAATCATTGAGACTAGGTGGACTAGTGGCACATAGAGACACTATCCACCCTGCCTCTTTTTCAAGAAGGATCTTGTCCCAGTCCCCACTGTCATGGATATGCAATAGCCTGGCAGTTTACCTGTGTTTCCATCTGCTCATTAGAGGCCTGACCCTGTTCTCGTTCCCTTTTTATCACTTCCTCTTCCTGTATGGCCCCACCCAGGCCATCCCAGGAAGTCTTTATTAACCGTTGCTCTACAGGTCTGCAGTGCTGTTCAACAGTGTAGTTTGCTAAGTTCCTGTTTGCAGTGTGCTACGATCATCTTTCCGTGTACCGTTTTTGGCTTGTTCCTGACTTCTGCTGTTTGCCTGTGCCCCTGACCATTTGCCTGTCCCCCGGTTATCCTTGTCTGCCTGTTGCCCTGACCTCGGCCTATCCATCACCACTGTTTGTCCTGCTGGCTGCTTCCCCTCTCTCGCTGCGGAGTGTGACCTAGGGAATCTCGGGGGTCGCAACCTGGATCCAGTTGCGGCCAAGGCCATCCTCACCATCAGAGGCTCTGGTGAATACAAAACTGGGTCTTAGACTCCGCGCCCTGGGTGGTCTTGGGTTATGCTTCCTCTCTGCTAGCAGTAGTCGGCTATAGGGTTCACTTCCCTGTGGTGCATCCCTGACCCCAACGGGGTGCACTTGTCACCTGGCCACGGGTGACCTGACAGTTTGAACAGCCATGAACCCGGCTGACGTGCCGCTCCCCGCAGACGATCCATTACAGGGCGTTGTTCGCAGACTCGAGAAGCATGAAGCTATTCAGGCTTAGGTGATGCGTTTCCTTCAGGATCTAGCTTCCCGCTTTGATCAGCTTCAGACCTTGTTGGGAACCCCGAATCCACAACCCCAAGTACAACCAGTGGCTGCACCTGTGGCTCCAGTCACAGAGTCGCATTCGCTGAAGCTACCACCTCCAATCTGTTTTTCTGGAGACTCCAAGGCCTGCAGTGGGTTTCTTAGCCAGTGCACCATCCATTTTGAACTTCAGCCTCAAAACTTCTGGTCTGATCGGGCAAAGGTAGCCTATATTATTTCCCTCCTTTCCGTGAAGCTTTAGCCTGGGCTGCCCCTATGTGGGAGAAGAATGATCCGGTAGTTTCCAGCCTGTCTGACTTTCTAAAGCTCTTCTGTAACATAGTGTAAGATTAACATTCAGCGCCAAAACTTAATAATTACAATTATAGAAAATAAAACTATAAATATAAATAAAGCTGCACCTCAGGAACAATACTGATTGTAATAATTGAAAAAATGTGTAGAGGGCGCTAGATCACTCAGTGCTAATAAATAATAAACCAGCGTGCTGGGTGAAAAATTGAATACAATAAAATAGACTTGTATTATAAATTGAATATAGTAATACTATACTAATAAATTCAAAAAAAGAGAAAAAATGAGAAAGTCTTTGTGTTCAAAAAAAGACCTCTCAAAATCTTATGAAAAGTCCCAATATGTGTTCAGTCAAAATGCATAACATATAAAAACAAAAGAACCAAATCTTCTTTCTTGAGTATTCTTTAAGTGAAAAAAAAGGAAAAGGAAAGCCGTCACCAACAGATCCAATCTTCTTAATCACCCTTAGATTGGTGTTGAAGCAAATAAATGCGCTTACCAGAAATAGTGGACTATTATAATTAAACAATAGTCTGCTAGACATATGCAGGATTGTGCCTGCATGCACATCGGTCAGGAAATCAATGATAGCCTCAATGCCAGGGATTCCAGATAGGATATGGATGAAAAAAGAAAGGCAATGGAGATGCCAATAGTGTATTATCGCTTAAAATTTATTGTAAATAAAAAACATATGTAAAAACAAGAGACAAATGGCCTGAATGGCCTCTTACTTCTAAAAGTGCCTACCCGGCACTGGGGCTGCAGGCGTGTCACCGCTACCTTGCGGTGCGGTAAAGAACAGGGTCGTCTGGTCCGGTGCTAGCTCCGTAGCGCGGCTCGGCGTCCCAGCTGACAGCTCGTGCAGGCAGGGAGGCACGTCACGTGATCGGGTCCGCCTCCGACGTACGTTTCGTCAGGTACAACGTCTTCAGGGGGGCGTGCCCGATCACTAGTGCATGACGGTATTTGTAGTCTCAAAAAGACTGCTGATTGGTCCAAAATAGAAGGTGAAGTAAAAAAGCAGCCGCGGTGCCGTTTAAGCTACACAATAAAGCATAACAATCGAGTGGTGGATTATCATATTATACTTTACAACAACGGATGCTTTGGTGAGTTTGCTTACTATGCATAAAACCATAAAATACAAAAGAATCTCTTTCTGGCAAATAACAAACAAAACGGGAAATTCTGAAAGATGCTACACTCGCATCCCTCCGGATGTGCACGATAAATTCCAACATGATCACTGCTGTGTAAAAACATCTTGCAGGCCATATAGCTACATAGAAGTATCTAGTGGATAGAAATAAAGTATGGCATAATGCTGTAGACCTTAAATGAAAAAATCCACAACATTAGCAATATACAATAGGGTAATTGGATACCCTACCTCCCTCCGGGCGTGCAAAGTCACCAATCTACCCAAGTATATAAAAAAAAATTTTTATTAATAATTATAAATAGTAGAAAAAAATATATATAAAAAAATATATATATTAATAAAGGAAGTGCAAAATATAAAAAATATATATATTAATAAGGGAAGTGCAAAAATGTTATAATAAAAAAAATGTTGTGTACACATGTGCACTTGTATCTTGAGGAAAAAGATTTTGTATCTTCAAGGCATAAAAAATGGGAATTAGGACAAATGGAGAAAATTGATGGAGAAACATCTCTGAAGCCAATAAAAAAATATGTTAGTGGAAGCTAGGTGGAATATAGTGCCCATTGAATGAACTTAGGGGCCAAAGCACAAACCAAATCATTCAAATGATAGGTTACACAGATCAATGATAAACCTCTTTAACAATAGAGAATAGTAACAGTAAAAGAACAAAATAGTAACAAACCAAATGCGTAAACCTTGGCAAGTCACATACTAGTCATTTGCTAAAAAGCAATTGAGGTCTAGCTCAATATTTAAACCAGTAGGCTGCATGGTACGTAACCTATGCACCCACTTCATTTCATTCTGTGATACACTTCTGGTCATGTGCGTACCCCTCCAGTGCTTACTAATTTTGTCTATACCATAAAAAGTACATAAGCTCGGGTCACTATTGTGATATTTTGTAAAATGCCTAGAAACACTATGATTGGGGAACTCTTTTGCAATATTGGTTAGATGTTCATTTATTCGTATTTTGAGTTGTCGGGTGGTCCTGCCAACGTACTGAAGTGAGCACGGGCACTCCAACACGTAGGTGACATGATCAGATCCACATGTGATCAGAGGTTTAATGGTGAAACTCTCACCGGTCACATTAGATTTAAAATGTGTGATCTTTTTCTTGTCTCCTGGTCTACATGTGGTTCTACATGCTTTGCATCGAGTACAATGGTGAAACCCAGATCCATCTAGAAAGGTGACGAGTTTCTTCGGTGGATCAGGTACATTGGGGGCTATTTTGTTCCGCAATCCAGGGGCTTTCCTATAAATGAATTTGGGTACCCCAGAGATGGATAATTTCAGATCTTTATCTTTCATTAAAATAGGCCAATGCCGTTTGAAAATGGCCTCAACTTGCCGGTATTGCCGGTGGAAGCCTGATATGAAAGCGGATTCACTTTTAAATTCTTTTTTCGGTTTAGAGATCAGCAGAGTTTTTCTATCTATATCAGAAACTTGGTTAAACACTTTTTGCAAGGTGTCGGCCGCATAACCCTTCTCTAGGAATTTGTTGGTAAGGTGTTTGGCTTGTATACAAAAGTCTTCATCTGTGTCACAATTTCGCTTCAGTCGCATGTATTGCCCTTTGGGCACTGCCCCTATCCAAAGAGGATGGTGGCAGCTTTTTGTAGGTACAAAGCCATTGCGATCTGTGGCTTTGAAGTAGGTAAGCGTCTGGAATTTCTCTCCTTCCTTTCTTATGGTTAGATCCAGATAGTGAACAGTATTCATACTGGTCTCTGCTGTGAATGTTAAGCCATAGTTATTGCTGTTCATTTTCTCAATAAAAGATTCCAGACTCCCTACTGTACCTTCCCAAAACAAAATGACATCATCAATGTAACGTCTATAGAAACTCAAAGAAGAATGTTTGTCCAAAAAAATGGTCTCCTGCTCCCATTTATTGAGAACAATGTTGGCCACGCTAGGGGCATAGCGGGCCCCCATTGCCACCCCGCCAATTTGATTGTAAAATTGGTTATTAGCCCAAAAATAATTATTAGACATCGCTATCTCCAGTCCCTTGATCAAAAAATTGATCTGGATTTTCTTTATTTTGGATTCCCGCTTTAGGGCCCAACGTAGGGCCACACGGGCATCTTTCTGGCGGATATTGGTATATAATGAATCGATGTCAATGGTAACCATAATAGTTTGATCGGTGGCTTGCAGATTTTGGAGTTCTATAATTAGGTCTTTACTGTCTTTGAGATATGACGGACTTTGTGATACAAGTGGTTTAAAAAAACCATCCAAATATTCGCCCATCCGGGAGAAAAGGGATCCAATGCCACTGATTATAGGTCTCCCTGGTGGATTTGCTTCAACACCAATCTAAGGGTGATTAAGAAGATTGGATCTGTTGGTGACGGCTTTCCTTTTCCTTTTTTTTCACTTAAAGAATACTCAAGAAAGAAGATTTGGTTCTTTTGTTTTTATATGTTATGCATTTTGACTGAACACATATTGGGACTTTTCATAAGATTTTGAGAGGTCTTTTTTTGAACACAAAGACTTTCTCATTTTTTCTCTTTTTTTGAATTTATTAGTATAGTATTACTATATTCAATTTATAATACAAGTCTATTTTATTGTATTCAATTTTTCACCCAGCACGCTGGTTTATTATTTATTAGCACTGAGTGATCTAGCGCCCTCTACACATTTTCTCTTCTGTAACATCTTCGAAGAGCCGGCTTGGGCCTCTTCAGCGGCCAGTGCTCTTCTACGTCTCCGTAAAGAATCCCATTCAATATGCTCTTCAGTTCTGTATCCTCTCTGCTGAATTGAGCTGGAACAATGAGGCCCTGGTCGCTACCTTTTTACATGGCCTCTCTGACCGAGTGAAGGACGAATTAGCAGGAAGAACTATCCCCGTCGGTCTGGACGATGTCATCTCCCTATGCAACCAGATCGATATTCGTTTTCAGGAGAGGTCCATAGAGAAAAGACGCCAGCACTCCCTAGGTCTTAGCCAGTCTGAGCTCCCCTCACTTTGTCCCGTAGACCATCCTCTGCCTGCTAAGGAACCTATGCAGCTGGGCCGGATCAGACCAACACCCGAAGAACGTGCTAGACGCAGAACTCTGGGCTTGTGCCTCTATTGTGGAGGCAAGGGCCACTTTCGTGACTCCTGCTCGCTTCGCCCGGGAAACACACAGGTCTAATACATTTAGAAGGTGGAGTATTGGACCCAGAAACATCACCTTCCCGTCTGCTTCTTCCGGTGTCCCGTCATGTAAGCACTTCTCCCCTATCGATCCCTGCATATCTGGATTCCGGGGCTGCCGGCAACTTTATGGACTGAAGAATTGCTTCTTCTATGAAGCTTACCCTTTCACCCCTCACTATGCCGCTGGTAGTCTCGGCAATTGATGGCACTATTCTCTCAGGGGGTCCTATTCGCTTCCAGACACTACCTATTAGGATGTCGATAGGGATTCTCCACCAGGAGTGGATATGCTTTTTCATCCTACCCAAAGCCTCTACCCCCATTGTATTGGGCCTTCCTTGGCTACAGCTCCACTCCCCCCATGTGGACTGGGTTTCTGGGCAGATCCTGGCTTGGGGTCCTTCATGTTTCTCGTCATGTCTTTCCAAGGTGACTCCCAACGAGAGACTTCCGGTTGCTACCACATCAGTATCTTCGGATCTTCCCACTGCATACAGCGATTACCGGGATGTGTTCTGTAAGAAATCGGCTGAGGTGCTTCCTCCCCAAATCTTTTGACTGTGCCATTGACCTTGTTCCTGGAGCAACTCTGCCCAGGGGTCGCACATACCCTTTGTCCATCCCGGAGACCCAGGCCATGTCTGAGTATGTCGCAGAAAACCTTGAGAGAGGTTTCATTTGGAAATCGTCATCGCCTGCAGGAGCAGGGTTCCTTTTTGTTGCCAAGAAGGATGGTACCTTGAGACCCTGCATTGATTATCGAGGCTTAAACGCTGTTACTATTAAGAATCATTACCCCTTACCCTTGATATCTGAGTTGTTCGATAGATTGAGGGGTGCCTCCATTTTCACTAAGTTGGATCTCAGAGGGGCGTACAACCTCATTCAAATACGAGAAGGTGATGAATGGAAGACTGCGTTTAACACTCGAGACGGCCATTACGAATATCTGGTCATGCCTTTTGGGTTGTGTAATGTCTTAGCCGTGTTTCAAAACTTTGTCAACGAAATCTTCAGGGACCTGCTGTACCAGTTTGTTGTCATCTATCTGGATGACATTCTTATCTTTTCGGAAAATCTGTGTGTCCACAGAAACCATGTCCGCACTGTACTCCAGCGCCTTAGAGAGAATAATCTCTATGCCAAGCTGGAGAAATGCTCCTTTGAATGTTCTGAGGTCCTGTTTCTAGGATGCTTTGTCTCAAGCCTGGGCCTTCGTATGGATCCCGGGAAGGTCTTAGCCATTACCAACTGGCCTCTACCTGCTAGCCTCAAGGCCACGCATCACTTTCTTGGCTTCACAAATTATTATAGGCAGTTTATCAGTAATTACTCTTCCAATGCCGCGCCTATTATCGTTTTGACCAAGAAGGGTGCTAATGCCAAAGACTGGCCCCCCAAAGCTGTCTCTGTGTTCACGATCTGAAACAGGCCTTTGTCTCTGGACCTCTCTTGAGGAGACCAAATCCTGGGGAGGCATTGTTTATTGAAGTAGATGCTTCCTCAGTGGGGGTGGGAGCGGTGCTTCTTCAACTCTTTGAGAAGAGATGTCAACTATGTGCGTTCTTTTCCAAAAAAAATTCTCAGGCAGAGAGAAATGATGCCATTGGTGATCGGGAACTTCTCGCAATCAAATTTGCGCTAGAAGAGTGGCGTCATCTTTTGGAGGGTTCCCCTCACTCCATAACGATCTTCACCGATCACAAGAATCTACAGTACTTACAGAACGCTAAATGTCTGAATCCCAGACAGGCCAGGTGGAGTCTCTTCTTTTCCCATTTTAATTTCATGATTACGTACAAACCTGGTTCCTGCAACAGTCGGGCTGATGCACTCTCTAGGTCCTTTGACACTTTGGACGAAGAGCCCACTCTTGAACCTGAGCCGATCATTCCAACTTCATGCATTGTTGCCCATTCTACCACCCTGGACTCAAAAATTCCTCCTGGTAAGACCTTTGTCCCCACTGAGCTAAGAGCTAAGATCCTTTGTTGGGGGCATGATTCCAAGGTGGCGGGCCACGCTGGTTTCCTCCGGTCCTTCTTACTCATTAGTCGTCACTATTGGTGGCCTAATCTCCGCTCGGAGGTCAAAGACTATGTCAAGGCTTGTCATGTCTGTGCTCAGTCCAAATCCTCCACACAAGCTCCTGCTGGTCTCCTAATGCCCTTGCCCATTCCTAAGGAGCCCTGGGCTCATATTGCCATGGATTTTATCACTGATCTTCCACTGTCTGATGGTAATACGGTCATTTGGGTGGTAGTCGATCGGTTCTCCAAAATGGCACATTTTGTTCCCCTTCCTGGTCTTCCTTCTGCTCCTGCCTTGGTCCCCATTTTTGTTCGAGACATTTTCTGTCTCCATGGGGTTCCTTCTCATATTGTTTCTGACAGGGGTCTTTCTCAATAAGTGGTCTCGGGATTGGTTTGTACCAGTCTTTGTTAGAAAGAATTCTCATGCACATTGTTGTAATGAACAACAACCAGCACAAAACAATGTTCCCTCCCTTATCTGGGGGCTTCATGGTGAGCTGATATTGGTTGGTCAAAGATGTTAATTGTGACGGTAGTAGAAGATATCCCCGTCAAGCATTCCCTTCTTCCCATAAAAGAAAATCACCCAATATTCCACGATTAGAAATCCCTGGAATCGCCGAATAATCCACACATGGGCCAAAGCTTAATGCTGGAACAAGACTGTCTTTAATGGCAGCATTCTGCTAGTTATATACAGTTTACAAGCTAATCATCAATCAAAAAACAATGAAATCTCCACCCCCTTTTCACACACTGGGGCTCCCATACAGATTATAGGTAGACACTCTGGTGCCGACCCTGACAAGGCACATTTCTTTAGATAATGACATCAGTGAAGTTAATTACTACAACGAAGCAATCAGAATAATTAACATGAGCCAATTATCTAATCATTTAGCCTGACGATACAATACACATCTCTTAAGGGTAAACACAGGTCTTCTTCACACACAGACATTAAAATAGCAGGGAGATAATTAAACTGAAGCATATAGGCAATTGCATAAAAGTCCTTCACAATGGCCCCCCTTTTTCTCCCTGCTCCGGCAACTCGGTTGGACCTTTCCTGGTCCAGTAGGGTTGACGGGTTCACAGCTTTTAGTCCGAGGTTAACTCCGTTTGGCGTGACAATACATCGGCATTCCCGTTTTGCTTGCCTGGGCGATAATGAATCGTAAAGTCATAGGGCTGTAAGGCCAAGCTCCAGCGTAGCAAACGGGCGTTGTCCCCTGAAACCCGGTTAAGCCACACCAAGGGGTTGTGATCAGTGATGAGAGTGAAAGCCTGGCCATAAAGGTAAGGTATGAGTTTTTTGAGTGCCCATACCAAGGCCAAACACTCTTTTTCAATGGTGGCGTAACTGACCTCCCTTGGCAACAGCTTCCGACTCAGGTATGCCACCGGGTGCTCCCCTCCATCCTCCCCGATCTGGCTTAGTACTGCCCCCAGTCCAAACATTGAAGCGTCTGTGTGGACAATAAATCTTTTGTTAGGATCTGGGGTAACCAACACCGGAGCATTAACCAGAGCAGTCTTTAGGGCTTGGAAAGCCACCTCGCATTCCGGGGACCACAGGACTTGTCGGGGTAGCTTCTTTTTGGTCAAGTCGGTCAGGGGTTTGGCCAGGGCGCTATAGTCGGGTACAAAGCGTCTGTAATAGCCGGCTGTGCCCAAGAAAGCCATGACTTGTGTCTTGGTGTGGGGAGTGGGCCAATTGGCAACGGCCTCGATCTTAGCCGGCTCCGTCCGTTGCTTACCACATCCTACTCGGTGGCCCAAATATTGTACCTCCGCCATACCCAAATGACAGGGTCAGCCCGGCCCCCTTGATCCTATCCAATACTACCCCTACGTGCTCTTCCCATGTATCGCTGTAGATGGCGATGTCATCCAGGTAAGCGCATGCAAAGCTCTGGAGACCCCCAAGTAACTGATCCACCATCCGTTGGAAGGTGGCCGGGGCGTTCTTCATCCCGAACGGCATAACCCGGAATTGGTATAGGCCGAACGGGGTGATGAAGGCCGACTTGAGTCTGGCATCTTCTGCTAGGGGAATCTGCCAATATCCCTTGCATAGGTCTATTGTGGTCAGATATTTCCCTGCAGAGATACGGTCAAGCAGCTCGTCCATCCGTGGCATCGGGTAGGCGTCCGTAACTGTCTTGTCGTTGAGGCGCCGGTAATCTACACAGAAGCGGGTTGTCCCATCCTTCTTTGGCACTAAGACTACCGGCGAGGCCCAAGGACTTTCTGAGGGTTCGATTACGCCTAGCCGAAGCATCTCATCTATTTCCTTCCGCATCCCTTCCCGGCCTACTTCGGGGATACGGTAAGGAGGCTGTCTGTCCTGGAGTCTCCACCTTGTGTACGGCTAGGAGTGTGTATCCAGGCTCCTGAGAGAATGTGGCCTGTTTTGTTTCTAGTAAGCGGCCAGCTTGATCCCGCTTTTGCGGCTCCAGCTGTTCACCTAGCTGGACTTTCTCTATCTGGGTCATCCCTTCGTTACTGCCCAATAGGTCGGGAAGGGGTAGGGTCTCTGTGTCTTCTCTTGCTGGTGCACAGATAGCGGCTATCTCCTCTGCCCGTTCCTGATAGGCCTTGAGCATGTTGATGTGAAAGGTTCGTTTCACATCTTCATCCTCGCAGCCGGCTATTGTGTAGGTAGTGTCACATTTCTGTCCTATAACTTTGTAGGGGCCCTGCCAGGCGGCCTGGAGCTTGTCTGTTTGGACTGGCCTTAATACCATGACCTTTTGGCCTATCTGAAAGCTCCAGTGCCTAGCCCGTCGGTCATACCATACCTTCTGGCGCTGTTGGGCCGCCTGGAGGTTCTCTCGCACTGTCTGGGCTAATTCCTCCATGCGGTCCCTCAGCTCCAGGACATAAGGTACAACCGGGGTCCCCTCAATTTCTGTTTGCCCCTCCCAGTGATCCTTGATGAGATCTAAGGACCCCCCTCACCCGCCTCCCATAGAGAAGTTCGAAAGGGTGAGAATCCGGTCGATTCCTGGGCACCTCTCGGTAGGCAAAGAGAAGGTGTGGCAGGAATCGCTCCCAATCCTTGTACGCCCCCGTGAACGACTTCAACATTTGCTTTAGCGTTCCGTTGAAGCGCTCGCACAGGCCGTTAGTCTGGGGGTGGTATAGGGAGCTAGTCAGGGATTTAACTCCACAGGTTTTCCATATCTGCTGGGTTACCTCGGCCGTGTATTGTGTACCTTGGTTGGACAGAACCTCCTTGGGAAAGCCTACACGGGAAAATACTTTAACTCGGGCCTCTGCTACGGTCTCAGCCTGTATGTTAGAGAGAGCTACCGCTTCGGGGTAACGGGTGGCGTAGTCTACTACGGTGAGTATATACCGCTTGCCGGAACGGCTAGGTTGGGCCAGGGGCCCTATAATGTACACGGCTACCCTTGTGAACGGTTCTTCAATAATGGGCATGGAAACTAGTTTAGCCTTTGGGTGGTCTCCCTTTTTACCTATACGTTGGCATACCTCGCACGTTTGACAATACGCCCTGACGTCATCAGATACCCCAGGCCAGAAGAAGTTCTGGGTTATCCGATACCCTGTCTTGCATATTCCCAAATGGCCTGCCAAGGGTACGTCGTGCCCAATCCTCAATAACTCCTGCCGGTACTTCTGGGGAACTACCAGCTGGCGTTTTTGCTTAGGCCCTGGTGCATTACCCCGGGTCTCGGTGAGACTGTACAAGCGGCCTTTCTCCCAGATAAATTGCTCCTTCTCTAACCCCCCTTGGTCCCTCCTGGCTTTCTCTTGATACTTTCTGAGGGAAGGGTCTCCGGTCACCTCCCGCCCAAAGTCCTCTGGGGTGTCCCAGGGTAGGGGTTCCACAGTCAAGGGTAGGTTGGGTTGGCTTACCTGGGTCTCAGTAGGAAGCCGATGGCTCTCGGCAGCGCGACTTTGTGCTCTGGTGGTTACTGCGTGGGCCTCCTGAGCGGTGGTAGAGGCGAACGCCGAAGTCAGGGGGCCAATGTTGTTGCCCAAGATGACTTCAGAAGGTAAGTCTTTCATGACGCCCACATGAACATTGCCAGCTCCCGCACCCCAGTCCAGGTGTACCTGTGTAGTAGGAATACGGGATACTGCCCCCCTTGCCACTTTCACAGCAATTGATTTCCCCGGTTTCTCTGATGCATTAATAAGGTGTCTTTGTTGTGGGGGGGCGTGGCCAGATGCAGGAGAGTGTGAGAGTGAGTGTGGCAGCGTGAGCGTGCAAAGGTATCCACCTCACCCCCCCTCCCCTATCATGAAATTTATACCGTGATAGTGCTTCTATGCCCGGCTTTCCATCCCCAGAAAAGTGCTAACCTAGCACAGCGGTATTACCTGCATTACTTGTCTGGAGTGTGATCTGTGAGCTCTGTGCCGTTGCCTAGTGCTGCCCACGCTGTTTTTTTGTTAGCTCTGGTTGGCTGGCTGGAGCCTGGAGGAGTCTGGAGCTTTGCCGGCCCCGAGCGGCTGCGTATGACCATCTCTCCGTTGTCGGTGTGCGGACCGAGGGAGCCTGGAAGTGAACCTCATTGAGCGGAGGTTGAGCGGGGTACGGAGGAGACCGTGACATCCGAGAATCTCGCGAGACTTCGCGATCTCTCGCACATACGGGAGTGCGCTCCCTCGTCGCCGCACCAACCAGTGGGCATTTGCGACAGGGGTAGTGAGCCGGCGAGTTGGAGACACTGGCAGCAAGAAGATTCTCTGCGGGAGGTGTGAGGAGACCGCTGGATCAACCAGGAGCACAGGATAAAGGTAATACCTGCTTACCCTCACTGCCCATACTAAGTAGCAAGAAGTGAAGTTTTGCCATAACTAGATATACTTTGCAAGACTTTGCTTTACTTTGCTGGACTTTGCTTTACTTTGCTGGACTTTGCTTTACTTTGCTGGACTTTGCTTTACAGATATAATTGCTGTGTGCAACCGCTAATCGGTATACACGAGCTAAAAGCCAACTAAAAACATTGTCTATTCCTCATGTTTACTATGTCCAAAAGTGCACCCCACGCAGAGGGGGCTCCTGTTACAAGGTCCGCTAAGGACAAGGACAAAGACAAAGGTAGCCAGGTAGCAGCAGCTAAGCTGGATCGCTTTTTCCACCCCCCAAAGCCCAATACTCACTCCCCAGCTAAGGGGGAGCGGCATCGGCTGCAGTGCATCCTAAGGGTACACTAGCCCCGTCAGTAGATAGGCGGAGTTCGGGGTCAGCATCACCAGCACCCCCTAAGACACCTAACTTAGCTAACTCTACTGGTCCTAAAAGTCAATCTAACAAGGGCCCTGGCGGGGGGAGAAATGAGACTGTGGCAATATCGGCCGAAGAGACCACTTCAGGATCTACCGTAAATACTGATCCGGAGCTGTCTCAGGAGCCCACATTAAAAGATGCTAAGTTACATAAAACAACCATGGCAGGCGGCGCAACAGGAAGTGAGGGCGAACCTACATTGAAAGACCTCCTGTATGCCATAAACGCTTGCAAGGACTCAATCACTGGCCTAGAGACTCAGTTGAAAGGCATTAAGGAGGACTTATGTTCAATGGGGGACAAATTGAGTAAGACCATGGAAAGAACCACCATTCTAGAGGAAAGATTAAGTACAGTCGAGGATGATTTATTCCCGCTTAGGCAAGAAATCTCAGGGTTAAAGAAACAAATGGACATGCAGGGGGCCAAGATCGATGACTTGGAAAATAGAAGTCGTAGAAATAATGTTCGAATTATTGGCATACCGGAGAGGAGCGAGGGAGCTAACCCCATTGAATTTCTCGAGGGCTGGTTTAGGGAGACTTTCGGGGCCACAACTTTTTCATCCTTTTTTGGCATCGAACGTGCCCATCGGGTCCCCTTTAAACCACGCCTGCCAAGTGAGCGCCCCAGACCATTGCTTGTCAAAATGTTCAACTATACCGACAAAGTGACTCTGCTCCGAAAGGCCAGAGAAAAAGGGGAGATTTTATACAATGGGGTTAAAGTCTCACTGTATCAGGACTTCTCCCCCGATTTGCAGAGACGAAGAGCTGAATTTATTTCAATCAAGCGAACTCTTCAAAAACACAATCTTCTGTATGCTCTGCTTTATCCAGCCCGCCTGCGAGTCTCTGCCCTGGGGGGAACTTTCTTTTTTGACTCACCGGCAAGCACAGCGAAATGGTTCGAGGACAATAAGAAAGACATCTGAAAGACCTATGAACCCAGGGACCCCTTGGTTTTTTTTTGTGTTTTGTTTTCCTTTTTTTTTTTTTTTTTGGGCCCCTTCTTTTTTCTTAGGCTCGGTTATTTTTTGCACTTTTTAACATATTCACAAATTTAGTAAATATTGTTACACGGTAATGTGCCAAATACTGGCTAGTTAAATCACAGGGAATCCCTTCCCTTACACAATAAATAAGAACTACAACTGAACAAAATGGGAAGAAGAGAAAGTAAGAGGCACTGAATGGTAGCTAAAGGGTGGGGTGGGGTGGGGGGGATGGAGGGTTGTATGGTTGTGATTCGTATAGGGAGGTATGATTGGTTCATTAAGGGTGAGTAGTATGGAGGTCACAGGTAGAGTCCCCAGGGGAGGCCTAGGAGGGCCAAGGGCGGGAGGGTTGAGTAGAATGGGTAGGGATATGAAGGAGGGATCTATTGGGGGGAGAGGGGGGAAGGGCGGGGGAGGATTGGATGGGTCACACACCACCACTAAATACTTGATGACACTATTAATATTTGCAATTTTTCTATTTAGATCGTTTTTTTTTTTATTATTTTTCCTTTTTTAGGGTATGGCGAAGCGGGCAAATATTTATTGTGGCTTTTCCCCTTTTTTTTAAAAGGAAAAGAAAAAGGGACAAGGGGGGAACAAAGGAGGGAAAGAAAGGAAAGAAGTAAAGAAGAGCACCTTGGGGAGTTTTTCTTATATAACCAGTATCTTATTCTTAGATGTCTATGTTTCCCGCGGTGACTCCCGTGGTGTTCCCCCTCAGCATATAGAATTTTGATTGTTGCTCAGGTTTTGGACCTTCTTTTTTTCCCTTTTACTGCCGGGACTCCTCGTTTTTTTTGGTGTTCCCAGACACAAATCAGGCAAAGGTTAAAGGTTCATATATTTTATGATTGTACCATTTTTTTTTGGATCTCTCTTGATACAAGACAAGAGAGAATAATAGGGTGGCTAATGTCAAATTCAACCATAGGACATGGTAGATAAAACGTTCTGTATAAAATCTTTGAACGTGCGTGGAATGAGGGACTCTATTAAGAGAACGACTATCCTAGATATGCTGGGGGCGAGAGGAGCAGGCCTGCTCTGCCTGCAGGAGACGCACTTAACCGCAAAAACAGCCGCACAGTCCACTTACCACTCTTACCACTCATCCTATTCTAGGGGAGTGAGTATATTGGTGGGGAGAGGATTGGTATTCTCCTGTAGAGAGAGCAGGATAGACGATCAGGGAAGGTTTATATTTTTATGCTGCTCAATTGAAAATAAATTATTTGTGATAGCCAGTGTTTATATCCCCCCCCCCATTTAAATTCGAAGTTCTACACAAATTGATTGAGTTTACATTATATAAACCAGGGATACCGATACTTATTATAGGAGATTTTAATGAAGCCTTAGATAGGATCCAGGACAGGTTCCCGCCGGGAAACAGACCTAAAACAAAAGGAGAGGATCGATTAGCTCTATTTCTGGATGAAGTTGGATTATGCGATATTTGGCGTACGCGCTATCCGCAGGAACGCCAATATTCCTGTTTTTCGAAGACTCACCACACTTTATCCAGAATAGACATGGCGTTGGGTAACGACGAGGCAGTAACACTAGTAACAAATATAGAATATGGCCCAAGAGGAATCTCCGATCACTCACCGATCGAGTTGACAATAAAAGCTAGGGGTAAATGGTATCCCAGTGAATGGAAAATTAGCCCTCACTGGCTCGAGCTAATGAGTGAACACAGTATGGCGATGTCTGCTCTCAAAGAATTTCTACAGATAAATGTGGGAACTGCATCAGTGGGGGTGGTATGGGACACCCTAAAAGCTCACCTCCGAGGTCTCCTGATTCAAAAGATAGCAGGGATTAAGAGGAAGAACAGGGAGGGAGAGAGCGAGATAAGGAAGCAGTTGCTACAGGCAGTGAAGAGATACATTGAAGCCCCAACCTCGCACAGTTTAAAAGAGTGGTTAGAAAAACAACAGATATATAAAATGACTACATTAAAAAGAACAGAGGGAAAACGAATATTCCAGAGACAGAATCAGTTTGGAGAGGGAGAGCGAGTGGGGCGCCTATTATCTCTGCTTATTAGAACTAATTCCCCCCCCTCCACTGTTACAGCAGTTAAGTTAGCAAGCGGGGAAACTTCCACCGATAAAACTGTGATATTAAACACCTTCAGAGAATTCTACGTATCCCTTTATAGCTCCAAGAGGAGGGAGGGGACCGAAGGACCGGGAAATTTTCTCCTGGGAATGTCCGTCCCGACCCTGTCGGAGGAAGATAACATTGATATGGAGGCGCCAATCACTCTAGGTGAACTAAAACAGGCAGTGGCGGGGATGTCAACTCAAAAGTCACCTGGCCCAGACGGGTTGCCCTTAGAGATCTATAAAAGATATGGGGATATTCTGTTACCAGAACTCCTCAAGACATTGAATTGGGCATTGATTCATGGAACACTCCCCACCTCTATGATAGAAGCCACCATTACTATTGTCTTACATAAGGAGGGGAAGGATCCAACTGAGGCCTCATCGTATCGTCCCATCTCACTCCTATGTACTGACGCCAAGATCTTGGCTAAAGTATTAGCAACTCGTCTAAACCGGAATATCCAAGCGCTCATACATCCTGACCAATCTGGCTTCATCCCTAATAGGTCAACCAGTATTAATATCAGGAGACTGTTCCTGAATATGCAAATTCCAACAGAGGGGGTGGGTTCCAGAGCCGTTTTAGCCCTGGATGCCGCCAAGGCTTTTGACAGTCTGGAATGGGACTACCTATGGAAGGTCCTAGAGAAATTCGGGTTTGGCCCCAGGTTTATTAGTTGGGTGAAGCTGTTATATAACCAGCCAAGAGCAAAAATTAAAATCAACAACGAATTTTCCGAAATCTTCCAATTAGAGAGAGGAATTCGACAAGGCTGTCCCCTTTCCCCCCTTCTGTTCGTGCTGGCGATGGAACCATTGGCCATTAAAATCAGAAAATCAGAAGATATACAGGGGTTCCGTAGACTAACCATAGAGGATAAGATCGCACTGTTTGCGGACGATGTCCTTTTTTTTCTGGGAGACACCGAAACCTCGTTAAAAAATGTGATCAAAACGGTGGGTGAGTTTGGGCTATGTTCTGGGCTGGTCATTAATTGGGAAAAGTCAGCACTACTGCCAATTGATCACCTTGGTGTCCAGATACCCCACAGAATTCCTCAGTTAAAAGTAGTAGCCATGATGAAATACCTCGGGATATGGATCACGAGGGACATCAATAGCTTAGTCTCAAATAACTTAATTCCCCTCTTGTCCAAATGGGAACATAAAAGAGACATCTGGTGTAGACTACCACTATCCATAGCGGGGTGATGTAATTTAATAAAGATGCTATGGCTGCCCCAGCTACTCTATATCCTCCATAACTCCCCAGTCTGGATAGACCAAAAATGGTTCAAAAGGATAGAATCCATCTTTAGAGATTTAATTTGGAAGAAGGGACAAGCCAGGATTTGTCTCCAGACCATGCAGTTACCAGCTAAAGAGGGGGGAATGGCAGTTCCTCACCCAAAAACATACTTCCTAGCTTCGCAGTTACAACATCTTGCGAATTGTGGATTGGAGGGAGACGGGAATCCCGGTACATTGATGCTAATAGGGGCACCACATAGGACAATAATGGAGGCACTCGAGGCTGGTTTGTTTATTCACAAATGTCCAACTATAAAACTTATCCTTAAAGTATGGCAAACAACAAAAACACTGATGGGCTATAAGGGAATAACAACGTTTGCCCCTCTCTGGTGCAACCAAAACTTAAGGGAATTAAAAGATATTGAGAGATGCAAGGAATGGGAGAGAAAAGGGATAAACCGCTTAAACCAATTGTATGATGGAGAACATATGAAATCCTTTGCAGACTTGCGACAGGAATTCAATATAGCAAATAAAACATTTTACAGATACCTCCAGATCCGGCACGGCATCCAAGCTCAGTTTGGGTCACAACCCATTGTATGGTCCTCGGCTCCTACCCTCCTGAAAATAACCTCTTCAAAAACAACTAAAGGCCTGATCTCCGAATTGTATTCCAGAATAGGAGCTAAAACAATAAGTAGGGCAGGCCCCATTAAGAGCAGGATAGGGTGGGAGAGAGACTTAGGGCAAATGACCACGGAACAGTGGAGCGCGATCTTGAGGAGGGGGGTATTGGTCTCGATCTCTCCATCTCAGAAAGTATCACACTTGTTCCTCTTGCATAGAGTATACTATACCCCCAGGAGAATGTTCAATCTTGGGTGGAGAAGTACTGACGAATGTCCAAGGTGCAGAGCGACAGGCAGTCTCATTCACATGATGTGGAAATGCCCTAAGCTATTCAGATACTGGGAGGAGGTGATAGACATAATAAATAAAACTTTTAAAACGAATTTGGAAGCTGAGTCCAAGGCATGCCTATTAGGCAGTATTGAGGAGGATAGAGTTCCTGTCGGTGCCCTTGAGGTGGTGCTGAGATGCCTCTTCCAGGCAAGGAAGTTAATTGCGTGGAGGTGGCAGGCCCAGACTCCACCCACTGTCAAATCTTGGGTTGAAACCATTAACACAATGATCTGGAGCGAGAAAGTGACACTTACTAGACAGGGCAACTATAGAAAATTTGTGAGGATGTGGAAACCTTGGCTAGACATAACAGGATGTTCTATATAAGAAGAGGACGTCTTTCAAATTTAATACATACTTTAACCCGCTATTGGACATCCCTTTATGGGGAGGATTAACTTAATGAAGCAAATTAACCTAAAAAACCGGTCCAAGGTGTGATGGGAGGGCGGATGGGTGGGCGAGGGTTGGAGGGGTGGTGGGGGGGATGATGGACATAAGGGAAGACATTTGGAATTTAAGAGGCTTTTTCACTTAATTATAATGATACAGAGATAGGGGGAGGGGAAAAATGTATGCTTGTGTATGTACTATGTTAAGTCTATGCAACTGGGTGTACTACTTTTTATACTTTATATATGCAAACAACAATAAAAAATGTTATAATTAAAAAAAAAAATAAGGTGTCTTTGTACCAACATGATGGTCGCCCCACTGTCTCTTAATTCCCGGGCGGGTTTTCCGTTAATCATGACCAGCTGACAATGGTGTTTCCTGTTGTCCATAATAACAGATTGTACCATGAGGTCTTCGTAAAGGGTGCCCAATGGTTCTTCTTGACCCAGCTCCTGGGGATCCCAAGCCGAGTCTACACAATGGGCTGCTGCTGGTGGGCGGTACCCAGGTCGAGACCAATTTGACCTGGTGTTGTCATCCATGGGGCAATTCTGCTTGAAGTGACCCAGCTGTTTGCACCGGAAGCAGTGTTGTTCATTGTCCTCTTGGTGTGGATAGCGAGGGCTAGATGTCACCGGTCTGTTAGGAGGTTGGTATCTAGCGGCTGGTGGGTGTGAGGGCACCGTTGGTCGTGGAGGTTGTACCCGTGGTGTGACCTGGTTTGTCTTGAGAGTATCCGCATATTCATCCGCCAACTTAGCGGCCTCTGGTAGAGTCATGGGCCTGCGCTCTCTCACCCAGTCTTTGACATCCGTCTGGATGTGATTGTAAAATTGCTCCAGGAGCATTAGTTGCAAAATGTCCTCTGCGGTGGTGGCCTGGCTGCTGTTAACCCAGTTAGAGGCCGACAGGGATAACTGGCATGCCCATTCCACGTAAGAGTCTTTCGTGGTTTTGCGTGAGTCCCTGAACTTCTGTCGGTAGGACTCTGGGGTTACTGCATAACGAGCCAGGAGCACTTCTTTAACCCTGGCGTAGCTATGGATATCCTGCTCTGACACGGTCCGGAAAGCATCAGAAGCTTTACCTGACAGTTTGCCTGACAATATTGAAACCCACTCTTCTCTAGCTATTCGGTGCAGGTTACATTGTCGCTCAAAATCTGCCAGGTAGTTATCAATTTCACAGTCTTTTTCATCAAAAGCTTTAAAAGCGCTAAACGGAATCTTCCTTGTGTCTTCTGTGCTGTACTCACTGTTCGGAGAATGTGCGGCTGCTTGTTGGACTGCTGTCAGTTTTTACTTTCAATACGTTTTTATTGAAAATACATTTTCAAGTAGCAAATAACAAGGCTCGAGGCCCATAGCTGATGCAACAGCAACATATATGTTCAGTACTTTTAGTAGACCTAATGAGCCGAGAAAGCAAAGAAATTAAAATACCATAAAACAGTAGAAACAAAGTTCAAAAGTAAAAAAAACAAACAAGCACAACCCTCCGTCCTCCATCCACCACACCAATGGAGGCAACAGCCAACGCATCGAAGAGCCAAGGAGTCAAAATTCTGTACTCTACGAAATTTGTATTCAAGGAAATTTGTACCGCTCGTACCAGTCAAACCATAATTGTCACAGAGGGTGTATTTTATGTAAGGAATTTTGCGTGGAGGCGAATAGTAGTTCGTATGTGGCATGAGTGTGGGTGGTCGTGATCACCTCCAGTAAGGGAAGGGGATTTACTTGTTTCCAGTGACGGGCGAATACTAGCCTCACACTTAGGAGAATGTGTGTGGCTATTGTTCTTTTATCAGGGGGGAGAGACTCAATACCCAATGAAAGCAATGCCATACCAGGCTCCATTGGTAGTGGTAGACCCAGGACATCGAGTATAACTTGAAAGACATCCTTCCAGTATTTAGCCACCAAAGGACAAACCCAGAAAATCTGGAACAAAGTTCCTAAATTCCCACACAACCTCCAGCAACAGTTCGGGGCCTGCGGGGCAAATTTTGCTATTCTAGAGGGGGTCAAGTACCATCTTAATAAAATTTTCTGGTTAAGTTCCCACAAGTTCACACATTTTGTAGCCGTATATGTTATGTTGAAAGCCTTCTGCCACTGTTCAGGGGAATATTCTTTACCCCACTCCCTTTCCCACTCAAATACTGCTGAAGATTTAGTAAAGACCTCTTTATCATTAAGTAACATGTAGAACATGGATATACCCCTAGTCTTGACCGTAGGGCTGGTGTAGAACAAGGTGACCTGCCATGGCAAGGAGATGGTCTTTATCGGATGAGTTCGCAAAAGGTGACTAATCTGCAAATAGTAGTAAACATCTTTAGCCGATAAGCCAAATTCCAATTGAAGAGCACAAAATGATTTTAGGGCCGGGCCTACCATTATGTCCGTTACATCTCTTATCCCTTTGGCCACCCATTCCTCCAAATTCACATTAGGAATTGCGCTGGTCAAACACTGGATCGGGACAGGTACCTTCGAGCACGCTTGTTGGTGAAAACTAAGAGAGGTAAGTACATCCCACCCCTGAAGCGACGTCAGAATCGTCAGGGAGAACTCGTCCCGTTGCAGATTGACGCTACGAGACATTAAGAGGAAAGTATATAGATCATGACCTGGTATCTGATAACTCTCTAATTCCGACCATCTCTTATGCCCCAAATTTGGAAACCATGCTTTAATTTGGGCTAGGAGAGTTGCTATGTAGTAGTCCCTCAGCACCACCATGCCCACTCCACCCGCCCGCCTAGACTTGACTAGCTTGGAGAATGCACAACGAGCCTTCCGACCTTGCCATAAATATTTGTTGAGAAGTGATTGTGAGGCGTAGAAAAAGGATTTCGGCACTGGGATAGGGAGCGTTCTAAATATGTAGATCATTTGCGGCAGTACTACCATCTTAAAGGCCGCCAATCTACCTGACCAGGATAATTCTGTTTTCGCCAGCTCCTGCAGTTTGCTCCTAAGCCTGTCCAGAAAGGGTGTATAGTTGGCTCTGACCAAGGTGGTGGTTGTTGGTGTAAGGGTGATGCCTAAATATTTTATCCCCACCCTGTCCCAAGTATATGGAAAGGAATTGGCTAGCTTTTTCTGTAGTCCATCACTTATGTTTAAGCCCAAAATATAGGATTTGTGTTCATTGACCTTATAATAAGACATTTGACCGAACATTTGTAAGACCTGATGTACCGAAGCCAGGGATCTCTCCACATCCGACAATATCAATATTACGTCGTCAGCAAAGAGGCTGATCTTATGTGTGGATCTAGGGGTTTTAAAGCCAGAGATCTGTGGGTGCTCGCGAATGTAACACGCCAGGGGTTCCATCACCAAGTTGAAGATCAGTGGTGAAAGCGGGCAACCCTGGCGTGTGCCATTTGTGATTTGGAATGGCGTGGATAAAACTCCAGACGTGAACACCTGTGCCGTCGGACAGGTATACAACGCCATAATGGCAGAGAAAATTGATCCTGTAAAGCCAAAAGCACCTAACACTTTAGCTAGGTAGCCCCAGTGTACCCTATCGAACGCCTTCTCTGCATCCAAAGCGAGGAGAAGAGAAGGCATTCTTGTTCTATTTTAAGCAGTGGATAATGTTGATCAAGCGCCTAGTGGCATCCGATATCTGGCGCCCCATCGCGAAACCAGATTGATCAGGATGCACCAGGCCCGGGTGAACTGTATTCAAACGAAGAGCAATGAGTTTAGCATACAACTTTAAATCTATATTAAGAAGCGAAATGGGCCGGAAATTGTGGTTCAGATGGATCTTTCCCTGGCTTGGGTAAGGTAATAATCAACGCTTTCAACATTTCTGAGGGGAAAGAAGCCGAGGCAACCGCACCATTGAACACCTCAACCAGGTAGGGAGACAATATCAGTTTAAATGTTTTATAATACTCCCCTATAAACCCATCTGGGCCTGGGGATTTATTAGATGGCAGAGAATCTATGGCCCTATGAACTTCCTGGGTGGAAAATGGGGAGTTTAGCATCTGGAGTTGATCAGATGTCCGACGGGGAAGTGACAACCTGGACCAAAAATCATCTATCAGGGCTGGCTTAGGTTGATAGGTGTGGGGGTCCTGCTCAAGATTGTAGAGGGAGGCATAGTAGCTGCTAAAAGCATCCACTATGTCCCTAGGATGGTAATGTTTAATTATAGACGTGGGGTGGATGATGAAGGGTATCTTAGATTTGTATCTATGGCCGTGGAGTCGACGAGCTAAAATTTTGCCTGCCTTGTTACTATTAGCGTAAAATTGGGATTTAAGCCATCTAGATGATTTCTCAAAGTCATCCAGAAGGCACATTCTAAGGTCACATCATAGCTTCGTGAGTTTGTTAGAGATCAAAAGAGATGGGGCCTGTTTGTTCTGGTCCTCTAAAACTTCAATTTCACTGGTTAGGTCTTTGATGCGTTTTTGCCTCCGCCTCTTTACCCCTGCTCCAATCTTAATAAATATTCCCCTCATGAAAGCTTTATGAGCATTCCATAAAACAGAACAGTCATCAACTGAGTTCACATTAACCTCAAAGAATTCCTTCAAGTGATCTTCCAAGGAGGTTTTCAAGTCTGGTAGTTGTAGGAGTGTGGGGTTAGCTCTCCATACTGGACATGCGCCCACCGAGAAAGCGTCAGATATTGAGAGAGAAGTGGACGCGTGGTCCGACCAGGTGATGGCATTGATGGCCGTTTTGGTAGTTTTGTTTAACAGGCCAAAGTCAACCAAAAATAAGTCAATTCTCGAATAGGACCTATGTGGGGACGAAAAAAAGGTGAAGTCCTTTTCATCAGCATGGTGACACCTCCAAGCATCAAATAGACTGTGTTGTTGTATTGTTTGCTGAAGCGAAGGGCCCACACGGGAGGGAGTGTAAGTAGAGTCCATAGATCAGTTAGGGACCAGGTTGAAGTCCCCACAGACGATCAAGGCGCCTTTCCTGATACGCTCAACCTTCTTCATAAGTCTGTTAATGAAGCGTAATTGATGACGGTTAGGGGAGTATACGTTGACCAGCGTATACGTAACTGAGTTAATGTCACATATTATGATCAGGAATCTGCCATTGCTATCTCTGATTTCCTCATGTAGTTGAAAGGATACTGAGTCTCGTATAGCGGTGAGGACTCCCCGCTTCTTAATGTCGGCACTCGCCGTGAACATTTTTGTGAGAGCAGTAGGGTTGTGCCGAGGCACAGAAATGCGTTTCCTGAGCACACAGAATGTCTCCTCCATGTTGCAGGGCCTCGGCCCACATTTCCCTACGCTTTACAGGGTGGTTTAGTCCCTTAGTATTGATAGAGAGGAACGTCACTCCCATAATATCTGAGTAGTGTCATTGATATGGGAACTCCATATTGGAGAGAGGTGGGATGGAAGTTGAGCAGACTCCCCCATTGTGAGTAGAGAACAAACCCAGCACTTGTATATGCACACAGTGAGTGTAAGCATAGTACTCACGATTGTGAAGATGGCCATACAGCCTTGGGTTTCGTCAATGTCGGTGGTGCTCCATGGAGGTTCACAGACGAATCCAGGTTGTAGGTAGTGAGGTAGTTGTCCAATAAATGAAATCTCAGGCGAATCTTGGTGAGTGGCCAGCCGGCCCTCCGGGTGAGCCTCGGCGGACGGAAAAAAGTAAGACAAGAAAAAAAAACAAAATAAGTTGAAAATGAGAATAAAAAAACAAGGTTGTAATTCCGGCATCAGAGCCGCAACAAACATTTAACTGAAGAACTGACCAATTGGTCAAGCGAGAACAACAGTATCTCAAAGTGCAGCAGGAAGCTTCTCAGGCACAATTGGGGGGAAAACGTTTGTGTTAGAGAAAGCCAAGCCCCCCCTCGGCGGGACTCAATACTGTGGTCGTGTAAGCCAGGCTTTAGGCGTGTTTTGTAGAGTTTTTGGTCGTGACCGTCGTCCACTCCTTGGTCACAGGCTTCGGTTTTTTCACAGTGTCAGCATCGTTTGCTGCAACAGGGAGAATATTCCATGCCCTGAGTAAGGCCAGGCCACCATCCAGCGAAGTTACCACATGGTTTCTGCCCTCTTTAGTAATGGTGATGCTGGTTGGAAAACCCCACTTATAGGTTATCTGATGATTTCTCATTGCCTTAGTTACAGTAGCCAAATTCCTCCGTTTTTTCAGGGTGTACTGAGAAAGATCGGCGTAGAATTGCAAGTGCTGATAATTGGACGGTACATGGTCTTTGGAACGCATGACCGCCATTAATTGCTCTTTAACGTGAAAGAAGTGCTGTCTCAGGGTAACATCTCTGGGTATATTGTCGGGAAGATAAGATGGTTTCAGGAGACGATGGATCCTGTCGATCGTTACGTCAATCGCTGTGAGATCTGGGAGTAGCTCTGAGAACATAGTGGTGGCGTAGGCTTTGAGCTCACCTTGCTGCACTGATTCAGGGACTCCTCTTATTTTTAAGTTATTTCTCCTACTCCTGTCTTCCAAATCTGCTAATTTAGCTTTGACACCCTCCAACTCATCTTATCCCTGTTCCTGGGCGTCTACAAGATCATTGATCGTAGTGGCGTAGTCGCCCATCTTGGTTTCAATATGTTCCACCCTCGTTTCCACTGCTTGTATGTCTTTGTGAAACTTATTCATGCAGGACATCATGTCCGCCTGAATGGTGCTTCTGAGGGAGAGCAGCATGTCCCTCAGCATAGTATCCATGACAGGCTGGTTTGTGGTGGGGAATTTTTCGATCTGAGCAGGTAGTTCCCTCGTGTCACCCCCTGAATCTGCATCAGGCCCCGGCACTGGGCTGCATTGCGGCTCCTCCATTCTAAACCTAGCCTTTGCTGGACTGGCTGTTTGTGGAGTGTCTGGGCATGATTGCGGGCTGCCCTGGGATCCACTGTGCCTGCTATGTGAGGTAGAGGAGAGGGGAGGAGAGCGAGCAGGGTGCCTATCTCCATGCCGCCTATCTCCATGCTGACTGAGCGGGAAGAATTCCGTCAGTTTGTGCGGCTTTCTGTCTTCCTTCCTCTTCCTTGTCATGGTTGGAGTGTTTCCCAAGGGTGTGGGAACTGGTCACGGGTCGTGGGATTCGCCTGGTCTGTTGCTTTGTGTTGCTAAGTGTCCCGCCGGTATGGAGCTCCGCTCTCAGGCGTCCATCTCTGTCCGTCGCTAGCCACGCCCCGAGAGGATCACCTTTTAAGCGGCGATGTCGTTATAGTTCTCAGCGGTTTTCGCGCCTGGAGTGGGGAAGCGGTGTCACAAAGCCATTGGTTGCGTAGTAATAGCGCTCCCCCTGCGCTCTCTAGAGTGGTGGACTACATAACAATTGGTCTGGATGCAAGTGTTTCTGTTTTCTTTTGGTGTTGAGTTATTCACTTTACGGTCAACACTGAGGACAAGGGGGCACTCTTTACGTCTAGAGGAAAAGAGATTTCACCTCCAAATACGGAAAGGTTTTTTCACAGTAAGAGCTGTGAAAATGTGGAACAGACTTCCTCCTGAGGTGGTTTTGGCCAGCTCAGTAGATTGCTTTAAGAAAGGCCTGGATTCTTTCCTAAATGTACAGAATATAACTGAGTACTAAGATTTGTAGGTAAAGTTGATCCAGGGTAAATCCGATTGCCTCTCGGGGGATCAGGAAGGAATTTTTTCCCCTGCTGTAGCAAATTGGATCATGCTCTGCTGTTTTTTTTTTGCCTTCCTCTGGATCAACTGTGGGTATGGAGTTGGGTGTATAGGATTTTACTGTGTTTTTTTTTTTAATTTTTTTTATTTTTTTGTGGTTGAACTGGATGGACTTGTGTCTTTTTTCAACCTGACTAACTATGTAACTAAGTCAGGCAGCGGTTAATGAATGAGCCCAGCAGTCTATGGGTGACTCCAACAAGGCACTAATCAGGGGAGAGGGGTAGTTTGGGTATCTGAGAAGGCTGGGAGTACGTGGAGCAGCAATATGTCCGCCGACCTCCAGGAGTAGGCCAAAGCCACAGACTTTCCTGAGAGGGGGGGCCGGCTGATTGATCTTAGAGTCCGTGTAGGCCAAGGATCACCCCCTCAAGCCGCGATCATATCCCCACACCTGGCTACAAGTTGGTGACAGCCCGGGAAGTCAGTAGATCAGGGTAGGCCAGAGCCTAGTTACTCACTGTGTCCTGTTGGAGGAAGGGGCCCGGACAGTAGGCCGCAAGATGGCGCCGCAGAACTCCGCGATCCACGGCCAGAATTTCGGGGGGTTTATCCCCAGCTGAGCGGGCAGGTTGCTATAATGCTATGATGACCCGCTTGGTTTTGTTGCTAGCAATCCTTCCACGAACTTCCAGTAGTTATTTCAGTGTATTTCTTTTAAGCCGGGTGTACCAGCCTTCCATTCACTGTTCCCAGTGTCTGCTTGGAATCCTGGTGTAAAGGAAAGTAGAAGGGAAAATCCCGCTGCTGCCAACCAGTTGTGCCAACCAGTTGTGATGGTAGTAGAAGATATCCCCGTCAAGCATTCCCTTCTTCCCATAAAAGAAAATCACCCAATATTCTTCTTCACACACAGACAATAAAATAGCAGGGAGAGAATTAAACTGAAGCATATAGGCAATTGCATAAAAGTCCTTCACATTAATGCTTGTATTTCTAAATCGGATAAATTGCCTTGAAGGGAAACATGTTTAAGTCTGTGAATCTCGCATGTGGTCATAGTCAAAAAGGCTCCCAGATTAGGATTAAGATTTGGGGAGGGGAATTTATTAGATTTATTTTTTAGGGTTGAATTTTTCTTTCTGTTTGTTGTTGTAGTTGGGGTGTCCTGTTCATGTAATAATGCCTCAAGGTCAATCTGGACTATCAGGTTTCCCGTTTCTTGTTCCTCTAAAAGAAAGATTAAATTGTCTAGAGCTTTTTTCTCCTGTGTTGTTTGTGAGCTGGGCTGAATGTGTTTGGCATGAAGGGTATGCAGTATCAGCTTGCAAGCAAATAACTGCAGATCTTTAACAATCTCAAAAGCATCAAAGTCCGAGTCTGGGCAAAAAGTTAATCCTTTTTTCAATAGATGCAATTCCTCAGTAGATAAGTCATAGTTGGATAAGTTAATAACACTCAGATTTTCCTCCTCTCTGGAGTTTGATTAGTTTTGTGTTTAGTGCTATAGATTTTCAGTGGGATCATCTGTGATCATCTCCCCAGACGGTTCCCCTGAATTTGATGTTCCATTTTAGATCGATCGATCCGACAGGCGTACGTCTTAGTACGCCGTCGGATCTTAGATGCATTTTTCAGCCAGCCGCTAGGTGGCATTTCCGTCGAATTCCGCGTCGAGTATGCAAATTAGCTAGTTACGGCGATCCACGAACGTACGTCCGGCCGGCGCATTTGTTTACGTCGTTTGCGTTCGGCTTTTTCCGGCGTATAGTTAAACCTGCTATTATGAGGCGCATTTTGAATTTTTTACGCTGTTTGCGTAAGTCGTTCGCGAATATTTGCGTAGAATGATGTCACCGTCTTAGACATTGGCTTGTTCCGGTTTCATTTCAAGCATGGGCTACCCCCACGGACGGCGCATGCGCAGTTAAAAAAAAAACGTTGTTTACGTCGGGTCACGACGTATTTACATAAAACACGCCCCCATCACAGAGATTTGAATGCCGCGCCATTACGCCGCCAAAGATACACTACGCCGCCGTAACTTACGGCGCAATTCTTTGTGGATTTGAAAAAAAAAAAATAAGTTACGGCGGCGTAGTGTATCTTAGATACGCTGCGCCCGGCAGAGAGAAGCGCCGAGGTATGTGGATCTGCCCCAATATGTTTAATTGGGGATTGAACATCTCTTGATGCATTCATGTTGGCTTTTCTGCCAGTGTACTCAATAGGGAGAACCAGGCTTTCTTTGGCCAGTAAGGGGCAACGATTATCACTCTCACTTTCTCCATTTGTATCTTTTTTCAGAACTCCTGGAAGCAACTGCAAAGGAGGAAAGGTATAGGCCAGTTCTCGGTTTCATGAAAACGCCCTGGGGAATCCATGCCTAATGCATCTTTCTCCCGCTGGAGAGGGCAAATCTTTTCAGTATATAGGAGTGTAATACACTTATATACTTGTTAGTGTAGGGAGAGGTTGCTGTGTGTGGAGCAGGGACAGACTGTAGTGACACAAACCGTTACCTAACCGTTACCTAACAAGTCCACAAAAGTCCTTTTAAGGACTGGTATAGGTGTACTATTGTTTGGTGTGTGTGCAGTGTATAGGGGTGTAATAAACATATAATATACTTTCTAATATAGAAAGCATATTATAGTGGATTTGTATTGTGCAGCATTGTAACTGTAGTATATGTGGAAGAAGTTATATAGCACCCCGCTTCAATCTGTCGTTTTGCAAATATGCGTACTGTAAAATTTATGCTGCTTTCGCTGCGTTACCTCTGCTACACACATTGACAACATTTCCCGAAAAAAAAGTTTTATAACTGGTGTATTAAACCAGTGGCCCCCCAAAACGACAGATTGAAGCGGGGTGCTATATAACTTCTTCCACATATACTGCGCTTCTCTAGAGACTTTTGTCACAGGATCACTTAAAAAATGACAGGCAGAGGAAGAGGCAGGCCATTCCGCAGGGGTGGTAGGGGTAGGGTAGAAGCACCAGGCCGGAGCCAAAGTGGGAAGTGGCACAAGGTGCGTTCGATTACGTCAAATGATGAACCAGACTTGGTTGAGTGGCTCACCACCAACACCACCACCACCATATACCCTCCGCTTGAGTCACAGGAATTATTTTCCGATCCATCAGAAGACATTTCTGATGCGCAGCCATTCTTGGCATTGGATCAGGAAGAGGAGGTGGCAACAGCCACCACTCAGCAGTCTGACAACAGTACCCAGATCAGCCCAAGGAGGTTGGTTCCCCGCTGTTGCTGCCTACACCGAGATCTCTACTGTTGGTGGTGGGGAAGGTGACGTCGATAATGACGTGTCTACAGACGTCACGTGGGTGCCCACAAGAGAGGAAGAGGAGGGGAGTTGGCACCTGGCCTCCCATCACCGAGCCCAGTGGGAGCAACGCCATCAGAACCCACAAAGCCACACTCCAGGCTCTCACCGTCCAGCCTCTTCTCTTTCTCCTCTATCCTCACAATTGTCCTCCACTCCACCTTCCATCATGCCATCCTCAGGTTTTTCTGCAAAAAGGCAGGATTCCGTGGCCCAAATGTTCGATCGTAAAAAAACGATGACGCCCGATAACCCTCTTGCCCAACGGTTGACCGCTGGCTTGTCGGAACTGATAGCCCGCCAACTACTGCCTTATAACTTGGTGGAGTCGGAGGCCTTTAGAAAATTTGTGGCCATTGGAACACCACAATGGAATGTCCCAGGAAGGAAATATTTGTCACAGAAGGGAATCCCAGAGCTATATGGCCATGTTCAGCGGCAAGTGAATGTATCTCTGGCACACAGTGTCGGTGCCAAGATACATCTGACCACAGACACGTGGTCTAGCAAACACGGGCAGGGAAGGTATATAACTTTTACTGCCCACTGGGTGAACCTTCTGACGGCCGTCAAGCATGTAACCCATGGCACCTACATAGATTTGGTTTTACTGCCACAAATTGCATGCATGCCTCTTCTTCTCCTCCTACTCCTCCTCCTCGGCTGACTCCTCCTTTTCCGATGCTACTCTCTCTTCCACTGCGCTGTCTAAGATCCCCAGAACCTATTCGACATGCCGGGTGAGACGTTGCCATGCTGTTCTGCATCTGTTGTGCCTGGAAGACAAGAGCCACACTGGTCCTGCACTCCTTTCAGCTTTGCGTTCACAGACAGATTAGTGGCTAACACCGCTCAATTTGACAGTTGGTAAAGTGGTGTGCGACAACAGTGCCAATCTGCTGAGCGTGCTGAAACAGAGAAAAATTACACACATGCCATGCATGGCAGACGTCATGAACTTGGTCGTGCAGTGATTCCTTGCCAAATACCCTGGGGTTCAGGACGTCTTGCGGCAGGCCAGGAAAATCTTGGGCCATTTCAGAAGATCTTACACGGCCATGGCTCGCCTTGCTGACATTCAGCGGCGACACAACCTGTTTGTCGGACGTCTCATTTGTGACTGCCCGACACAATGGAACTCAACCTTATATATGCTTGATAGGCTCGTCCAGCAGAAACGTGCAGTTAACCACTACCTGTACGAACTCTGAGGCAGGACAGGTTCTGGGGAGCTTGTTTTTTTTTCACCGCGCCAGTGGCAGCTAATGCGCGACTCATGCAGACTTCTGCGGCCATTTGATGAGATCACCAAACTGGTCAGTCGCAGCCAGGGCGTCATCAGTGACATCTTACCTTGCGCCTTCTTTCATCGATCAAGCCATCGAGGAGCAAGAAGATGAGGAAGTTGCAATGCTGGATGAATTCCCAGGGCTGGCTACTCCACCTGAGACAAGTCAACAACGGGAGTCTGAAGAGGAGTCAGAGGAGGATGGTGCCGGGGCAGATGAGGAGGAGCAAGAAGAGCATGCTTTAAACCTTCCTGGGATCCCTGGTGTTGTCAGTAGATGGCGGGAGGAGAACGAGGACGACATTATCCTGGATGATGAGCAGGAGCCAGGCCACTACACCGCTTCCAGTTTGGGGGCCTTCATGCTCCAGTGTTTTAAGAGGGACCCCGTATAAAAGGCATAAAGGGCAAGGACCAGTACTGGGTGGCAACGTACTTAGACCATCGGTACAAACAAAACATGGTGGAAATGTTACCACCATCACAGAGGGCTATCAGAATGCAGCACTTCTAGGCCTTTCTTCGAAAAACTGTTGCATTCTGCTTTTGCGTGCGCTTGCAAAGGAATTTACACTCAAAGAGAAACAGTTGCAGGTACCAATCCAATAGCGCCTGCAAGAAGAGGGCAGTTTGAAGATGTCTTGGTCGCTAATGATATGAGATCAGTCTTTCAGCTGACCCATCGACAGATGTCCTCCGGGTCCAGCATCAGGGAACGCCTAGACCGACAGGTGTTCGACTATTGGGTTAACGGCCGATGTGGACGCACTGAGAAGTGATGAACCCCTGGACTGCTAGGTGGGCAGGCTTGGCCAGAGCTTGCACAATTTGCAATGGAACTGTTGGCTTGCCCCTTGTCCAGTGTCCTGTCCGAAAGGACGTTCAGCGCAGCAGGGGGGGTCGTGACCGATAAGCGCACTCGCCTAGCGCACAACAGTGTTGACTACCTCACATTTCTAAAAATGAATGAGACATAGATCTCGGAGGAATTCAACACATGTGACCAGTAGACCATGTTTGATTCAAATTCAGGTGAATGCCTGTGGGCTAATTTTTGGGGCCTTTACTGTCCGGAAACTACTTCTGTATCCGGTGAATTCCTAATGTACCACCAGCCACAGAATACAAAGGCCCAGATTCACATACAGCGGCGCATATTTATGCCGCCGTAGTGTATCTCCTTTACGCTACGCCGACGCAGCGCAGAGAGGAAAGCATGAAATTCAGCAAGCCAATGCTCCCAACGTTGCACCAACGTGACGTATATTTCGTAGGCATAAGCCAGCGTAGGTGGAAGTGGGTGTGACCCCATGCAAATGATGGTCCGAGTGTGGTGCAGTGTTTTACGCCCTGCGTATCATGAACGGCGCATGCACCGTGATGCGGACGTATGGTCAGCACCCCTATGCGCATGCTCACAACTACGCTGGCGCAACTTCCTTAGATACGCCGACCCACCGCATAAATACGCCCAGCCATATGCCCGTCTGGCGCAAAAGTACACCAGCTTTCTTGTCTTCCCCCTGGAGCAGAGTACTTTTGCGGAGCCATGTCTGATGCTGAGACTGACAGAGAGAGGAGGAAGAAAAATTTCTCATCTGAAGAGAGGGCGATCCTGACCTCAGTGATAGCGCAGTATGATGTGTACCTCCATGGCGCACAGAGTGCCAGGACCAGCAAGGCAAGGAAGAATGAGATCTACCAGAAGCTCACCTTGGAGATCAATGCTCTTGGGCATGAGACACAGACCTCCAAAGACATTAAAAAAAAATATGATATGAGACGGTGGGTCAGGGAGAAGCTGGCCAAGGTCAGGAGGCACCTCAGGGGCACGGGAGGCAGACCAGTTTCTTCTCTGAAGTTGACAGCTGAGGAGGAGGTGATCGCCAGCTGTCTGGAGCAGGAGCAGGTGAAGGGCCTGGAGGGCTTTGACTCCAGTGACCAGGACTTGAGGAGAGGTAAGTGTGTTTTATCCCCCATTCGGTGTGTAGCATGTGAGGGGGTGCAAGGGAACATGTGATAAGTGTGTGGGTCCACCAACATGTGAATGTTTTGTGTCATCCACAGAGGGAGCTGGGCCATCTGCTGCCGGTGTCCGACCCACGCCATCCCCGGAACATCCTCAGCCTGACCCCCTGGGAAGCCATGATCCATCGGTGGAGGGGAGTGCCCACACCTCTGCTCTAGAGGTAGTTGTGGAGGAGCCGGTGGATCTTGATTTTGAGGAATTATAACATTAGGTGTTGCGCTTATATCAACATTTGTTACTGTGAATATAATAGTGCCAATGATACCTAGTACACACCCTAATTAATCAGGAGGTATCAATCAATGTGCAAAAATAGTGAAAGAAAAAAACAACAAAATAAAATTAGGAAAAACAGTGTCAGGTTCCTAGACATAAACCAATAATGTCCCGCTACTTAGCAGCATGAATCCTTCAGCGGAAGGAAAACCCCACATTAGTTAGCATATGGAACGAAGGAACTAGTCCTTTGCTGTAATCAGTGCAGTATACTTCACCCCCTGATCTCCTATTCATCCAGGGTAGGTCAGCTCATGCCAGGAGAGAGGAAACAAACATAGTTCAAAAAAGTATAAGCAGGTTCAATCAAGATAAGCAATACAGCGATTGCACTCACGAAACCCCAGATCAAAGCTCAGCTTCAGAATTCAAAAAGTGCCGCTCAGTGTCTGCGATCTCCTCATTCGGACAGATCTCCCGTTGATCACGTCACTAGGCTCCTCCCCCACGCGTTACGTCACTCGACATGTGACTTACTCATGGGTTGCCATGTGACCATTAGTGTTGAGCAGAATATGCCATATTCGATTTCGCGATATATCTCGAATATATATTCGAATATTCGAGATATATTCGCTAAATTCGAATATTCGTGATATTTTATCGAAATTAATTGATTGCGATTTTTCGCTAATGCGAATGCGAAAATAATTGCGATTTTTTGATAACTGCGGTAGGAGCGCTCTGATTGGCTTAGAATATTCGTGATATTTTATCGAAATATCGCAACATGCGAATGCGATATTTATTGCGGAATTTCGAGATATGCTGGAGGAGCGCTCTGATTGGCTCAGAATATTCGTGATATTTTATCGAAATATCGCAACATGCGAATGCGATATTTATTGCGCAATTTCGAGATATGCTGGAGGAGCGCTCTGATTGGCTCAGAATATTCGTGATATTTTATCGAAATATCGCAACATGCGAATGCGATATTTATTGCGCAATTTCGAGATATGCTGGAGGAGCGCTCTGATTGGCTCAGAATATTCGTGATATTTTATCGAAATATCGCAACATGCGAATGCGATATTTATTGCGCAATTTCGAGATATGCTGGAGGAGCGCTCTGATTGGCTCAGAATATTCCTGATATTTTATCGAAATATCGCAACATGCGAATGCGAAATTGATTGCAGATATTTCGAAAACTGCTGTAGCAGCACTCTGAAATCGAATATGTATGATATTTTAACCAAAAAACATATTGCGATTGCGATTTTTCGATCGCGCATGCGCAATTGCGCGAACAACACGCGACCATTTCCTGGAGCCTTGCCAGTTTCCAACTTATGATCGCAGCGCAATCACACAGCAACATGGTTGGAAGCAATTTCACTAAGTCTGAGGAAAAGTTGCTGATTTGTGTAAGTATTTTGACCACTGTTATTTCATCATCTTCAACTGCATTTTAGTCTAGTTTAAAAGTTAGTATATATGATCAGATATTAGTATTTCACAAAAAATGTGTCTCCTGCTTTTACAAAACTACAAGTCCCAGCATGCCTGGACAGCTGCAGACACCCTGGTTGGCAAATGTGTATTTAGGCACTTTTCCTTGTTATTTAGCATAATGAATTTAACATTTTTTTGGACATAGGACGTATGCGAACGTCCTGACTTCAGTGTCCTCAAGGCCCAAGGACGTTCGAATACATATTGCCCTTTAGATGTTGCAGAACTACAACTTCCAGCATGCCTGGGAATGCTGGCACTTCTAGTATTGTAAGTTCTGCAGGCCCCCATTTTTCAGGCCTTTATGCACGGGTCTCTAAACTGTGGCACCCTAGATGCAGCAAAAGTAAAATTCTTAGCATGCACTGACAGACCGTGGCTGATGGGAGTAGTAGTTTTGCAACAGCTGGAGGTGGACTGGTCTTGAAACCCAGAGTTAGGTAACAAACCCGTAGTGTTTTGCAACCATCCTGCCTCCAGCTGTTTTTTTCCTGTTGAAAAGCCTGTGGCGTGCAAAACACAACCCAAAAACTCCACCCGGTGCAAGGAAAAATTTGCACACACCTAAAGAGTGACATCACAAAAAACTGCGGCGGTTGCATACGTCAGTGGTCCTCCGAAAAGGTCCCGTCTCTGACCCCCCGGGGCGTTAGGCTCCTGACAGGGAAAAGAGTTACTGTGGTCCATACAGCCGAAGCCATATGGACCCATCTCGGTCCAAGCAGCGCAATCAACACGCGAACAACACGCGACCATTTCCTGGACCCTTGCCAGTTTCCAACTTTTTGATCGCAACGCAATCGCAGAGCAAGATGGTTGGAAGTAATTTCACTGTATCTGAGGAAAATTTGCTGATTTGTGTAAGTATTTCGACCACTGTTATTTCATTATCTTCAACTGCATTTTAGTCTAGTTTAAAAGTTAGTATATATGATCAGATATTAGTATTTCACAAAAAATGTGTCTCCTGCTTTTACAAAACTACAAGTCCCAGCATGCCTGGACAGCTGCAGACACCCTGGTTGGCAAATGTGTATTTAGGCACTTTTCCTTGTTATTTAGCATAATGAATTTAACATTTTTTTGGACATAGGACGTATGCGAACGTCCTGACTTCAGTGTCCTCAAGGCCCAAGGACGTTCGAATACATATTGCCCTTTAGATGTTGCAGAACTACAACTTCCAGCATGCCTGGGAATGCTGGCACTTCTAGTATTGTAAGTTCTGCAGGCCCCCATTTTTCAGGCCTTTATGCACGGGTCTCTAAACTGTGGCACCCTAGATGCAGCAAAAGTAAAATTCTTAGCATGCACTGACAGACCGTGGCTGATGGGAGTAGTAGTTTTGCAACAGCTGGAGGTGGACTGGTCTTGAAACCCAGAGTTAGGTAACAAACCCGTAGTGTTTTGCAACCATTCTGCCTCCAGCTGTTTTTTTCCTGTTGAAAAGCCTGTGGCGTGCAAAACACAACCCAAAAACTCCACCCGGATGCAGTGAAAAATGTGCACACACCTAAAGAGTGACATCACAAAAAACTGTGACGGGTACATACGTCAGTGGCCCTCCGAAAAGGTCCCGTCTCTGACCCCCGGGGCGTTAGGCTCCTGACAGGGAAAAGAGTTAGCAACGCATATCTTCCCTATACGTGTATCCTGTGTTGTTAATAATATATTCATAATTATGCAAATGATAATGGCTGCTATATTTATGCAAAAAAGGTGGCGACCGAAATGGCAGGATATAAAATCTGTCATGTTACCCCTGTCATTGATTAATAAGGCGAGAATGCTTCCAATTGTTGAATAGCATACATTTACGTCATATATCCATAAGGCTGTCAACAGAAGTATTACAATATACTTTGTTCTTCATCTTGCAGAAGTTCCTGGAAACAGGATACGATAAGCTGCGGAGGCAGCCAGAGAAAAGGGCTGTGGTCAGCGCCCTAATCGCTGACTTTGGCGGCCAACACGACCACAATGCAATTGTGAAGAAGTGGTCTGACCTGAAGAGGCGCCAAATGGATCAGGTCAGACGTCTTCGGGCTAAATATCATCCAGGTAAGTTATTGTTGACAGTTATGTTTTTTTTTTAAAAAGTGTATTTTGTGCGTGAACTCGAAAGAGAGAGGAGCCGGCCTGCAGGAGTTGGGAGGCCTCCCCCAGAGGCAATCTGCCACCTTTCTCCATGCCCCGGTTGGCAATGGCGGGTGTGAGGGGGTCCTCCCAACCCAACCTCGCATAGCACACCCACCAGGGGCGGGGCTGAGACCACCAAACTCAATTCACAGGTAGCCGAGAGCGGGATCCGAACCCCTAGCTGCAAAGGTGAATCACTTGTCAGTGCAGTGGCAATCGCGTGGAGCCACCGCAGCTCCTTTGGTGACAGTTATGTAAGGTCATATGTAATTCATGTAAGGTCAGATGTTGTTAACCAAGATGCCATGTTGTGCTAACATATATCACCACCAGCCAAGGTATTCATAGTACTGTTGAAAAAAGACATGGGACAGCAGACAGGAACACAGAAGTTATGTGGGAACATACTTTTCCCATTGCTTTGCATGGGACTTTAAAGAAAAACCCCGACCATGGCAAGTGGGGGTGGGTAAGGTTTAAACCACCTATCCTATGTTTGTGGCTGACATATAAGTAACCTGTGTGCCAAGTTTCATATAAATATCTTTAGCCGTTTGTACGTGATGCTGGAACATACATACATACATACATACATACATTTATGCACACACACACGTTGAGTTTTATATATATAGATTACCACTAAATTCCTGTGTTAGGAGTGGGGTTGTTATAGTAATCCTGTGTGCTCCATCAGGCCCTTTTTTTAACATGAGATGGTCTGAACAAAACAAAGGAGACAAAAACAGCTCATTTTAACATGGTGGCATCCCAGCTCACGCTCAGTCCCCTGTAGTGCCCACAAGACCCTTTAATATAACATTGTCCCATTGGTTAACTGTCTATATAAATCAATTTGTATTCATATACAATACAGCAGAGTACACAGAATTTGCATACGTCATTAGAAAACATTTTTATAATATATGAACATTGTGTTATTATAGGAGCTCCAATGCCAGTTGTGCGCGCCAAGCGCAGAAGGCGCCAGGCCGATGAGGAGGAGGAGGAGGATGCGGCAGAGGAGGATGCGGCAGAGGAGGAGATGGATGAGGAGGAGCAGCCAGGGCCCTCCCACTCCCCAACCCCAGCTCCTGTTGAGGAGCAAGCTGAGGAGCTTCCCCCCCCCCACCACCCCAACTTCTCAAGCAGAAGAGCAGGAGGAAGAGAGCGGTCCTGTGAGCCTCGTTCAGGAAGGTAAATATGTGCACAATGATTAATAACATTTCAACAACAAAATGTAGATATAAAAATGGACAACATATAAAGCGCACCTGTCAGATTGTAGAACCATAATATGGTATTGATGCTAGAAGTATACAGGTAGTGCATAATTATTAGGCAAGTTGTATTTTTTGAGGATTCATTTTATTATTGAACAACAACCATGTTCTCAATGAACCCCAAAAACTCATTAATATCAAAGCTGAATTTTTTTGGAAGTAGTTTTTAGTTTGTTTTTAGTGTTAGTTATTTTCGGGGGATATCTGTGTGTGCAGGTGACTACTATTACTGTGCAGAATTATTAGGCAACTTAACCAAAAAATAAATAGATAGCCATTTCAATGATTTATTTTTAACAGTGAAACCAATATAACATCTCAACATTCACAAATACACATTTCTGACATTTAAAAACAAAACAAAAACAAATCAGTGACCAATATAGCCACCTTTCTTTGCAAGGACACTCAAAAGCCTGACATCCATGGATTCTGTCAGTGTTTTGATCTGTTCACCATCAACATTGCGTGCAGCAGCAACCACAGCCTCCCAGACACTGTTCAGAGAGGTGTACTGTTTTCCCTCCTTGTAAATCCCACATTTGATGATGGACCACAGGTTCTCAATGGGGTTCAGATCAGGTGAACAAGGAGGCCATGTCATTACTTTTTTTTATTTAATACCCTTTCTTGCCAGCCACGCTGTGGAGTACTTTGACACGTGTGATGGAGCATTGTCCTGCATGAAAATCATGTTTTTCTTGAAGGATGGTGACTTTTTCCTGTACCACTGCTTGAAGAAGGTCTCTTCCATAATCTGGCAGTAGGACTGGGAGTTGAGCTTGACTCCATCCTCAATCCGAAAAGGCCCCACAAGCTCATCTTTGATGATACCAGCCCAAACCAGTACTCCACCACCACCTTGCTGGCGTCTGAGTCGGACTGGAGCTCCTTGCCCTTTACCAATCCAGCCACGGGCTCTTCCATCTGGCCCATCAAGACTCACTCTCATTTCAGCAGTCCATAAAACCTTAGAAAAATCTTTCTTGAGATATTTATTGGCACAGTCTTGACGTTGCAGCTTGTGTGTCTTGTTCAGTGGTCATCGTCTTTCAGCCTTTCTTACCTTGGCCATGTCTCTGGGTATTGCACACCTTGTGCTTTTGGGCACCCCAGTGATGTTGCAGCTCTGAAATATGGCCAATCTTGTGGCAAGTGGCATCTTGGCAGCTGCACGCTTAACTTTTCTCAGTTCATGTGCAGTTATTTTGCACCTTTGTTTTTCCACACGCTTCTTTTGTTTGATGATCACGCTTCAGAAGCTTTGCAACTTTAAGAGTGCTGCATCCCTCTGCTAGATATCTCTCTATTTTGGACTTTTCAGAGTCTGTCAAATCCTTCTTTTGGCCCATTTTGCCAAAGAAAAGGAAATTGACTAATGCCGCGTACACACCATCGCTTTCTGCGATGGAAAAAACGTCATTTTCAAAAACGTCAATTTAATTGACCGTGTGTGGGCAAAAACGTCGTTTTATGTCTTCTAAAAAACGACAGAAAAAAATTGAAGCATGCTTCAATTTTATGTGTCGTTTTTGGCCGACGTCGTTTTCTGTGTTCTAAACATTGACCGTGTGTACGTAAAAACTTCGATTTAAGCCCGCGCATGCTCAGAAGCAAGTTAGGAGACGGCAGCGCTCATTCATGTAAAACGACTGTTCAGAATGGAATCAGCACATTCGTTAAGGTGTTTTTCAGCTTATAGACAAGAAAATAAAGCGCTTCTTTAACCCCTGCTTTTAACTGCTACCCAGAAATGGACGTTTGTTGCGGCTGATCTTGTTACATAGTTATGACAAGCTTTTAATTAGTTTCTTTCTTGTTTGATAATGTTTATGTTTGTGTTCTGTTATTTAGTTGTATCTTCCATCTTAAACATTTTAAATATATATATTGGTCCACCTTTTTTTTTTTTTTTTTTTTTTTTGTCACCAATTTGATTAGTAATCTCTATTTTGTTTTTATTTAGGAGTGTGTGAAGTGTCTGCAACAACCTAATTTTTTAGTTAACTCACCCACAAGCATGTTTTTTTACCTTGTTAATGTTTGCATTATTTATTTTGTAATGGGTCTGCCCACTCAATACTGATCTCTCAAATCTACAATAAAGAAACATGTTGAAATTTGGCTGAAAAATTAACATTTATTTTAGTCTTCCTAAAAATTTCAAAAAAAAAAAGTGGCAACCCAAAAACACAACATAATAAAAACAAAGATGCCAAGGTAGGCAGCACTTTAGAGCATGCTTGATTTTTTCTGAAAACAAGGGTCCCCGAAGCCACAAATACAGCCTGTGAGTCCACATTAAAATTCCATCAGGGGCACCGTATTATTTCTTCGCCCTTTTCTTCCCAGCAGCCTTCCCTGCAGTCTTCCCTGCAGCCTTCCCTGTAGCCCGAGTCCTTGGGGGCTGGGTTCCTGGAGGAGATGAGGTGGCAGGAGCCAGAGCAGCCTCATGAGGTGGAGGAGCAGGAGCAGGTGCAGGTGCAGGAGCAGGAGCAGGAGCAGGAGCAGGAGCAGGAGGAGCAGCAAGGACAGGAGGAGCAATCCGCACAATGTGGGTGTCGTCATCGAGCTGCCCCAGGGATGCCATGGTTATGGCTTGGAAGATGAGGAGTTCGCAGCGCACACGCTGGCTCTGCTCCAGATTGTACATCTTGGCTGCAATGAGCGCTGCGAACCCCTCAACTTCACTGGGTGGCTCTCGGATGGCTGCAGTAGCTTGGCGAAGCAGGCCCTGGGTCTCCTCCTCAATTTGTCGCATACTCCTGAGCCGTTTATTGGGATTGCGGAATGGAGGGATCCGGGAGATGGTATCCCGCCGGCGTGCCTCCTGGGTCCCACTGGGGCCTGCCACCTCCTGGCTCCCAGTGGGCTCTGCCACCTCCTGCCTTGCAGTTGGCCCTGGCTCCTCCTGGCTCCCTGTGGGCCCTGTCTCTTCCTGGCTCCCTGTGGGCCCTGGCTCTTCCTGGCTCCCTGTGGGCCCTGGCTCTTCCTGGCTTGGGTCTGCCTGTGTATCAAAAAAAGGAACATATGTTATTTGTGTTTGTCATTAATCACACACATTTTTACAATCATGAGTGATGCAAATTGAATGTCAATATATATTACACACAGGGTCGCCATCCCTAATTATGTGGCCCCTTAAACACCTTCAGACATGGTCCCCCTGGAATTATGTGGGTTGTTGCATGCCTAATTTAGTAAATAAGTGGCCTTTTCCCCAAAAATTATTTTATTCAATTTAGTGTCAACTAGATAGTACTCAAAAAGGGTGTCTTCCATCTGGGACCCCTTGCAGGTGTATTGCGTTACTCCCCCCTACTGGCCTATCTGAAAATGCCACCCACTCCTTCATAAACATTATTAATTTGCCCATTTTGACCCCATCATGTTTTCCCACTACTGACTATTGATCCTATCCCTAAACTTACGAGATTCACATAGAATTTAGAACAATAGTAACATACATTTACCATTATTACTATACTTGTCATATACTAACTAAATTCATACAAAAAACACATACCATTCTCCATGGCTCACAATTGGGGTCCTCCAGGAACTCTTCCTCTTCCTCCGAGCTTGCCTGCTCTTGTCTGCAGGGAACACTGGAGGATTGGCTGCTGGGAAGCTGGGAGCTACCTCTTGGGGGAAGGGTAGACATGGATGTCCTGGTCTCAATGTGGTCGTCCAGGAACTGCAGCTGACTATAGTACCACAGGGTTGGTTTGTATATGGAGTCAGCTGCAGCCCCAGACCTCATTGAGGCCAGGACTTGGACCCGTTGGGCCCTGTAGGTGCCCCTGATGGAATTGATTTTGCTTTTCACAGTGGCTGTTGTGGCGTTGGGGACCCTTGTTTTCAGAAAAACAAGCATGCTCTGTCTAGCTTTCTCCCTGGCATCTTTGTTTTTATTTATTGTGCTTTTGGTTTGCCACAGAACAGGATGTTCCTTCCATTTTTGTATGAATTCTGTCAGGAACTCCGCATCCTTGAAGGGATCCATTCTTTCTGCACATGAAACAGAAGCCAAAACATAATGTAATTAAAGCCACTAGCTTACTTCCCCTAACTAGCCCACAAACTCATTCCCTATTCACTATAATAAAGTCGGAATAAAAAACTTACGTCTCGTCGTTAGGAAAGATCGTGATTTACGCCTTCTTCCACAGACTATGCACGCCGTTTACAAACACGTCCCATCCCTTTTACACTACGCACGCGTGACGCTCCGCACGACACCCCGCCCCTGACGTTCGGTATCGTCCTTTCCACGCCCCTTCTCTGTCGTTTGGTGAGTGAGAAAAGATGGACAACATGGAGGTGTATTCTAGCTCAAGCCAGGAGGCAGGCCAGGCCCAACCACGCCGCAGATTCCGGTGCAGAGCCTCCAATATGAGTTTTCATGAAATGGTGGAGATGGTCACCATATTGAGGAGGGAGGACTATGATGCCAAGCATGGCCCCTACATGCATCCCAATAAAGTAAAAGCCCAAATTATGGAGAAGGTCATCCGTAGGCTCCAGCGGAAGTTTGGGACAACCAGGAGCAGAGAGCACCTGCGCAAAAGGTGGTCGGATTTAAAAAAAAGGGAACCCCACCAACTTTACAGAATTAATAGGGTGATTCGAAGAAGAAGTACGTTTTTTCCATGTGTATTAATTATTTTGTTGTGTTCTTTGTGCCATTTTTTTTTTTTTCCAGGTTGACCATAAAATGAATATTATGAATGTGGACGCATGATGCAGTCGTCGTAGTCGTCGTTCATTCGCTGACTTTCAATAATCCAAGACCATATTAATGAGAAATGGCATCATGCCTAGTTTGCATGTGCAAAGGGGAGTTGAAGCACTGTATCTGAACAAAAATCGTAAATTTAGGAATTGTGGGCGAATGAACGACGACTCCTATGACCAATTAGTCGACACAAATATGAAAGTTGTGACATTTTTGTGGCTTTTAAAAAAAAGGTGTATTCAATTCTGGAATTGATGGAAATGTGTTTCAGCTTATTTTAGAAGAAACGTAAATACCTTGAGATTCACAAAAAGGAGCGTTTGCTACTCCTTTTTTTATTGAACATGTGTACTCAGTAGCACAATTGTTTGTCACAATCACAACCTATGTTGGGTCACACACAGGGGTGAGCAGATCCAGGGGAGACTTGGTTAGCTTACATATCTAAAATTAAAAATTTGGTTAACAGATTTGACATTACTTTGTGAATGGATTAAATACTGGTCTATTTTATTGATAATTGTTTAAAAATCAACAATATTGACCTTTTGTTTATAATTTATTAATTTTTGGGTGTCATTTCAGGCCGCTCGTAATGTTTGAACCTCATGTTTTCCCTTTCTTCAATCTTGTAGGGCACAATGAAGCAGAAAGGCAGGAGGCACAAGCCAATCAAGCCACACCCCCGAGGGATGTAGAGGAAGAGGAACCTGCCTCAACATCCGGTAAAGTAACATCTACCACATTTTCTGTGAATATAGATATAGGCATACAATCTTTTAACACATGTTTTGGTTCCACATTTCAGGAGGAAATCGGGCTGGTCAGGGACTGGACACGTATAGTGCCCAGCTCCTCATCGGCGAGGTTCTCACCTGCAGGGCCCAAGTCGAGGACATACGTCTGGCCTGCCGTGAAATACGCCACAAAGCAAAGACGCTGGAACGGCAGCTTAAAAATTTTATTAATGTTTTGGGGAGGGTTTAATTGTTTGTGTATTTTCTTTTTTCCTTGAATTTGAAAAAAAAAAAAAAAAAAAAATTGGTGTACTAATCAAAAAAAAGACAAATTTTTTTTAAAAAAATGATATTTTGTACTAATCAAAAAAGACAAAAAAAATATAAAAAAATGATATTTTGTACTAATCAAAAAAAAGACAAAAAAATTAAAAAAAAATGATATTTTGTACTAATCAAAAAAGACAAAAAAAATATAAAAAAATGATATTTTGTACTAATCAAAAAAGACAAAAAAAATAAAAAAATTATATTTTGTACTAATCAAAAAAGACAAAAAAAATAAAAAAATTATATTTTGTACTAATCAAAAAAGACAAAAATTTTTTTAAAAAATTATATTTTGTACTAATCAAAAAAGACAATTTTTTTTTAAAAAAAAGTATTTGTTGTACTAATCAAAAAGAAAAAAGTAAGAAATAAATAACATTTTGGTCTCCAAACAATTTGTGTGTAGTTATTGGTATCAATGCAGACTCATTCAATTACTCAGGCATATTTGTAGAGTTATTAAAAGATTTAACACTCATGGGAATTTATGACATCCCAAACACATGGCTGGATGAGAACCTAGGAAAAAGAAACATTACCCCCCAAAACTTACAAAAAACTAAAATCAAAAAAATAAACACTGTTTCATAAAAAAAAAAGTAAATTTTATTCTTTATTCAAGATCAGGCATTTCAATGGCCCCCCTCCCCATAAAATAGTCCACATATGATTGACGCACTGCACGTGCGGTTTGGGGGGCCAAGCCTCTATGGCTAGCCTGATGTCCCGGCTCCGGAGCCACAACATCAGCCTCATCAGGCAATACCGTCAGGTAAGTTTGTGAATTTCGTTTAAAAAAATTGTGCAAAATGCAACAAGATAGGATGATGTAATTCCACTTGTATTCCGCCATGTTTATTGCTGTTAAAAACAATCTGAATCGGCTGGCCATGATTCCAAAGGCATTCTCTACCACACGTCTTGCTCTGGCCAGCCGATAATTAAAAACCCTCCTCTCATGGGTGAGGGTGCGTCCGGGAAATGGCCTCATGAGGTGGGGACCCAAACCAAAAGCCTCATCTGCTACAAACACGAAGGGCAGACCCTCTTCGTTCTCCTCCGCAGGTGGCAATCCTAGGTCCTCCAACCGAAGCCGTTGGGCGAACTCCGTCTCCGCAAAGACACCGCCGTCCGACATCCGGCCATTTTTCCCAACATCCACGTACAAGAACTCGTAATTTGCAGAGACCACCGCCATCAAAACAACGCTGTGGAACCCCTTGTAATTGAAGAAATGGGATCCACTATGGGGTGGGGGCACAATGCGGATGTGCTTGCCATCAATGGCTCCTCCGCAGTTCGGAAAGTTCCAACGCTGGGAGAAGTCCGCTGCCACAGTCTGCCATTCCTGTGGCGTGGTGGGGAACTGGATAGAAAGAAAATAAAAAATACATTAAAACAAAGATTTTGAACAGAATATAGCTAAAATTACAAGGGATACCACCAACAATTCCACAAAAAAGGTTAGTATTAAAAAATAACATGTGAACACTTAAGCATATTAATCACCCCCCTCTGATGTTGAAAAAATATATTTAGGGGGAGTGGGGCTCAAGATGAGTTTCTCACATGAGAAACAACCCCCCAAAAAAATTCAAACTAAGAAAAATAATTATTAGTATGTAGTTCAAAAATCGAGGGGGGGGGTTTGGACAATGGAGGCCACAAATAAACGGGGATATAGGGACACACAAAATGCAGCACTACAATGGAGGCCACAAATAAACGTGGATATAGGGACACACAAAATGCAGCACTACAATGGAGGCCACAAATAAACGGGGATATAGGGACTATGCTAGGTGGGTTTGGCCACAACATAGAATGATGGACAGGTTGGCTAAATTAAATAAACATGTAGGGCTTTACAAATTGTGTAGAACAGCATACATAGAGACAAAGTGAGCATTCTGAGCATATTAGAAAAGTTATTTATTTTTATTTTTTTGGGACATAGTTTGACCATTGAAAGAACACCACTTACCTTAACATAGTCCTCCTGAAGAACCTGAATGATGGCCGAACAGGTCTCCGGGATTATGAGGCCCAGAGCCTGGGGGGAGATGCCCGTCGAGAACTTCAAGTCCTGCAGACTTCTCCCTGTTGCAAGGTAGCGCAACGTAGCAACTAGCCTCTGCTCAGCAGTGATGGCTTCCCGCATAACGGTGTCCTGCCTGGTGATATATGGCGACACCAAAGCCAAAAGCTGCTGAAATACGGGGTCAGACATCCTAAGAAAATTCCTGAAATCATCAGGGTTATTTTCTCGGATCTCCCGCAGCAGAGGCATATGAGAGAACTGGTCCCTGCGTAGCAACCAGTTCTTGGTCCACAACCTCCTCCTCACCCTGTTCATGGACCGTCGCTGGGATGCAGCACACATCCTAACAACAAGCACAGCACGATCTCGGCGACGAGTTCGTACCCGCAACATGGCTAGAAAACGGTCGTCAAATCAGATCAGACTAAAAATTACGCCCTGAAGTAAAGAATGGCCTTTGAAGAACGACCTGCTAAACAGCACCGTGCACACAAAACGTAATGCCTAAACAAATACGTCCTTAGTACAAGCACTGTATCACAGATCCGACAACAAATAGACAAACTGTACGACAGAAAACGAAATTTAAAGCACAGTCACTGAAAATCACGAATCGTATCTCACCAAACTTTTACTAACACGCAGCAACACGATATCAGCAAAAGAGGCCGTCTTCCGCATGGAAACGACCCTTTATAGTGACGTCGTGCGTGATTGACGGAACTGCGCTGTGCTAGAGCGTTGTGAAAATGCGATGGTGTGTATGCTACGTCGTTGTTCAAATTGAAGTTTGAAAAATGACGTTTTTTTAAAGCACATAAAGCGTCGCATTTTTCCATCGCAGAAAGCGATGGTGTGTACGCGGCATAATAATTATGCACACCTGATATAGAGTGTTGATGTCATTAGACCACACACCTTCTCATTACAGAGATGTACATTACCTAATATGCCTAATCTGTAGTAGGCTTTCGAGCCTATACAGCTTGGAGTAAGACAACATGCATAAAGAGGATGATGTGGTCCAAATACTCATTTGCCTAATAATTCTGCACTCCCGGGATGTGTTAGACACATAACAAGTGTATACACATGATAATGATTGATTAATAAGCAAAAAAAAAATTTTATTTATTTGGTAACGTTATTTGAAATCCAAATGTTTTTTTATTATATCCTAACAGTATCAAGAAAGATGAGGCAGAACGCGCTCATAAAGACAACCCACCAGAGGATCCTGGTAAATCAGCGCCAGATCCGCTACCTGACTCAACAAAATGTGCTGCTAGAGCAGCAGCAATCAAAAAATATTGCGGAGATGGAACGGCTTCAGAAGCTCAATCAGAGTTATATCTGAATTTATTTTTTTATTAATAAATATTATTTTTTGGAAATGTTTCATTTCTTTTTGAGATAGATTTGTAGGTTTTTCAACACATCTAACTTCACATCAAACAAATCAACATCAACACATTTAACTTCATAATAAGCAAAAACATTTTATACTATTATTTTATTTAACAGTAACCTAGGACAAACTAAAGCACACGACACAGACACGACGAACACAAAATAAACTGTTGAAAAATGAACATAACAAAAGCAACAATATATATATATATACAAAGAGAGAGAGAGGGAGAGCAAGAAAGAGAGAGAGAATGCAGATGAGCTCTTGCAGACAGCCCAATGGTTGCAGTATAAATGCCGCAAAACAGGGTTTAACATAAGGTTCATTGTTATAGTTACACTTGCTGTTTAGATCCGGTCTGGTAGCTTGTAGCGGAGGCTGTTGGTGGATCCGCTGTGCCAGAGAGGTCATGAAGCTTTACTCAGCATGGAGGCAGCAGCAGGAGTATTAAAATATAATATAACTAGACAATGCATTTCCTGAGGAAAATGCGAGTGGGAATGCTGAATAGCTTAATTGGTGAGCCCCTTGCCAAAGACATTCACCATAACCACTACACTATCTTTAGGACACACAGCTTCTTTCTCTATCTGCAAAGTATAGAGTATGCTGACTTCCTGGTCGCCCCTCCTCCCTCAATAGGTTTCCCCTCCCCCCCAGGTCAGTGAGGAGGAATATTGCACTGAGGTCAGGAAAGTGATTTATGGAAAGAAATAACATTACAAACGCTTTTAATTCACAGATCTAATACATGATTTAAGCCTCCAAACAAAGCTTAATAAATCCTCAAACGTACATGCAATTGATACAACGACTACACCGTTTGAAATACACGGCCCTTGTAAACGCATCGATATGAAATTTATGTAGATAAACTTAAAAATGTGGCCATGTCTGCGATTTAGAAAAGAGCGTCTTTGTGAGTTCTGCAGCAACATTTTTTAGATAAGTTCACATGAGAGTCTATGAGACATAATTTCTGGCTGTTGCTCCAATAACTAAAACTAAAATACGTATCGCAGAATTGATCACATTGCCATAAACCAGACAAGCATAGCTACGTTTTGATATAAAAATTGTGTATGAAAAGTAGATCTTGTGGGCGTGAGACCAATTTGTTTCCCCTTTTTGTAAAGATATTTTTAATTACAAAGATCTCCAATGTTAAGGTCACATGACAGACTCTAAATCCCCTCCATAGGATTACATTATAACCTATCGCATTTTTGTGAAAAATTCGCAAAACGTAAATTGCGTTTTCAACAAAAAATTGTAAACGATAACGATCTGAAAAGTCATAGCCGGATAGCTAAATATTTTGTGACCGCTTTACAGTTTTTTCAGTGTCTGTAAGTGAAAGTATGAAGTAGCTGAAACTTTTGGCAGGGCATGTGAATTCAAAGGGGAAAAGGATGTTCTCATTGACTTCAATGTTAAAAAAAGGGTCTAAAAGCTTAAAATTTATAAAAGTGTAAAAAGTAGAAAAAAACTTGAAGAAGTCCCATCATTAGCTGAAAGAGACGAACATTTTTACAGTTGAATGGTCTCAATAGCTGAAAGTATGCCAAAGTTACGCAGAACCAAAAAACGTAAGGAATAATAAGATTACTAAATTTACGTATATCAATACTGGAAATGTTTATTAAAGCATTCACACTAATTAAGATTAATACATTTACGGGTATCCATACTGGGAATGCTTATTAAAGCATTCCCACTAAGTATCACACAGGCATGATTTACAAGCAGTAGTGGTAATAGTAATAGATAGCATAAAAACACTTGGGGAATACTTTACAGCATCAGTAGTGGTCATAGTAGTCAATAGTGTACCAAAAAATTGGGACACAGGTGTCTTGACTGAGCTGTAATAGTAGTAGTAGACATTGACAATACAGTGTCAAATCACTCGGGCAAGAGGTGCCATGATGAACAGCAGTCTTAATAAGAGTATATAGGGTGTGAAATAATTGCTGACATAGGTGTCTTGACTGGGCAGCAGAAGCAGCAGTAGTAGTATTAGCAGTAGTAGTTGATACAGAGTCATATCACTTGGGCAGGAGGTGCCATGATGAACAGCAGTATTAATAAGAGTATATAGGGTGTGAAATAACTGCTGACATAGGTGTCTTGACTGGGCAGCAGAAGCAGCAGTAGTAGTATTAACAGTAGTAGTTGATACAGAGTCATATCACATGGGCAGGAGGTGCCATGATGAACAGCAGTAGGAATAGGAGTATATAGAGTGTCAAATAACTGCTGACATAGGTGTCTTGACTGGGCAGCAGAAGCAGCAGTAGTAGTATTAACAGTAGTAGTTGATACAGAGTCATATCACATGGGCAGGAGGTGCCATGATGAACAGCAGTAGGAATAGGAGTATATAGAGTGTCAAATAACTGCTGACATAGGTGTCTTGACTGGGCGGCAGCAGCAGCAGAAGCAGCAGTAGTAGTATTAACAGTAGTAGTTGATACAGAGTCATATCACATGGGCAGGAGGTGCCATGATGAACAGCAGTAGGAATAGGAGTATATAGAGTGTCAAATAACTGCTGACATAGGTGTCTTGACTGGGCGGCAGCAGCAGCAGAAGCAGCAGTAGTAGTATTAACAGTAGTAGTTGACACAGAGTCATATCACTTGGGCAGGAGGTGCCATGATGTACAGCAGTCTTAATAAGAGTATATAGGGTGTGAAATAACTGCTGACATAGGTGTCTTGACTGGGCAGCAGAAGCAGCAGTAGTAGTATTAACAGTAGTAGTTGATACAGAGTCATATCACATGGGCAGGAGGTGCCATGATGAACAGCAGTAGGAATAGGAGTATATAGAGTGTGAAATAACTGCTGACATAGGTGTCTTGACTGGGCAGCAGAAGCAGCAGTAGTAGTATTAACAGTAGTAGTTGATACAGAGTCATATCACATGGGCAGGAGGTGCCATGATGAACAGCAGTAGGAATAGGAGTATATAGAGTGTCAAATAACTGCTGACATAGGTGTCTTGACTGGGCAGCAGCAGCAGTAGTAGTATTAACAGTAGTAGTTGATACAGAGTCATATCACATGGGCAGGAGGTGCCATGATGAACAGCAGTAGGAATAGGAGTATATAGAGTGTCAAATAACTGCTGACATAGGTGTCTTGACTGGGCAGCAGCAGCAGAAGCAGCAGTAGTAGTATTAGCAGTAGTAGTTGATACAGAGTCATATCACTTGGACAGGAGGTGCAATGATGAACAGCAGTATTAATAAGAGTATATAGGGTGTGAAATAACTGCTGACATAGGTGTCTTGACTGATCCAGAGGAGTCATGGGAGAAAATCATGTGGTCAGATGAGACTATAATATAACTTTTTGATCATAATTTCACTAACCGTGTTCGGAGGAAGAATAATGATGAGTACCATGCCAAGAACGCCATCCCTAATGTGAAGCATGGGGGTGGTAGCATCATGCTTTGGTGGTGTTTTTCTGCACATGGGACAGGGTGACTGCACTGTATTAAGGAGAGGATGACCGTGGCCATGTATTGCGAGATTTTGGGCAACAACCTCCTTCCCTGAGTTAGAGCTTTGAAGATGGGTCGAGGCTGGGTCTTCCAACATGACAATGACCCAAAGCACACAGCCAGGATAACCAAGGATTGGCTCTGTAAGGAGCATATCAAGGTTCTGGCGTGGCCTAGCCAGTCTCCAGACCTAAACCCAATAGAGAATCTTTGGAGGGAGCTCAAACTCCGTGTTTCTCAGCGAGAGCCCAGAAACATGACTGATGTAGAGAAGATCTGTGTGGAGGAGTGGGCCAAAATCCCTCCTCCAGTGTGTGCAAAGCTGGTGTAAAACTACAAGAAAGGTTTGACCGCTGTAATTGCAAAGAAAGCCTACTGTACCAAATATTAACATTGATTTTCTCTGATGTTAAAATAGTTATATTCAGCACTGTAAATACATCAGGTCCGGGGCTTTATCAGGGAATGCATGACAAGGGACCCTTCAGCGCCCTGAACCGACGACGGGTGCCAGAAAGTCACCGCCGATCCAGGACTCATTCATCTTTATGAATGTGAGTCTGTCCACGGAGTCTGTGGACAGACGGGTCCTCTTGTCCGTGACCACCCCACCTGCCGCGCTGAATGTCCGCTCAGATAGTACGCTGGAGGGGGGGCAAGACAATAACTCCAGCGCATACTGAGCGAGCTCGCGGCAGGTGTCCAATCTGGCAACCCAGTACTCCATGGGGTCGTCGGTGCTCATACTGTCAGAAGCACCGACGGACGCCATGTAGTCTGCCACCATGTGGGCCAGCCGCTGGTGGTGACTGCTGCTGCTGCTGGTGCTGGTACTGGGTCGCTCGGTTTGGAAGAACATCCTCATCTCTTCCATTAGGTCCCCTGCTCGGCTGCAGCTGGGTGCAGCCACCTGCTGGGTGAGATGAGGGGGGACAACTGGAGGCCGGGGAGTTGCCTGCTCCAACCGTCTGACAATGCCTGCCTACAGTTCCTCCATCCGGTGCTGCCTCCAGCTGGCTGGGATGAACTGCTCCAGTTTCCCCTTGCACCTGGGATCCAAAAGGGTGGCCATCCAGAAATCATCCCTCGTCTTGATGGTCTTAACCCGGGGGTCCCTCCTGAGGCATCTCAGCATGTGGGCAGCCATGGGGAAGAGCACAGCCCGCTGTGACTCCTCAATGCTGGCCAGGTGAATGAGGTGCGACTCTTCATCCCTGAGGCGCTGCTGGTCAAACTCAGACATGCCCAACCCCCGGACTATCGGTGCCCCCAACACCGGCTCTCCCTCCTGACCAGGCCCTGACTCCGGGACGACACCAGCAACCACCTCCTCCTCCTCTTCATCATCATCCTCCTCCTCCTCGTCCTGGCCCTGGTCTCGGTGGAGCATTGCTGACTCCTCCTGCTCCACCAAGGCACTCTCCCCAGCCTCGAGCAGGCGATCTAGTGTCCTCTCCAGCATGAACACTATTGGCAGCACGCTATTGAGGCCGATTTGCTCACTGCTGACCATCTTGGTCGCCTGCTCGAAGGAGGACAACACTTGGCAGACCTGGTTTATCTGCCCCCACTCCGCACAGGCGATGAAAGGGAGTTGTGGTGAAGTCCTCTCAGTGCCTAGTTCCATCAGGTACTCCCTCACCGCCCTTTGCTGCTCCCACAACCTCTTCAGCATGTGGAGGGTGGAGTTCCACCGCGTCACACTGTCCACAATCAGCCTGTGAAGGGGCAGATTGTACTCCCGCTGCAACTTGGACAGGGACGCGGTAGCGGTTGGGGAGCGCCTGAAGTGGCTGGCAATCCTACGCGCCTTTGCCACAATGTCACTCAACCCTGGATAAGTGCGCAGGAACTTCTGCACCACCAGGTTGAGGACATGTGCCAGACAGGGCACGTGGGTCAGACTGCCAGCACTAAGGGCGGCGAGTAGGTTGCTGCCGTTATCGCAGACAACCATACCTGCCTGGAGCCTTCGGGGTGTCAGCCACTTCTGGACCTGAGCCTGAAGTGCTTTCAGCACTTCTTCTCCAGTGTGTCTCCGGTCCCCTAAACTAACAAGCTGGAGCACGGCCTGACAGCGCACGTGCCCCACACTTGAGTAGCTACGGGGGCGCTTGCTGGGAGGCTCAGCAGCTGCGGAGACAGTGGCTTGAGGGAGACCAGCAGTTCTCCCCTGGACACCCCGGGGCGGCACCACAAGATCGGTTGCCGCCGATCCCTCACCGACGCCTCGGAGGGAAACCCAATGGGCCGTGAAGCTGATGTAGCGCCCCTGCCCATGCCTGCTGGTCCAGCCATCCATTGTCAGATGAACCCTGTCGCTGACAGCGTGATCCAGCGACAGGGTTACATTCTGCACAATGTGCTGGTGTAGGGCAGGGACACCAGTCCTGGCAAAGAAATGGCGGCTGGGGACACGCCATTGGGGTTGGGCCTGCTCCAACATCTGCCTGAAGGGGTTGCTGTCAACTATGTTGAAGGGCAGCAGATGTTGGGCAATAACCCTTGCCAGGAGCCCATTGAGGGAACGCACACGTCGGTCTCCAGGGGGGAAGGGAGTGGTGCGGTCAAAGGCGTCTGAAATCGACGCCTGGCGCCGGACGGCAGTGCGGGACACAGACGTGGAGGGTGCTGTGGAAGTAGAGGTCTGGCTGCCGGTACCAGTACCTCTACTAGAGGGAGCGGGGGGGCATGACCTGCTGGAAAGAGATGAAGATGTGGCAGGGGCTGCTGTACCCTGCTCACTTGTGGTGGTGACGCTGCTACCACCACCACGCTTCATCTCGTCATACACCGCCCAGTGGTTTATCCTCAGGTGCTGGTTCAGGGCTGTGGTACCCACCCGAGCCAAACACTTCCCTCTCTTCACCCTCACTTTACAAATCCGGCAGATGGCCACGGTAGGGTTGTCTGCCACCAGGGTAAAGTAATTCCAGACAGGTGACTTCAGCACCGCCCTCCTGTCAGATGGGGTGACGCTTACTTGCACCTGCTGGCACTCGGTGCGCACAGGTGGAGCTGCCTGCTGCTGCTGCTGCTGCTGCTGCTCCTCCTCCTGACACCTCCTGCTGCCATCACCAGTGGAGACCCTGACGATGGTCTCCCTGGTGGTGACCTGGCGCACCGTTTCACCAGGGTGCCTACCTTCCCCGTCGTCACTGACGTAGTGAGCCGACGCGTCAGATGGCAACCATGATGGGTCACCCTCTTCGCCCCCAGAGATGTCAGACCAAGGGCTGAAATGTGTTGGTCTGAGGGAACCACCTGACATGGAGCCTCTAGCCTGGCTCCGCTGTCCCCTCACCCACGCCTGGGTCTGACTAGGTGCTGCTGTTTCCTGCACCAAAACAGCAGCACCAGTTTGAAGGGATGTCTCTGGGATACTGCCAGCAGGTATCCCATCCTCCTCATCCATCCCTTCAAAAAGGTCCTGACCATCAGGACAGAGCTGGAGGTCTGCCTGATGCATGGCCTCCCCCAAGATATCCCTTTCACTGTCGCTGTCGAACAGTAAGATGCTGGACTCTTGGGGGCTGGGGGGGGTAGTACAGGCACCGGAGTAATGGTGGTACTACTGTGAGTCGGGACCGACGACTCAGTGGCACTGCTGTGCCCCATGTAGTCCACCACTACTTCAGCCTGAGATGGCAATATCGGGCGGCTGCCCGATGGGAAGAACTCCCGGATCAGGCGTACTCCCCTTGCACCCGATCCTCTACCACTAGTAGGGGCACGAGAGGTACCCCGTGCTGGCAGCGATCCAGCACTGGGAGTAACTCCCCTACCCCTGCTGCCACGGCCACGGATGCCGCTCATTATTGCTGATATGTGTGTGGGGGGGGGTAAACTTTATTGGGGGGGGGAAATGTGAACAAAATGTGTTTTTGTGTATTTTTTACAAGACAGGCACGCAGACAAAGACGTACACAGACAGCTACTAAACTATAAGAAAAGTAGTACACCAGACAAGGACTACAAAATTAAAGAACAAAAAAAAGCACAAAACAAACTTTTTTTTTTTTTTTTTTTTAAACACAAAACACAGACACTAAACACACACTAAGCTAAGCTAGATGAAATAAATGTACACTAACAGTGTGTACACTTACTACACAAAATTTAACTAAACTGAACACAAAACTTAGCTTTTAGAAAAGCTCTTTAGGAAAAACTAACCAAAATGTGAACTGAGATGCCTAGCAAATATCACTGAACAGCGAACCTGCAAGATCTAACAGTAACACAAGATGAACAAAACTTAGCTTTTAGAAAAGCTCTTTTAGAAAGCTCAGCAAAATGTGTTCTGAAATCTCTAGCAAATATCACTGAACAGCGAGGATTGCAGGATCAAACAGTAACACAAATGAACAAAACAGCACAAAACAGCACAAAACGTAGCTTTGAAAAAAGCTCTTGGGTCTATTGCTTTGAAAAAAGCAGTTGATATACTGGAAAAGATCCACTGGAATCACTAAATAGCAATGCTGGTGATGATCTAAATCAATCAGGAACAAAGACACAGGAAAACAGGAACACAGAAACAGCCTCCACACTCTCTAGCCAGCTTCTGAATCTGCAATGAAATGGTGCTGGGAGTGAGCTTATATAATGTCCATGCAGGCAGGTTCCTATTGGTTGCTAACCTCTGACGAGTGTGGAAGGAGAACTCTGATTGGCTCTGATGCAAAAGGGCGGAGCAAATAATCGCGCAATATTCCTATTGCCGAATATTCGCATTGCGAATATTCGGCAATATAAAATGATCGCTTCAGCTACTCGGCCCAAGGTCTCTAATCATACCAGCAATGCTTTTAGACGTCTATGGAGATCACTAGGATGTGATCTGTTTTAAAAATGAAACTGTAAAAATCGCTCTGATGCGGAAGATCGGGGCGAGGAAAATAATCGCGCGATATTGCGTTTGCCGAATAATCGCATTGCGATCTTTCTGGAAAATTCAATGAACGCTTCAGCTACTCGGCCCAGGGTCTCTAATGATACCAGCAATGCTTTTAGACGTCGATGGAGATATCTAGGATGTGATCTGTTTTAAAAAAAATTTTTTAAAAAATCGAATATTCGGAATTGCGAATATTCACCGCGAATTTCGAAATATAGCGCGATTTCTCGAATATGCTATATTCGAGTCGAATATTCGCAATGCGAATATTCGTGAGCAACACTAGTGACCATGTCAGCTGTGCTTATATCTGAGCTGGCAATGGAGGCAAGTACACGGAGGGGGGACCTGTCACATCATTGCCGGCCAGATTCAATATAAAAAAAAACGGATGTGTACAATACATACATATAATGACTTTTAATCACACATTTATAAATATTTAAAAACCAGATAAAAAACGGATAAAAAATGCAGTCCATAGCGTTTCTACAGGGATATACATTAAGTATGAAGCCACCAAGGACTCTGCCTCCAGTGGTCCGGAGTGTGAACAACACTGGCTGTTCTACATGCCTACCTCAGCATGTGTTCAAACCACCTCACTCCACCCAGTGGATGATAGTAGTATTGCACTCAGCTTCCTAGCTGATATATATAAATATATGTGCAGTACATACAACTTAAAGCAGGGTCCTACAGATGTGCTTCATTAAACGTACCCACATATATTTCCAGAGGGAAAAAAGGAGAGAGAGGGTTATGCTAGGGAACCATACATTACATATACCTTCTGCATCCCCTATTCCCATACTTTATATGTTAAAATTGTTAATTTAAAATCCCCAAATAAAAATATATAAAATATAAAAATAACTAATGCCCATGATTAGAAATCCACAATAAAGCAATTCAGGTCGAACTCAATGTTAAGGCCATTCGGAGCTAGCGTGACCATCTCGTGTATCCTCCGGGATTCACTTTTGCTCAGTTTGCGTACTTTATGGCTGCCCCTCCAATGGGGTGTGTATTTGTCTATGGCCCAGAATTTGAGGTCCATTCTTTTAATTTTGAGTTTTTCCAAATCCTTCAGTACCATCTTACTGAACACCTCTACATGGTGATTATTGTGCACCTGCGGATTGAAGAGAGATTTATTTCTCAGAGTGCTATATTGCACTCTGCCCTCTTCCATATTTCTGTCCGCTTGGTTCCTTATTGGTTGGTTCAGCATATATGTCTTAATGTTCAATTTTCTTGTGTATCTCTGAACATCAACAAATACATCGAATTTATTTAAATTCCTCTTAGGGGCAAATTTTAAACCTTTACCCAATGTAGTAATTTCCGTTGGGGTAAGATCAATTCCACTTATGTTGTATATGCCTTCACCTATTGTACTTTCCGCCTTTTTGATCTTGTGTCCCCCTCGGCATCCCCTTTTTCGTTTGGGCTTCGGGCATCACTTATTGGTTCATGCCGGGGTGGTGTTTTGTCGCTCCTGCGGTAATCTAAAAAAGACAGTGAGTCGGCTTCACTTCTATAGGTGCATAGTGGTTCGTACCTATTTTGAGTATGATCCGTCTGGATGAGGAGATCGCAGACACTGAGTGGCACTTTTTGAATTCTGAAGCAGAGCTTTGATCTGGGGTTTCGTGAGTGCAATCGCTGTATTGCTTATCTTGTTTGAACCTGCTTATACGTTTTTGCACTGTGTTTGTTTCCTCTCTCCTGGCACGAGCTGACCTACCCTGGATGAATAGGAGATCAGGGGGTGAAGTATACTGCACTGATTACAGCAAAGGACTAGTTCCCTCGTTCCATATGCTAACTAATGTGGGGTTTTCCTTCCGCTGAAGGATTCATGCTGCTAAGTAGCGGGACATTATTGGTTTATGTCTAGGAACCTGACACTGTTTTTCCTAATTTTATTTTGTTGTTTTTTTCTTTCACTATTTTTGCACATTGATTGATACCTCCTGATTAATTAGGGTGTGTACTAGGTATCATTGGCACTATTGTATTCACAGTAACATATGTTGATATAAGCGCAACACCTAATGTTATAATTTCACTATTGGTATTGTACACCTCTGTGTCTGCAGCTGTATCATTTGGTTATTTTTGTTGTATAGTTGTTTTTTCCTTTGATTGATATACAGTAGGTGCACACGATATTGTGTCAATCTCGCTCCCTTTCTCGGCGAGATTGACCACCTACGAGCCCCATCGCGGGAGCCAGCGCCGAGCTGGCTTGCCGCGTTAGAGACAAAGCCGTCATAGAAGCGACGGGAGATCCGACTTGGATTCCCGCCAATTCTACACGTGTGCGGCGTTTGTTATGAATCCTGAGGGGGAAGTCCCCGCCGGATTTTAAATAAAAATCCGGCATGGGTTCCCCCCTCAGGAGCATACCGGGCCCTTAGGTCTGTTATGGGTTGTAAGGAGAGCCCCCCTACGCCGAAAAAATGGCGTAGGGGGTCCCCCTACAATCCATACCAGACCCGTATCCAAAGCACGCTACCTGGCCGGCCAGGAAAGGAGTGGGGACGAGTGAGCGCCCCCCCCTCCTGAGCCGTACCAGGCTGCATGCCCTCAACATGGGGGGGTCTGGTGCTCTGGGGCAGGGGGCGCACTGCGGGGCCCCCCCCACCCCAGAGCACCCTGTCCCCATGTTGATGAGGACAGGGCCCCTTCCCGACAACCCTGGCCGTTGGTTGTCGGGGTATGCGGGCGGGAGGCTTATCGGAATCTGGGAGCCCCCTTTAATAAGGGGGCCCCCAGATACCGGCCCCTCCACCCTAAGTGAATGGATATGGGGTACATCGTACCCCTACCCATTCACCTGGAGGAAAAATGTTAAAGTCAATAAACACAACACAAGAGTTTTAAAATAATTTATTAGTCTGCTCCGGAGGCCGCCCCCTGTCTTCTTTAGCTCTTTTTACCAGGGGGGGCTTCTTCTTTGACGTCTTCGGGTGGGGGCCGCTCTTCGCCGCCGTCCGGTTCTCTTCCACCGCCGGGGGGTCTCTTTTATAAAAGCGCCCACTCCTCGGCGGGTTTCCTCCGACGTCTTCGGCAGGGGTGGTGTGCTTCTTCTTCCGCTATCCGGGGGGGTCTTCTTCGGCTTTCCGGGGGGTCTTCTTCACTCTCCGGGGGTCTTCTGCTATGTTCGCCGCTCTCCGCTGTTGACTCGGCGCACCCCGGTTCTTCCTTCAGCTGTCCGGTGCCTTCTCCTTCAGCGCTGAACGTCTATCTTCTTCTTCCGTGCTGTGACGTATTCTTCTTCTTCCGGGCTGTGACGTCATCTTCTTCTCTTCTCCCAATGTTGACACGCCGGCTCTTCTCGCTGAAATGACGGGTGCGCGGCTTGCATCGGACCTATATAGGCCTCACAGTCCCATCATGCTCTGTACCTTCCCATGTGATACCTACCCCAAGCGACCCCCCCCCCCCGGCGGTGGAAGAGAACCGGACGGCGGCGAAGAGCGGCCCCACCCGAAGACGTCAAAGAAGAAGCCCCCCCTGGTAAAAAGAGCTAAAGAAGACAGGGGGCGGCCTCCGGAGCAGACTAATAAATTATTTTAAAAACTCTTGTGTTGTGTTTATTGACTTTAACATTTTTCCTCCAGGTGAATGGGTAGGGGTACGATGTACCCCATATCCATTCACTTAGGGTGGGGGGCCGGTATCTGGGGGCCCCCTTATTAAAGGGGGCTCCCAGATTCTGATAAGCCTCCCGCCCACATACCCCGACAACCAACGGCCAGGGTTGTCGGGAAGGGGCCCTGTCCTCATCAACATGGGGAGAGGGTGCTCTGGGGTGGGGGGGGGCCCGCAGTGCGCCCACTGCCCCAGAGCACCCAACCCCCCCATGTTGAGGGCATGCAGCCTGGTACGGCTCAGGAGGGGGGGGGGGCGCTCGCTCGTCCCCACTCCTTTCCTGGCCGGCCGGGTAGCGTGCTTTGGATACGGGTCTGGTATGGATTGTAGGGGGACCCCCTACGCCGTTTTTTCGGCGTAGGGGGGCTCTCCTTACAACCCATAACAGACCTAAGGGCCCGGTATGCTCCTGAGGGGGGAACCCATGCCGGATTTTTATTTAAAATCCGGCGGGGACTTCCCCCTCAGGATTCATAACAAACGCCGCACACGTGTAGAATTGGCGGGAATCCAAGTCGGATCTCCCGTTGCTTCTATGACGCGCTTGCTGGAATGTGCTGTCACCATTCAAGCGAGTGCGAGATGTCGGCACCCTGTCGCCGAGAATCAGCGCGATGCTGTCGTGCTAAAAACACATTCTCGGCGGCAGGTACTGTAAGTAGTAGCGCTGTAGTACCATTTTTTCCTTCCCTGATTTTGAGGAATGCCTCTATCTTAAGGAGGCTTCCATTTACCCTCAGAGACCTCCCCGCCCATCCAGGGCTACCCCATCCAGGGGAACCCCCTCCAGGGCTACCCCATCCAGGGGAACCCCCTCCAGGGCCCGGCGTATCCCCGCGTAATTCAAAGGTGGCGGCTTGTATTCAAATTAAGCGAGCCCCCGTGCCGAACGAACTGCGCATGCGCCGGCCTTAAACGTAGCCCAGTGCGCATGCTCCGTAGTACGCTGCAAATACATTGGCTTCGACGTGAACGTAATTAACGCACAGCCCTATTAACGCGACGAGTTACGTAAACGACGGAAAAACCCGACGCTGTCCCGACAGCCATACTTAACATGGTATACGGCGGACCGACGTAAGGTTACCCCTCATATAGCAGGGGTAACCTTACGCTTACGGGAACGACGTAAACTACGGCGAATCGGCGCAAAAACGTTCGGGAATCGGCGTATTCGGCTCATTTGCATATGCGACGCTGAAATCAACATAAAAGCCACCTAGCGGCCAGCGTAGTATTGCATTTAGGATCCAACGGTGTAAGTGACTTACACCAGTCGGATCCTAGCCTAATTCTGGTGTATCTTGTTTTGAGAATACAAAACAATGATACGCCGGCGGGATTTTCGAATTACGCCGGTGTATCTGTAGATACACCGGCGTAATTCTTTTGAGAATCTGGCCCAGTATGTGTACCCTGTGGCTCGGTCACATAATTTGTACACCTTCACCCCATAGCGGGCCCTTTTGCTGGGGATAAATTGCTTGATTTTAAGCCTCCCGCTAAATTTGACAAGGGACTCATCCACACATATGTGTTGGTCCGGGGGAATATTTCTGAAAAATAATTTAGTAGTTGCCTAATTTTGTAAAGCCTGTCACAATTTGGGTCATTTCGGGGAGGGCACTGGGTATTATCATTGAAATGTAGGAACCTCATGAGATATCTGGTTCTGGGCATTACCGCAGAGAAGATGGGCATGTGGTAGATGGGGTGGGTTGACCAATAGGAATGCGATTAATTTTTTTTGGTGAGTCCCATACAAAATGTGAGGCCCACAAAAAAAAAACAGCTCCTCCACTGTTAGGTCTCTCCACTCATAGGGATGGGCACAATAGGATGTTGGATTATTCAAAATAAATTGTTATGCATACAGGTTGCACTGGGCCACAATTGATGCTAGCATGTCCTCCTAGTAAAAATGAAATCAAAGAAATTGATTGGGGAAATATTCTCTGTGTCCACCTGGACTCCTGGCTGGGCAGTGAAAGGGGGAATGTTAGCTTCTCCTGAATTAGGAGGAAGCCACAAGGGGTTCTGAAGGGCATAGGGAAGGCTGGCATGGGTCCTAACTCGTCGGGCTGAGGTGACACCCTACTGGTACCTGGCCTTTCTTGCCGAGGTACTGCGGTGCTGATGTATGGAACTGCATGGCTGGTGCATGCTGTTGTAATATTAATATATAGGTGTAGATCCTGTCACAAAAGGCATATCCTTCTTCTATAATGCGCTCAGGGATAGGTTGACGTTTTCAAAAACCATAGCAATGAAAAAATGGGAGTCTGACCTTGGTACCACTTTTTCTGACTCCCAATGGACACAAGCATTCAAGACCATACATACGGCCTCACACTGTGTCAAACACTGGGAACTAACGATCAAGTTAGCAAACAGTTGGCATTACACCCCGCTTAGAATCGCCCAGTTCTTCCCAGGCGCATCTCCTAGTTGCTGGAGGAATTGTGGACAACCGGGGAATCTACTTCACATGCTCTGGCACTGTCCAAATATAAAAAGTTTATGGAACCAGGTTTTCCATCTTATTTCCTCCCTGACAGGTGTACTCACGCCTCCAGACCCTGCCCTGGCGATTTTACATTTGAACATTGACAAATTTCAACATGTCTTGAGACCGATGGTTACGCACATACTTTTAGAGACACGCTCCAAGATTCTACAAAATTGGAAATCCAGTCAGGCCTTAAACCTGACAGATATAGTAACAGCCACCCATAGGAACTATACTTTTGAGAGACTGATAGCTATTATTTCAATGAGATGTAAACATTTTGACGATTGCTGGGCTCCGTGGCCCGATACCCCTGCTTCATGGTAATAATTTCCATCTTGATATGTCTACATTGTATAAATACATTTTGGAAGCTTGTATGTCACAATACCTATGATACCTTTGTTATCTTTGTTTTTATGTTTTACCCTTCAAATATTCAATAAACATATTGAAAGAAAAAATATATAGGTGTAGATTATATATATATATATATATATATATATATATATATATATATATATACAGGGCTTTTTTTCAGGGGGAACTTGGGGGAACTCGGTTCCACCACCTCCTGGCTCAGACCCTTTGGTGCCTGCTCACCACAATCACTTGTAAACACAGAAGTCTGGTTTCTGTGTTTACAAGTGACAGCTTTGTAACCCCCTGAACTCTGCACTCTGTATGTAATGAAATTCTGGTATTTAATGCCCCTTTAAGACCCTTCTACTGTTTGTGAAATCTAAACGGGTCGTGGTTGAGTTCATGTACCTATTTTCTGAGAAAAAAAAGCTCTGTATATATATATATATATATATATATATATATTTATATAGTCGTATTATTGTGTTATAAGTCCAAAATTGATCAGGCCAGATTTCAAACCTGTAATTAGATGTTACACATCAAAAGAGGTTTGTCTATTGTCAATATGCAAAAAAGACAGGAAGGGTCTGTTTTTACACATCAAACCAATCAAACAATTACTCAGGTCACATGCAATCTAATTACTTATTAGAGGGGGCTTATTAGTATGCAAGAATGCATACTAATTAGTGACTCCGGCTGGAGTCATTTACCTGCCACTCTAAAAGACAGGATGTAGTTCCTGTCTTTCAGATCAAAGATGGCCAATCAAATTGCTCAGCTATTCAGTGAACAGGCAATATAATGTTGGGAGTTCTGGTTGTCACTCAGAGAAGATACCCCTATGTATTCTCTGCATGAACATATGTTGGTCTGGAAGTGATCAGAACATGTATTCTCTAAGGCCCTGTACACACGACCGGTTCATCCAATGAGAATGGTCCGACAGACCGTTTTCATCGGTCCACCGCTGAAGTGGCCTGATGGTCTGATGTGTGTACACACCATCAGTTCAAAAACCGATCGGGTCAGGACGCGGTGACGTAAAACACACGACGTGCTGAAAAAAAAAAAAAGTTCAATGCTCCCAAGCATGCGTCAAATTGATTCTGAGCATGCGCGGGTTTTGAACCGATGCTTTTGTGTACTAACCATCGGTTTGGCCCGATCGGTCAGCAGTCCATCGGTTGGATTTTAAAGCAAGTTTTAAAATTTTGGTCCGAAGGACAAAAGACCGATGGGCCGTACACACGGTCGGTTTGGACCGATGAAACTGAACCTCGGGCCATTCTCATCGGTTTTGACCGGTCGTGTGTATGCGGCCTTAGATGAGACTTTGACACTGAATTACTCTGTTGGATTTGTATCATCTGTGGAATTTGGACTTTATTCTGTATTGTAAGTCCGTTAATTAAAATTGCGTTCTCTGGAGAACCTGTGTTGCTGCGAAACAACGTAATTTATAAGTCATCATACTAACATCTAAACATCAATTATCTAACCGGAGGACTATACAATATACATCTATCGTATTTATCGTGGTATAACGCGCTCCCCTAAAGTGGCCCCCAATCCTGTGGAAAAAAAGTTTTTTTGTTTTTTTGTACTTACAGTTTTGGTGTCTTGCGCGGCGTCCATCGGCGGCCTCGTCGGGTCCGGCGTCCTTCTGCGGCTTCGGGTGTCATCTTCGGCGGGTCCGGCATCCTTCTGCGGCGGGTCCGGTTGAATACTGCGCCAGCATATACCGAGCGCAGTACACTCGTGAATCTTCGGGCAGGCTCGGCAACTGTCGCGCTGACGTCCTGTACGTACAGGACGTCAGTGCGAGAGGTGCCGAGACTGCCCGAAGATTCACGAGTGTACTGCGCTCGGTATATGCCGGCGCAGTATTCAAACTCGTGGCGGGAAAGCGGGTATCGGCGTATATCGCGCACCCACGATTTTGCCCTGCAAAATAGTGCACGGTATACGCCGATAAATATCACTACATTTATTGGACATTTATGAGATCACTACACATGCCACTGCCTCCTCACCAGAACGCCTTTGTTTGGCGGGCAGAATATTTTCCTCCTCTGAATTTGTCAGTGTTCCACTACTTAGAACTGGCTCATAATTTACATCAGACTCAGAATCCAAATTTGAATGGGAATCCAAAAAAGAGAGCTCCCCATTGCTCTTGTCGGCCACAGAAAGTATTTGGTACGCCTCCTCGGAGGAAAAGCATATTTTGGACATGGTTGCTGGTGGTGATGAGACTGCACAGGTGTGTGCTAAGCCTGCACTGATGAGGTGGCACTGATGAGCCTGCACTGATTGCACTGATGAGGTGTGCACTGATTTATGGCACAGATGTGCACTGATGAGGCAGCACAGATGGGCACTGATTGATCACACAGATGTGCACTGATGAGACAGCACAGATGGGCACTGATTGATAGCACATGTGTGCACTGATTAATGGCACGGATGGGCACTGATAAAATGGCACAGTTGGGCACTGATGAGGTGGCACAGATTGGCACTGATGAAGTGGCACAGATGGGCACTAATGAGTCAGCACAGATGAGCACTGATTCATGGCACAGATATGTACTGATCAGTTGGCACAGATGGGCACTGATGAGGTGGCACATATGGGCACTGAGGCAGTACATATGGGCACTGATGAGGTGGCACATATGGACACTGATGAGATGGCACAGATGGGCACTGATGAGGTGGCACAGATGGGCACTGAGGCGGCACAGATGGGCACTTGTGTATTGATGGCACAGACTGTGACACTGATCCTAATTGGCACTGTGGCACCGATTGGCACTAATTGGGCACTGTTTTCACTGGTGTAATGGTAGAATCACTCACGATTCAGCACAGAAGCTCTCCCTCCTCACATGCGGTCTCTGTGTGAGGAGGGATGGCTGTCAATGAGAGATGATCTCATATGTTTACATATGCCATTGTGATTGGCCATTTACCGCGATCTGTGATTGGCTGTGTCCCTTGGACACGGGCAGCACAGATTTTCTCTGATGCATGTGGGGAGCGAGGAAAGGGGAGGATGTCTATTGACAGCCTCCCGTCAATGTAGGTCCTTGCTGTAGTTGTCATTCGGCTATAGCACGGACAGGGACTGGTTAACTAGTACCTTTAGGGCCCTGGTGCAAGAAACCGTGAAAGGCCCACTGACATCTGGATGGGGCCCTTTCCTCTGAGCCTGGTAGTAAAACGCCAGTCTTAAGGGCAACCTTTGTGCCTCTGGTAGTTCCGTCACTGGTGTCAGTAGTTTTATTTTTATTTATATTATTTTACTATTTTTTTATTTTTTATTTTTTTTAGGAACCCCAATGGGTGGTTTTAGTGAAATATGAGAGGTCTAAACAGATCTCTGATGTTTCACCCTTGAGGCAGTGAGAGGAGATTGATGACACAATCTCAATCTCTGCAGCCTCAGGAGAATTAATAGACAGGAATGGTTCTCTACAGAGCATCCCATTCATTCACAAACTGAGGAATAGTAAACACTTTACTATGCTTCAGTTATGAATAGACAGAGTCAGTGATCGGTTCTGATTCCTTTTCAGAAAAGGAAGAGGGCAGTAAATTACATATGTATCGACCCCTTACCCAATCTCCATCCTAACAGGAGATGGGATGGGGGAGACCAGCAGAGCTAGCTTAGCAGAGGTAGGGGTTGGGGGCAGCTCAGCACACAAGGGCCCAAGGATAACAGAAAGAAGAGGAAACTGGATAGGAGGAGAGGTGGGGGGTGGCATATAGGGGAACCAATCCACTCTATTTTAGCCTCTTGCACCTGCTGAATGCTTGCGGGAGGGAGAAAAGAAGAAGCAGGCTTTCAGTGGCCGCAGGAGGAAAACGGAGGGGATCAGTTCCTCTATATGCTGCCCCTGCCGCCTCTCCAATCAAGGTGTACAGAAAAGTTGCACAGGCCCCCTGGAGCATTGGGTTGGCTCTCAATTGAGACCCCTGCACCGTATGTAGTTATACCACTACTTTTATCCATAGGTTCTTTGAGTAGTCCCATGTACTCAAATGATAAGTCCAACCTCTGGGAATATTTTGCCAACAAAGCATCCAGTATAGGGCATTTCACCTAAATGCCTGTTTGTTCATCAAAAGGTAACTGTCTATTCATTACTTTGCGGAAAAGTAAAAGTAAAGCTCTCCTCACAGTTTTCTTCATCTGGAAAACTGATCGTGTGTACAAGGCTTTTTACCTGAAAGCTGTTCCTTCTGGAATGCAGCAACTGTTTCAGCACCCAACACTGTGCTGAAATTTTGCCAAATGCAAAGTGTTTTGGACCCCGAGGGAGAGCCCTTGGGTCAGTGACACTGCACAACACTATCCAATATTCTGGCAACTATGGAGTAGCACAGTTTTCCACCAAACACCATAGGCAGAAACAAGACGAACAGAAAAAGGCTAGGCTAAATTTCTGTCTAGCATGTTTCTGAGTAATGGATTTTTCGTATTAGTAATAGTACTTACACTTTTGTTTCTCTAAAGATTTCTACCAGATAAGGACTGTTAATGAAGTGATAAATAAACTCATTCTCTGCTAATTATACAGTACTTAAATGCAACTTCAGTTATGTATATTTTTACTACTGCAGGGTACATGAAGGTCTAACTGATAAAATCAGTCAATAGGGCACAGGTTAATAGCTAAAGAAAAAACAAAGACTTCCCAGCCTAGGGGGGAATAATAAATACAATCAATTATTTAACAGCGAAGTGTGTTTAGCAAACAGCAACTGCTGAGCAACACATTTTTGTTTTTTAGTTAGGAGTAACATAAACGACAACATACAGAGTACAGATATTAAGATTATGTAACATTTTGCCCTTTACCTTTTTGGACAGTGGAAGGGAAAAAATGCCCCAACATGGGTAGTCAGTGGGAGAAAGAAAAAAATCAATGGGAACAAAGATTTTTGGCATCATTAGTCATTTGAAGAAAAATGCCCAGTGTCATTGGCCAGTAGGAGGGAACTGCTCAATGTCATTGGTCAGTGGGAGAAGAAAATACCCAGATGTTAGCAGGAGGAAGAGAGCCTCCTGCCCTTAAAATCAAGGAACCAGATTAGTTCCCCTTAACATTCATACCCTAGATCAGACATCAGCCCAACTTACAGAACTCAGGTCAGACTTCCTTTTCCACTCAGACCGAATATCAGAACAACACCCCCCCTCTCCACACATACACACACACACACACACACACACATATCCCTTTACACTCAGACCCCAAATCAGATCTCGTTTTGGCTTAGACCCTACAGCAGACCCCCTTTTACACTGAGACACCACATAAGACCCATGCTCTACATTTTGATTTCAGATAAGCCCCCTTTTACACTCAGGCCCCGTACACACGACCGGATCTATCTGCTGAAACTGGTCCGACGGACCAGTTTCAGCGGACAGATCCGGTCGTGTGTAGGCCCGACCGGACAATTGTCCGGCGGATCGGACAGTTTCCAGCGGATACAAATTTTTTAGCCTGCTAACAAATCTGTCCGCTGGAAACCTGTCCGTCGGACGTGTTTGGTCGACTGTACAGACTCACCGGACACGTCCGACCGACCGCCATCCCTCGCATTCGTCGTACTGATTTGACACATGCGTGGAAGCTTTGAACTTCCAGGGCCGCCCACGTCGCCCCGTCATCGCCGCGGCGACGGCGCGGCCACGTCCCCGCGTATTGTTTACGCGCGGATTTCTGTACAACCATCAGACAGAAATCTCCGGGCGGACATGTCCGCTGAAAACGGTCCGGCGGACCGTTTTCAGCGGACTGTCCGTCCGTGTGTACGAGGCCTCAGACCCAAGTTTAGACCTCCTTTTAAACTCAGACCTCAGATCATACCCTTCTTTGCACTAAAACCCCAGACTAGACTCTCCCTTTACATTTAGACCCCATATCAAAAGCTTCTTTCTCTTTATACTTAGATCTCAGACTCTCCTTTACTCTCAGATTCCAGATCAGAACATTGCACCCTTTACACTGAGACCCCAGATCAGACCTTCTCTTACACTTAGATCCCCTTTCATACCCAGTCCTGTAGAATAAGAATGACGATCGTTGGGAAGTATGATGTCAGGATGTGTTTCTCTAGCATCCTTTCTTTTGGGGGGGTTATTTTGCCAAAGATTGCTCCTAGGGATAATCTTTATGACATCACCTGCCAGTTACACTGTGGAGGAGGAGGCTTCAGAGTAATGTGTTAGGGGTGGATACAGAGAGTCCTTTTGTTTTGTAAGCTGGTCATCCCTGGTGTTCTTGTGTTCAATGGGTTGGACTTAGCTTTTACAAAACAGGAAGGGTTTCTCTTCCCTCCTGGGGAGAGGACATATTTGGAAGTCCTCCTTCCTAGGGAGAAAAGGTCTTTCAGCCCTTATGCTGGGAAGTGAATGGTTGCTAGAGAAGGCTGTGTTCCTGGTAGACCCTGGCCTGGAGCCCATTTCTTTAGGAAAGCAGGCCATGTAAGCCAAAGAAGAGAATTTCTGCTGGATCTTCAGTAAAATGGAGTTACACATGAAAATTGTTTAGTTGTGCACCAGAAGACATTTTGTTTTATACTTCTGGATGCTGAGACCCATTCAGTGATCGCTAGGCAGGGAACTGTAGAGAGCTACCATATTTAACAAAAGTAAGTACACCCCTCACATTTTTGTAAATATTTTATTATATTTTTTCATGTAACACTGAAGAAATTACACTTTGCTACAATGTAAAATATTGAGTGTATAGCTTGTATAGTATAACAGTGTCAATTTGTTGTCCCTTCAAAATAGCTCAACACACAGCCATTAATGTCTAAACCATTGGCAACAAAAGTGAGTACACCCCTAAATGAAAATGTCCAAATTGGGCCCAATTAGCCATTTTCCCTTCCTGTAGTCATGTGACTCGTTAGTATTACAAGGTCTCAGGTGTGAATGGGGAGCAGGTGTGGTAAATTTGGCGTCATCACTCTCACTCTTTCATACTGGTCCCTGGAAGTTCAGCATGGCACCTCATGGCAAAGAAATCTGAGGACCTGAAAAAAAGAATTGTTGCTCTACATAAAGATGGCATAGGCTATAAGAAGATTGCCAAGACCCTGAAAATTAGCTGAAGCACGGTGGACAAGACCATACAATGGTTTAACAGGACAGGTTCCACTCAGAACAGGCCTCGCCATGGTCGACAGAAAAAGTTGAGTGCACATGTTCAGCGTCATATCCAGAGGTTGTCTTTGTAAAATAGACATATTAGTGCTGCCAGCATTGCTACAGGAGGTTGAAGGGGTGAGCGGTCAGCCTCTCAGTGCTCAGACCATACGCCACACACTGCATCAAATTGATCTGCATGGCTGTTGTCCCAGAAGGATGCATTTTCTAAAGATGATGTACAAGAAAGCCTGCAAACAGTTTGCTGAAGTCAAGCACTGGAACCATGTCCTGTGGTCTGATGAGACCAAGATAAACTTGGGGGTTGTGGTGGATGCCCTCAGTGCATCAGCACTACGCACCGCTCCTTCCAGTGACTTCAGGGGGGGGGCGTAGCGGCAGGTGCGTGAATTTACCATTTCAGTCCATTCAGCTGGGTGGTGCGGTCTCGGCTTTGGGCGGGTTTATTTAACACCGCCCAGTCTGGAGTACCGCCCCCTTGCCAATCAGGACCAGCGTAACGCTGGTATAGGTCCTGTGTACGTGCGGGACGCATACAAAGGCATCTCCTCCAAAACAGAGCTGTCAGTTACACACGTGGAGACACTGCAGCCCTGCAATTGATTCCCAGTACTTGTCGAAGGTAAATACTTGGTTACTCCAATGTAAGGTTATATTCCCTCACCTTTATTTCAATACTCTTGGATACTCTGCTATTCTACTATAAGGCTTGTAGTCTCCCATTTATAATTTTGGTGATTCCGATCCTCTTTACTAAGTGCACCATGCCTATTCCCTTCACTATTTTTTCTTTGGCTTATGGATTGCTACTCTTTTGTCACCATCACATTTATATTATTTTTCTTTTTCACATTGTCACTGGGGTAATCTAACTTCTCTTTTATATACATATTTATACACTTCATTTATCTTAATTGATTTATTTATCCATTCTTAGACATTCACAATTCTGATTTAACCACTCGGGCACACTACGGAGATGGCTACTGTGTTCTGGAGCTCAAGCCTGTGCGTTTTCGCGCTGCACTGGATCTTTTAATTACCTCAGCTCCCGGGACGGTCAGCCTTTTGGCCCAGTCCCCATACATACCATGGTCTGTGATATATTGTAAATATCCAGGAACTGACACATATTTGTCCTTTCTGGTTATATTTAGTCAATTTCTTGATTCCATCATACTCTGTCATTTCAGATATCTAGAATCCGCCCCTGATGAGTGTCTTGTGACACAAAACGTGTCGGGCACCAAGGATGAAGCTAGATGCATTTTTAGGATATCCATCAAGCATATTAAGTTGATGACTAGTACTATTTTTTTTATGTACATTTTAACATGCTGTTATGTGTTGCCCAGTTAAAATGTATTCATATTGTTCTGATCTTGTTATATAATTATGTATTGCCAATATGATATGTTGTATATGTTTCTATGTTGGTTATGTTCATGTGCGCATTGCACATGTTACCCTGACACATGTGATATACAGACATTATGTTTTCATAAAATAAATACTTTTCTACTCTTTAAATTAAGCAGAAGACTGAGAGGGATTCTATAAAGTCCCAAATTCCCCTCTGCTTGTATTCTAATCTGGGATGGAAGCACATTCAATATGTGCTTCATTTATAGTCCCAAATTCCCCCAATTTCACAAGATAAACTTATTTGGTTCAGATGGTGTCAAGCATGTGTGGCGACAACCTGGTGAGGAGTACAAAGACAAGTGTGTCTTGCCTACAGTCAACCATGGTGGTGGGAGTGTCATGGTCTGGGGCTGCATGAGTGCTGCCAGAACTGGGGAGCTACAGTTCATTGAGGGTACCATTAATGCCTCCATGTACCGTGACATACTGAAGCAGAGCATGATCCCCTCCTTTCGGAGACTGGGCCGCAGGACAGTATTCCAACATGATAACGATCCCAAACACACCTCCAAGACGACCACTGCCTTGCTAAAGAAGCTGAGGGTAAAGGTGATGGACAGGCCAAGCATGTCTTCAGATCTAAAACCTAGTGAGCATCTGTGGGGCATCCTTAAACTAAAGGTGGAGAATAGGGATGAGCTTTCTGTTCGAGTTGAACATGAGTTTGACTCGAACATTGAACATTATGGGGCGTTCACGCCAAATTTGAGCGGCGCGTCACGCCCCATAATGCACTTCGTCATCGCAGTGCATTTCTGGCTGATGATTGGCCAAGCATGCACTCTGACCTGCATGCTTTGGCCAAACACAGCGCCATCAGCAAAGAGAGCCATAATTGGCTAAAGGCAGGGTGCCTATGGCCAATTATGGCTCAGGGGGGTTAAGTCCATGCCCCACACTATATAAGGTCGCCTGCACGCCGGCCGTGTGTAGTGTGTTGGTGGCACTGTTGAGAGAGAGAGAGAGAGAGAGAGTGTCATTTAGAAGGTAGGCGATTCAGTTAGCCCAGCCACAGTGTATTTAGTATATATATACAGCCCTCAAAATTTACACTGGCCTCTCGCATTTTGCGAGTAAATTTTGAGGGCTGGCGAGTGTCTGGCTGGCTGCTTGGTAGCAGGGGGGCGAGCGAGGAGAGGAGAGGAGGAACCGCCGCGGCGTTCAAACCGCGGGGGAACATTACAGCTTTCAATTCAATAGCTGTGTGTGTTCCCCGCAGCGCGCGTCTTATACAGCCCCCCCCTCCGGGAAACTAATAGGCAGATCACCCATCCCAGGATTGGATGGGTGATCTGTCTATCAAAGTTTCCCGGACAAGAGGGGAGGGGCTGTATAAGACGAGTGCTGCGGGGAACACACACAGCTATTGAATTGAAAGCTGTAATGTTCCCTGCGAACCATTCAACGGCGGCTCCTCCTCTCCTACCCAGCACAGGTTGGATGCGGGGGGAAAGAACTAATATGTGTATGTGGGGGGGGGAACTCTGGCTAATATATGTGGGGGGGGGACTCTGGCTAATATGTGTGTGGGGGGGACTCTGGCTAATATGTGTGTGGGGTGGAGAACTCTGGCTAATAGGTGTGTGGGGTGGAGAACTCTGGCTAATAGGTGTGGGGGGGAGAACTCTGGCTAATATGTGTGTGGGGGGGACTCTGGCTGCAATATGTGTGGGGGGGACTCTGTCTGCAATATGTGTTGGGTGGGGGGACTCTGGCTGCAATATGTGTGGGGGGGACTCTGGCTGCAATGTGGGTGAGGGGACTCTGGCTGGAAAATGGGGACATTTTGCTGCATTGGTAGACATGGGCAGGCTGAATTTTTGGGCACGGATTAAGTTGTTGTTAATATTTATTACTTAATTCTACATAAAACATTTAAGTGTAATTTCATGAGATTTATGAGGGTGTGTCTAGGGGTGGGATTAGGGTGGGATATGGTAGGGGTTGGGCGGGGCAACTGGTGGCAAGTATGCCTTGAGGCCTGGCTAGTAGCTCAGGACTTGAAATTGTGAACCCCATATATATATATATATATATATATATATATATATTATATATATATATATACATATACACAGTGGGGCAAAAAGGTATTTAGTCAGTCACCAATTGTGCAAGTTCTCCCACTTAAAAATATGAGAGAGGCCTGTAAATGTCATCATAGGTATACCTCAACTATGAGAGACTATGGGCCAGATTCATGTAGACTTACGACGGCCGTATCAGTAGATACGCCGTCCTAAGTCCGAATCCCGGCCGTTGCATATTTAAGCGTATTCTCAAACTGAGATACGCTTAAATATTGCTAAGATACAACCGGCGTAAGTCTCCTTCGCCGTTGTATCCTAACTGCATATTTACACTGGCCGCTAGGGGAGTGTACGCTGATTTACGCCTAGAATATATAAATCAGCTAGATACGCCTATTCACGAACGTACGCCCGGCCGTCGCAGTAAAGATACGCCGTTTACGTAAGGCGTTTTCAGGCGTAAAGATAAACCTCCAAAACGATGGCACAGCCAATGTTAAGTATGGATGTCGGAACCGCGTCAAATTTTTCACGTTTTACGTCGTTTGCGTTAGTCGTCCGTGAATGAGGCTGGGCGTAAATTACGTTCACGTCGAAACCAATGCGTCTTTGCGACGTAATTTGGAGCATGCGGACTGGGATACATCCACGGACGGCGCATGCGCCGTTCGTTAGGAACGTCGAATACGTGGGGTCAACAGTATTTAGCATAGAACATGCCCCCAACCAGCCTATTTTGAATTAGGCGGGCTTACGCCGGCCCAGTTACACTACCCCACCGTAAGTTAGAGCGCAACTTCTTCGTGAATACAGGACCTGCTGCTCTAACTTACGGCGGCGTAGTGCATCTGAGATACGATACTCCTGCCGAAATCTTTCTGAATCTAGCCCTATATGTGGAAAAAAATCCAGACAATCACATTGTCTGATTTGGAAAGAATTTATTTGCAAATTATGGTGGAAAATAAGTATTTGGTCAATATCAAAAGTTCATCTCAATACTTTGTTATATATCCTTTGCTGGCAATGACAGAGGTCAAATGTTTTCTGTAAGTCTTCACAAGGTTGTCACACACTGTTGCTGGCCCATTCCTCCATGCAGATCTCCTCTAAAGCAGTGATGTTTTGGGGCTGTCGCTGGGCAACATAGACTTTCAACTCCCTCCAAAGGTTTTCTATGGGGTTGAGATCTGGAGATTGGCTAGGCCACTCCAGGACCTTGAAATGCTTCTTAATAAGCCACTCCTTCATTGCCTGGGCGGTGTGTTTGGGATCATTGTCATGCTGAAAGACCCAGCCACGTTTCATCTTCAATGCCCTTGCTGATGGGAGCAGGTTTGCACTCAAAATCTCACAATACATGGCCCTATTCATTCTTTCATGTACACGGATCAGTCATTCTGTTCCCTTTGCAGAGAAACGGCCCCAAAGCATGATGTTGCCACCCCCATGCTTCACAGTAGGTATGGTGTTCTTTGGTTGCATCTCAGCATTCTCTCTCCTCCAAACATGACGAGTTGTGTTTCTACCAAACAGTTCTACTTTGGTTTCATCTGACCATATGACATTCTCCCAAACCTCTTCTGGATCATTTAAATGCTCTCTAGCAAACCTCAGACAGGCCCGGACATTTACTGGCTTAAGCAGGGGGACACGTCTGGCACTGCAGAATCTGAGTCCCTGGCAGCGTAGTGTGTTACTGATGGTAGCCTTTGTCACATTGGTCCCAGCTCTCACTAGGTCCCCCGTGTGGTTCTGGGATTTTTGCTCACCGTATTTGCGATAATTTTGACCCACAGGGTGAGATCTTGCGTGCAGCCCCAGATCGAGGGAGATTATCGGTGGTCTTGTATGTCTTCCATTTTCTAATTATTGCTCCCACAGTTGATTTCTTCACACCAAGCTGCTTGCCTATTGCAGATTCAGTCTTCCCAGCCTGGTGCAGGTCTACAATTTTGTTTCTGGTGTCCTTTGACAGCTCTTTGGTCTTCACCATAGTGGAGTTTGGAGTGTGACTGTTTGAGGTTGTGGACAGGTGTCTTTTATACTGATAACAAGTTCAAACAGGTGCCATTAATACAGGTAATGAGTGGAGGACAGAGGAGCCTCTTAAAGAAGAAGATACAGGTCTGTGAGAGCCAGAAATCTTGCTTGTTTGTAGGTGACCAAATACTTATTTTCCACTAAAATTTGCAAATAAATTCTTTACAAATTAGACAAAGTGATTGTCTGGATTTGTTTCCACATTGTGTCTCTCATAGTTACATGTGATGACAATTACAGGCCTCTTGCATCTTTTTAAGTGGGAGAACTTGCACAATTGGTGGCTGACCAAATACTTTTTTGCCCCACTGTGTGTATATATATATATATATATATATATATATATATATATATATATATATATATATATATATATTTATATACACACTGTATTCAGTTTAGATAGATCTCACTACAGACCGTTTGTCCTGTACCTTACAGCGGAGCCGAGAGAGTGAGGGTGACTTCTTGTACGGTCCCGGTCCCAGTACCCCCTGGAGGTGGAGACAGGGAATGCAGGGGCACGAGAGGGTGCAGGTGCCTGCAGGTTAAGGTAGAGTCTGGGAAGCACTGGGACTTCTTAGGTAGAGAAGATGCAGCAACCAGACACCAGAACAATTCAGGGAGAACCGGGTAGGATAAACAGGTACAGGCAGAAGTCGGCAGCATGCTGGCAGAGAGGTACAAAATCAGAGTGCAAGATCGTAGTCAAGGTCAGAGCTGGGGTCAGTATAACAAGCAGAGGCAGGTAGGCAGACAAGGGGGAATCCAAAGAGTAGTCAAGCAAACCGGGTATCTCAGGAGCAGGTAAATCCAATAACAGGTAGCAGGAACACAGGTACAAGCTGAAGACAATCCAACACTGACACTAAGCAAATCCCCGCAAATAGGGCTCCGTGCACCAGGATTCGTGGAGGCGCACTCGTGTGGGTGCGCTTCTGATTCCTATTCGTCTCAGTCTAGGAGCTCGCATTAGCGCTAGCGGGCCGGGAATTTGCAGCTGGTGCTTGGAAATGGGTGCTTGCTGCACAAGTTCTCTGACATTGCCCCCTCCCTAGGAATGTGATCTATTCTGGTTCTCCTCCTTTTTGGAAAACAGATCACAAATAGTGAAATTGGGACCTTTCACATCTGAAAAACGCACAGTGTCATGCGGAGTCCCTCAAGGATCCCCCCTGTCGCCGGTGCTGTTCAATATCTATCTCCGCCCTCTCTTTGAAATCATCAGTAGCCAAAAGCTACTTTACCACTCTTATGCAGATGACACACAACTGTACTTTCGCATCTGCAACAAAAAGGATCATCATCTCTGTCTAGAGAAATCCCTCTCTTTGAAGAGTCATCTTAAACCGAACGGATCGAAAACAGAACTTCTCCTGTTTCACGCCAATCGAAAGAATCAACTTGCAACAACTTGGACACCCTGGGCCAAATCATCACCCCTAGCACCAAAGTCAAAAGTCTCAGAGTCATCTTCGACACAAATAGGGTCAGTAGTCAGCGGATCTCACCATCTGCTGCGCCTACTACGCACACTTATTCCATTTATTCCCAAAGAGGACATAGCAGTCATGGTGGGAACAATTGTTAACTCCAGACTGGACTATGCAAATGCCCTCTACCTCGGACTCCCAAAGTACCAAATCACTCGTCTGCAAGTCGTTCAAAATACGGCTGCTAGACTGGTGACTGGGAAAAAAACACGGGAATCTATCTCCCCTTCACTGAGATCCCTTCATTGTTTACCAGTAAAAGACAGAATTACTTTTAAAGCACTCTGTCTGACGCATAAGTATATTCTGGGAAATGCCCCCCAATATCTATGCGAAAAACTAAAAGCTCACAACTCCAATCGCGTTCTGCGATCCACCAATGAAAATCTACTCCAAATACCCAAAGCCAGATACAAGTCCAAGGGGGAATGAAGATTTGCGCTCCAGGGCCCCAGACTATGGAACGCTTTACCAACCAGCATTCGGTTGGAGGAGCATCACTTGACCTTTAGGAGAAAGATCAAAACCCATCTCTTTTGAGTTCAAAGGAGAAATGGACAAACGAGCACCTAGAGGCGATTTATTTTGCATGTGCAGCGCTATATAAGTTTTTCACTCACTCACTCACTCCCTAGGGGCAGCCTCCGGATGCCCACTTGGGCTACACTCTCTGGGTAAGAGCGATGGAAGGCTTGTATCAGTCTCTGGGCATGGAGATTGGCCTCTGGTTCCCAGGAATTTTCTTCTGGGCCGAAGCCCTTCCACTTAATCAGATTTTGGTTGAGTCCTTGGGCTAGATTCAGAGAGGTAAGCGGATCTTTAGATCCGCGTAACCTATCTGATTTACGTTATGCCGCCGCAAGTTTTTGAGGCAAGTGCTTTATTCAGAAAGCACTTGCCTGTAAACTTGCGGCGGCATATCGTAAATCCCCCCGGCGGAATTCAAATTCCGTGGCTAGGGTGCGTGTAAAATTTAAATCAGGCGCATCCACGCGTCGAACGAACTGCGCATGCGCCGTCCGTAACATTTCCCAGCGTGCATTGCTCTAAATGACGTTGCTAGGACGTCATTGGTTTCAACGTGAACGTAAATTACGTCCATCCGTATTTGCGTACTTTCTGAATCTGCCCCCCTGTCTTTTCCAATGGCCCAGAATAAGAATTGCTTCAACCTCAAACTCTTCTTCCTCATCTATCATTATGGTCTCGGGGGGCCCAGTTTCACGATCCGGAAATGGGTTTGCAACGCCGGTTTTTAACAGCGAAACATGAAATACAGGATGTATCTTAAAGGAATCAGGAAGTTTGAGTTCATAAGTTCCACCGTTTTAAGCTTTTTCTTTGATTGGAGAGGGTCCCAAGTATCTGGGTTTCAAATTTTTTGGAGGGACAGGCAAGTTTCAGGTTTGCTGTAGACAGCCAGACATGGTCACCTACTTTTAGATCCAGTACCCCCGCTTCTCTTCCTATCGAAGAATGTTTATTGCTCTCTTGAGCCTTATGCCGCGTATAGACGGTAGTTTTTTGTAAAAAAAAAACGTAGTTTTTTGTGATAAAAAAAAACGTAGTTTTTTGTGATAAAAAAAAACGTTTTTGAAACTTAATTATAAAAAACACACCATCGTTTTTCAAAAATCTCTAGCAAAGCGCAGTTACGTACAGCACGTACAACGGCACTATAAAGGGTCATTTCCATGCGGAAGACGATTTTGCTGATATCGTGTTGCTGCGTGTTAGTAAAAGTTTGGTGAGAGACGATTCGCGCTTTTCAGTCTTCGTGCTTTAAATTTCCTTTTTTATTTTTCCCAACATCCACTTAGAGAAAATCGTAATTGGCAGACACCACCGCCATCAGCACAACGCTGATTCTATGAATCAGGCGCATAGATACGACCGGCCAGACTCAAAGATACGACTGCGTATCAGGAGATACGCCGTCGTATCTTCTCTCTGAATCTACCCCAATGTTTTTTTTCTTTGGTTAATTTATACAAATTTTTGTTTTGTTTTTGTTTTCCATTCAAAAATACAAATATAATCTGTTTTTTTTTTTTTTTTTTTTCCCAATATAATTTCTTTCCTGGTCGTCCTACGGCGGCACACAATGGGTTAAGCTTTCTCCTAACCCCAAAAGGAAGAAAGAGTTAAACTAGCAGTGAGACAAGTTAGATTTAATTGATTGCCCATAGTGGGACCACCTGTCCCTGCCCTATAAACTGCCCCCAATAACACCAACACACGTATTTTTTTTCTTTCTTCATACCTGGAAGAAGAAGAAGAAGTCGTGAGGCAAGTGCTCACCCCCGGTGCTTCCGGGTTCTTGAGCGGAGGGGAGGTTGTATACCGGGTGCTATCTCCGGTCCCTCAGCCTGTGCCCCATCATCCTCTGGTCCGGCAGCAGGAAGTATCTCCCGAGAGGCCGCCATACTTTCCCCGTCCAAACGGCTACATGGATACCAGAGGCTTGTTTGCGCTCCACAGGCCGGAAACGTCACAGTGGACCGCGCGTATTGATGACGCACTTCCGGGAGTTCCGGAGATCGCGTCTAGAGACCGGAGGGACGGTAAGGTAAGCGCCTGTGGCGACCGTTTACCTCTCTACACCCACTCGGGGACATACATTATCGGTCTCACTACTAGTTTAGCTATGGTATGGATAACAGAGGGGTCTCAGCTCTGGGGGGTTTCCCACATACCGCGGCCGCGTCACTTCCGGTCTGAGTGTCCACACTATTTCTGGCCGGCAGGGATCTGCTATGGCTACACTCAGCCTTAGGCAGCAGATCCCTTGGCCGGTCAGAGGTAAGCCAGTGTGGAGGCTTTGGCAGTTCTAAAGAGGGATTTCTCTATCTCTTGTCTTTTTCCCAGATGGCGTCCTCTGGTAAAGCCAAGAGAAAGTCCAAACACACCTTTTGTAGCAAATGTGAGCAGCCCATGCCGGAGTCTTATACAAGTGACACCTGTGCATCATGTTTAAACCCGTCTGACAATACCAACTCATTTCTATCGTGGTTTAAAGGGGAAATGTCCAATACCTTTAAAGAAATTAAGGACTCTTTGGTGCCCAGGAAAAGAAAGAGAAGTTCCAGGGGTATTTCCCCCACTGCAACTATCTCCTCTGGGGAATGTAGTGCTTCCTCTTCGGATCAGGAGATACTATTTGAGGACCTAGATGACGATTTGTATTTATTACCCAAAGACAAAGTTCCCAAGCTGCTGTCGGCGGTCAAGGACACTATAGAGTCATCCAAGGATGTGTCGGCTAGGCCGAAGAAAGACCAATTATATTACTTTCCTCAAATCCCAGATATGAAGTTTCCGTTTCACCCCATTCTTGCTGACTGGTTCAAGAAGGATTGGCCCAACCCTGACAAAAAAACTGATGCAGGAGCCCGCTTTAAAACCTCTTATAGGTTGGATTCTAAGGTTTCGTCCGAATGGGAAAATCCACCCAAGCTGGATCTGGCGGCTGCCCGGATGGTAAAAAAATCGCTGTTTCCCTCTGACGAATCCTCCAAATTGTCCGACCCTTTAGAACGCAAGGCGGATAGCTTAGCCAAAAAGAATTATCTGGCTGCAGCCTCCACCTCAAAAATTGCAGCCTCCTCAATTCCAGTAGCTAGAGCACTAAGGGTCTGGCTGAGTCAATTATCATTAGATATAGAAGAGGGGGTGTCTAGAGAATCTTTGCTAAAAGATGTTCATATGATGAAGTCTGCCGCGGAATTTTTATGTGATGCCCCGGTAGATGTTCTAAAGTTTTCATCCAGATCCCTCGCTTTATCTAATGCGACTAGAAGGGCGCTTTGGATAAAGCAATGGACGGGTGATTTATCCTCTAAATTCAGTTTTGTTAATATGCCTTTTCACCCTTCATCCATGTTTGGCCCTCATTTGAAAGACATCCTTAAATCTTACAATGAGGAGAAGGACGCATCTTTTCCCGTAGAGAGGAGGAGGCCTAATAGACCTTTTTATGGAAGATCCAGATACTCCCCAAAGAAGAATTTTTCCTTTCGGGGCAGAAGACCGTTCTATAAGAAAAAGCAGGATGCAACCGCGGCCAAAAAGCAGCCTTTCAACAAGCCCAAAGAAGCCTGACGCCACCAACGCATCTCCTCCTGTAGGAGGCAGGCTGAGGTTTTTTTCTCAGGTCTGGCAAAGGACATCATCGGACTCCTGGGTAACAGACATCGTCTCCAGAGGGTACTCCCTAGAGCTGAGTTCTTTTCCTCCGCAGAGGTTCACGCTCAACAAACCCTCCAACCCAGTAGTTCTAGAGTTAGTGGAGGATTTTATAAAAAAGCATGCTCTAGAAGAAGTTCCAGATCGGGAGAAATTCCAGGGCCTCTACTCCCCAATTTTTGCAGTTCCCAAAGCCTCCGGGGGATGGAGGCTAGTAATAGACCTCTCTTTCCTAAACCAGTTTTTCGTGAAACGCAAATTCAGGATGGAGTCGATTCGGTCTGCCATTGCAAACATAGAAGAGGGAGACTTCCTAGCGTCAGTCGACCTCCAGGACGCATACTTGCACATCCCTATCCTAAGATCTCACAGGAAGTATCTACGGTTAGCTCTGATTTGCAACCATCAGATTCTCCATTATCAGTTTACTTGCCTACCATTTGGCATCACCTCAGCACCTCGAGTCTTCACAAAAGTCGTGGTGGTCCTGACAGCAGCCCTTCGCCTACAGGGGATATATGTGACACCCTATCTGGACGATTGGCTAGTCAGGGCTCCCTCGAAAGTTGTGTTAAGACAACATCTTCTCGAGACCCTCCGAATGCTGGACTCTCACGGGTTCATCGTGAACATAAAGAAATCCTCTCTGATCCCTACTCCAGTCATTTCCTTCCTTGGGTTCACAATAGACACCCTTCAGATGAAGCTGTTCCTTTCTCCTCAGAGGGCTTCCAATGCCCAACAGGCAGTGCGGGATCTCCTACAATCCAATCACTGCTCAGTGAGGAAGGCAATGAAAGTCCTAGGTACGATGACTTCGTCCCTGGAAGCTGTTCCATGGGCCAGGGCCCACTTCAGGATGCTTCAGAACTGCATCCTGTCCCAATGGGACAGGAGCCAAGACTCTTTGGACAGGATTATCATCATTTCTCCCACAGTGAGGAAGGACCTCGTCTGGTGGATACACCCTCAACGTTTCCGGGGAGGCAGACTCCTCAGGACTCCGATTCAAACAGTCCTCACCTCGGATGCTTCAGGCTCAGCCTGGGGTGCCCATGTAGGGGACCACTGGGTGCAAGAGGCCTGGTCTCGGAGAGAGCTTCAGATGTCGTCGAACTTAAAAGAGCTTACTGCGATCAGGAAGGCACTCATTCACTTCAAGTCCGAACTTCTCCACAAGTCGGTTCAAGTACAGTCAGACAATTTGGCGTCAGTCTTTTACCTGAACAAACAGGGAGGAACACGGAGCCCCTCCATGCAGAAGGAGTGTGCCCGCATCATGCTCTGGGCGGAGGAAAACCTGTTTTCCCTGACGGCCACCCACATCAGGGGTGTAGACAATGTGAGAGCGGACTGGCTCAGCAGAAACTCGATCCTGCCAGGGGAGTGGGAATTAAACCCTCAGGTTTTCAGGAAGATCACCTCCAAGTGGGGTTTACCCGAGATGGATGCTATGGCGAATTCCCAGAACAAAAAGCTCCCCCGGTTCTGCTCCCTGTCCAGTATGGGGGGTCCGCTAGCAATAGATGCTCTCTCAATGAGCTGGAGGAAACTTTTTGTCTATGTCTTTCCCCCGACTCCGCTGATCCAGAAGGTACTGCAGAAGATTCGGGACGAGAAGGTGAGAGCAGTAGTAATCCTACCATTCTGGCCCAGGAGGGCATGGTTTCCGCTAGCCTTGAATATGGCAAGGAACCAGATCTGGAAACTACCCATCCAGAAGGACCTTCTTCTCCAATCAGGGATGCTACATCCGGACCTCGAGAAACTCCAGCTTGCGGCTTGGAATTTGAACGCAGATCCTTGACAGCTCAAGGCCTGTCGCAGGAGGTTATAGCTACCCTCATGGCTTCAAGGAAGCCCGCTACCTTGAAAGTCTACGGCAGGATATGGTCCCTCTACTCCGCCTGGTGCGCCAGGACTTCATCCTCTCCTGAACAGGTAGCATCTCTCTTACAATTCTTACAAGAGGGCTTCCAAAAGGGCCTGAAGCCAAACACCCTAAGGATCCAGCTGACTGCTATTAACTCCTGCCTGAACGGAATATTTTCAAAAACTCCTCTCGTCAGCAGGTTTTTCAAGGCAATTAATAAAATAAGACCAGTCTTCCAAGAACCATTGCCAGCTTGGAGCTTGCCCTTAGTACTAAGAAGGTTAACATTACCTCCCTTCGAACCTCTGGAGAGTTCATCCTTAAGGTTCCTCACATTCAAGTGCACTTTTCTGGTAGCAATTACGTCCGCCAGAAGAATAAGTGAACTGCAGGCCCTGTCATCCAAGGAGCCCTATCTCAGATTACTTTCGGACGCAGTAGTCCTTAGAACTATGCCGGGTTTCCTCCCCAAGGTTTCCACCTCCTCAAACATCAATCAGGAAATTGTGTTGCCTGTATTCAAAGATAGATCTGAAGATAACATACACCTTTTGGACGTAAAGAGGATCATCTCTGCTTACTTGCAGAGAACCTCGATGTTCAGACAGTCTGAGGCCCTGTTTCTACAGTTCCAAGGCCCAAACAAGGGGAAAAAAGCAAGTAAATCTTCACTGGCACGGTGGATAAGAGACACTATCAAACACTGTTACCTTTTGGAAGGCGAAGATTCCCCTCTTCTCCTTAAGGCTCACTCTACAAGATCTACAGCTGCGTCCTGGGCAGAGAGGTATCATATTCCAATGGACCAGATCTGTAAGGCGGCGACGTGGGCTTCTCCGAACACCTTCATAAAGCACTACAGAATAGATGTAGTATCGTCCGAGGGATCGGCCTTTGGCTCAAGAGTGCTTCAGGCGGCTTTAAACCATTGATCCCCCCCCCTTTTTTTCATTGCTTTGCAAATCCCATTGTGTGCCGCCGTAGGACGACCAGGAATAGGAAAATTTATTCTTACCTGAAATTTTCTTTTCCTGTAGTCCGTAGGCGGCACAGCTCTCCCTCCCATTAAATTTACTCTATTGCTGCATAAAATACGTGTGTTGGTGTTATTGGGGGCAGTTTATAGGGCAGGGACAGGTGGTCCCACTATGGGCAATCAATTAAATCTAACTTGTCTCACTGCTAGTTTAACTCTTTCTTCCTTTTGGGGTTAGGAGAAAGCTTAACCCATTGTGTGCCGCCTACGGACTACAGGAAAAGAAAATTTCAGGTAAGAATAAATTTTCCTATTTTATTTTTGTTTTGTTTTCTATTCAAAAATACAATCTTGTTTTTTTTTTTCAATTCAAAAATACAATCAAACCCTCCCCAGAACATCAATAATATTTTTTAACTTCATTTCCACCCTTCTGGTTCTCTGTATGATTTCTCTGCTGGCTATATTATCATCAATTTCTGCCCTGCACGCCAACACATCCAAAATCATCAGCTGGGCGCTGTAGCTATCAAATCCACCAACTGCTCCTGAAATGTGGGACAAAAGCATTTATTAAAATTATTCAGGCCTACATCTAGATTACCTGAAGCTGTGGTATATGATACTTTACCGGATGTGGTGGCAGGCTCATTTTCATCCAGCGGGGGTGTGGCTTGCCTGTTGTCTTGCTGCTCTGCTTCATGTCGCCCTACGAGAATGAAGAAAAGGTAAACATGCTTTAAATGCCTCGCTGGACAGGGCGGTCAGTGGTGAGGTGCATATTACCGCTGACTCATGGTCCAGCAGGCATGGACAGGGACGTTACCTATCTTTCACGGTGCATTGGGTAACTCTGCTGGCAGCTGGGAAGGATGCAGGACAAGCTACAGTAGTGTTGGAGGTTGTTCCGCCACCATGCCTCCAAAATGCTACTACTGGTGATTGTGACACACCTCTCTCTTCCACCCCTCCTCTTCTTCTTCCTATGTGGCCTCTTCCTGTGCTGATTTGTCCTCAGAACCAGCGGTGCTCCATAGGCATTCAAGGGGCTACGCAGGTACGCAGGCAAAAAGATGCCATGCGGTGCTTGAGCTGGTCCGCTTGGGGGACAGGAGCCACACTGGGGCAGAGGTTCTTTCAGCTCTGCAGGGGCAGGCTCAGAGGTGGTTGACGCCATGCCAGCTTCAGCCAGGAATGTTGGTTAGCGTCAATGACACCAACCTCCTCTCCGCCCTCCGACAGGGACAGCTGACCCATGTGCCCTGTTTTGCTCACGTCCTTAACTTGGTGGTGCAGCGGTTATTGGGCATGTACCCGTGTTTACAGCATTTCCTGAAGCAGGCCAGGAAACTCTGTGTGCATTTCCGACGGTCATATAATGCCATCGCTCGGCTGGCTGACCTCCAAAAGGGATACAACCTGCCCAAGAACCGTGTAATCTGTGGCATACCCACCAGATGGAAATCTAGGTTGGCCATGCTACAGCAGCTGCACATGCAGCAGAGGGCCATCAATGAGTATCTGTGCCAATATGGCACCAGGACAGGGTCAGGGGAGCTTGGGTTTTTTCCCCACGCCAGTGGGCCATGATCAGGGATGCATGCACTGTCCTATCACCATTTGAGGAAACCACGAGGATGGTGAGCAGTGACAGTGCATGCATCAGTGACACTGTCCCTCTTATCCGCCTGTTGGAGCACACGCTGTGTGGAATAATGGACAGGGCACTTGAGGCAGAACAGAGGGAGGAAGAGGAGGACTTCCTTACCTCTTAAGGCCCCCTTTATCCTGACAGTGTTCCTGCTTGCCCGCCTAACACACAGGAAGAGGACGGTTCCAGCAACCATAGCCAGCGTCTGTTTTACATGGTGCGGGAATACCTAGGGGCAAGATCAGACTTGGACACCTTTCCCACCGAAAATCATCTGGGTTACTGGGTCTTGAGGATGGATCACTGGCCAGAGCTTGCACAGTATGCAATTGAGCTACTGGCCTGTCCTGCATCCAACGTTCTATCGGAACGCACATTCAGTGCTGCTGGAGGCTTTGTAACCGATCACAGGGTGTGCCTCTCCACCGACTTGGTCGATCGACTAACCTTCATAAAAATGAATCAGGCTTGGATCACCACCAGCTACCAAGCACCTGATGCTGATGTAACAATCATTTTTTTGGAAATGTCAGATCCCTTCAAGACTGCCTATGCTGATGCTGAGTGACTATCCTGTCATGCTGAGTGACTATCCTGTTATGCTACGTGACTATCCTTTTCCTCCTCAACGATCATGCTGATAGCTTGTAGAACATTTTTGGCTCTGGGCACCGCCACCAGTGGCTTTTTCTGCCCCTGTTTAACAAGGGTGTGTAATTTAAATTTCTGATGCAATACTTTGCAGCAGGGCTCATTCCTGCGCTCTAACTAGAGTATCTGTTAGGGGTTGCAGTGTTGTGGCACCAGCACCAGTGCCTAAGGCCCAATTTGTTTGCCCCTGTTTAACAGGGGCGTGTAATTACAATGTTTGTGCAATACTTTGCAGCAGGGCTCATTCCTGTGCTCCAACTAGAGTATCTGTGAGGGGTTACTGTGTTGTGGAACCAGTGCCTAAGGCCTGATTTTTCTGCCCCTGTTCAACAAGGGCATGTTATTACAATTATTTATCTAATATTTCACAGCAAGGCCCATTCATGCGCCCACCAAGACTAACTGTGAGGGCTTTCAGTGTTGTGGCACCAGCACCACTACCAACAAAGGCCCAATTGTTCTGCCCCTGTTCAACAGGGGCATATAATTACAATTCTTGATCTAATATTTAACAGCAGGGCCTGTTCCTGCACCCACCAAGAGTAACTGTGAGGACTTAGAGTATTGTGGCACCAGCACCAAAGGCCCAATTTTTCAACCACTGTTCAACAATGGCATGTAATTACAATTCTTGATATAATAGTTCACAGCAGGGCGTTCCAGCACCCACCAAGACTAACTGTGAGGGCTTACAGTGTTGTGGCAACACCAACACCTAGGGCCCAAATGTCTGCAGAGTATATACGGCAGGCGCCTACTTTCAAACATCCAACTTACAAATGACTCCTACTTGCAAACGGAAGATGACAACATGAAGTGAGAAAAAAACTACCCCTAGGAAGGGAAATTCTCTTCTGTAAGAGGGGTTTTCTGTCCACTGATGCTTTATCACTAATCCTTGTTTCACTAAAAAAACACATTTGTCATTGGGACAGAAAGTGAGGTGAAATTTTCTGAACAGATGCACAGACAGCAAAACAAATGTTACAGGGATGATAACCCTTCCCTATGTTTTCCAAAAAGCTTAAAAATAGATTTTTTGGCTGGAGCTACACTTTAAAAATGGACCAGTTCAAAATTACAAACAGATTCTACTTAAGAACAAACCTACAGTCCCTGTCGTGTTTGCACCGCCTGTTTACTGCTGTTCAGAGTATATAGGGCCTGGGGGCCCCACACCCAGGGCAGGACTTAGGGTGGTGGGGGCCCCTGGGCTTGAGTGTTGAAGGGGCCCCCTGGAGCCGAGAATTGGGGGGGATCGAAGTTGTTGAGCGGGGGGGGGGGGCGAATTGAAGTTGTTGAGCGGGGGGGGAGCGCATTAAAGTTGTTGAGCGGGGGGGGATTTTGCAGTTGTTGAGGGGGGGAGTGCCTCTCACCTGTGCCAACAGCCGGGGCCACAGACTGTCATTAGCCCGGCTCTCGGCTTTCTTCCCTTCAGCAGCCACAGTCCTCCACACACCACTCCGGTTCCTCCTGCTTCCGTGCTGCCTCCTCTTGCAGTGCGGGAAAATTAACCCTTTTGCGGGACTGCGGGAAGAAGCTGTCTGTGCGGGAAAGTCCCACAGAATCCGTGCGTGTTGGGAGGTATGCGCAGGGCCGCCATCAGGAATTTTGGGGCCCCTTGCACAGCTTAAGGCATGGGCCCCCTGAAGCAGAGAACCTAGGGGGGGTGGGGGTGCTGCCGCCTGAAATTGAGAAGCGTGGGGGCTGCCGCAAATTGAGAAGCGGGGGGGCCTTTACAAAAAAAAGAAGAAATAAAGAAGAAAACAAATATATATAAATATATGTAGCCATCCGGGGCCCTGGGGACCTCTGGGCCTTTTAATAAAAAGAAAAAATAAACCTCTGGGCCCTTTAATAATAAAAAAAAAAACATTTATAAAAAATACATAAAAAAAGGGAGGTTGCCAAACCCGGGGGCCCTGGGGACCTCTGGGCCCCTGGGAACCTCTGGGCCTTTTAATAAAAAATAAAAAAATAAACAAAAATAAAAAAATAAACATTTATAAAAAAATAAAAAAGGGGGGGTTGCCACATGGGGCCCTGGGGACCTCTGAGTCCTTTAATAAAAAAAAAATATATATATATATATAAAAAAAATGTATTTTTTTTTATAAAAAAAATAAAAAAGGTGGGTTGCCATCCGGGGGCCCTGGAGACCCCTGGGCCCTTTAATAATAATAATAATAAAAATATATATATATATATATATATATATATATATATATATATATATATATATATATATATATATATATATATATATATATAATATAAAAATAAAAAATATATTAAAAAAAAACATTTTTTTACAAAAAATAAATAAAAAAAGGGGGGTTGCCGTCCGGGGCCCTGGGGGCCTCCGGGCCCCTGGGGACCTCCGGACCCCTAAAAAAAAAAAAAAAAAAAAAAAATTATTTTTTTTTTTTTTAAAGGGGGCCCCCTATTGGGTGGGGCCCCTGGGCTTGAGCCCAGTCAAGGCCAATGGTAAGTCCGGCCCTGCCCACACCTTTGCTTTTTTTTTATTTGGGTGCAGGGTTCCCCTTAATATCCATACAAGACCCAAAGGGGCTGGTAATGGGCTGGGGGGGGGTACCCATTCCATGTTTCTCAATGATTTTCATCCATATTGTAGGGACCAGACATCACATTAAAGCCGCAAGCAGTTTTAAATGTCTTTTTTCCTATAGAAATGTTATTTGTGCAGGGACTTCTAAACATGGGAACATGCACCACTTCACAGGCATACTATAGACACCCCCAGGTACAATATTTAAAGGAATATTTTTTTTTTCACTTTAAGCATCATTAATATCACTGCTCCGGAATAAACTGACGTTTTAAAACTTTTTTTGCATTGATACATGTTCCCTGGGGCAAGACTCTGGTCCCCAAACCCATTTTAGGATATAACTTGCATATTAGCCTTTAAAATGAGCACTTTTGATTTCAAACGTTCGAGTCCCATAGACTTCAATCGGGTTCTAAAGTTCACGCAAACATTTGGTCCGTTCGAAGGTTCTGATGCGAACCAAACCCGAGGGTTTTGGCTCATCCCTAATGGAGAGGATTAGTGTCGAATGAACCCCTTTCTGATGTTTTTGTTGATGTACTCTTTAACCACTTCCATACCGTAGGACGTCATATGACATCCTGGACTTCAGTGGGCGTATCTGAATGATGCCTGCAGCTACAGGCATCATTGAGATATGCTTTTTTCATGCGGCGGTTGTTCGTACCATAAGAACGATCATTGCTTGAGCTTGATCGTTCTTACAAGCGGCGGGAGGGGACTCCCCCCCCCTCCCGCCGCCATCCGGTGCTTCTCCGGATCTCCCGTGCCATCGGAGGCCTGGAGAACAAATCGGCCGCCACTGAATGAAGAGCATAGACACCCATAGACACCCATGTGAGAGCAAAATAGAATAAAAAACGTCTCACTTAACCACTTCCTTACTGCTGGACTTTAGGGGGGATATCTGAATGATTCCTGCAGCTATAGGCATCATTCAGATATTGCTAGCCTTCTTTTCATCCGGCGATTCTGTGCACCATAAGAACGATCATAGAGGCAGTTCCACCGCTTGATTGTTCTTATAGGCGGCGGGAGGGAACGTCCCCCCTCCCGCCGCCATCTGGTGCTCTCCCGCGCCATCGGGGGCCCAGAGAACGAATCAGCTGGTGCCGGATGACGAGGATAGGTCACCGGTCATCTCTATGACCGTCAGAGGCTCTGGCACGATGTTATGACATCACTCCCGGGTACATGGAAGTAAACAAAGCCGCAATCGTGGCTGAAAGCATGGGATCGTGAATTATTGACCCTGCATCTCTCCATAAAGAGGACCTGTCGCACACTATTCCTATTACAAGAGATGTTTACATTCCTTGTAATAGGAATAAAAGTGTAAAAGTGCTAAAAAATGTAAAAAAAAAATTGCAAAAAAAAAATTAAGTAAAAAAAAAATATATTAAAACGCCCCTGTCCCCAGTAGCTCAAGCTCAGAAGCAAACCCGCACATAAGTCCCGCCCACATTTGTAAACGCCGTTCAAACTACACATGTGAGGTATCGCCGCGTGCGTTAGAGTGAGAGCAATAATTCTAGCACTAGACCTCCTCTGTAACTCTAAAATATAATTAAAGTGACGCCTATGGAGATTTTTAAGTACCGAAGTTTGGCGCCATTCCATGAGTGTGCGCAATTTTAAAGCGTGACAAGTTAGGTATCTATTTACTCTGCGTAACATCATCTTTCACATTATACAAAAAAAATGGGCTATTTTTACTGTTTTGTTATTTTTTAATTCAATTAAACTGTTTTTTTTTCTCCAAAAAAAAGGCGTTTGAAAAATGATTGCGCAAATACCGTGTGAGATGACTGACACTTTATTCCCTAGGGTGTCTGCTAAAAATATATATATAATGTTTGGGGGTTCTGTGTAATTTTCTAGTAAAAAAAATATGATTTTTACATGAAGGAGAGAAGTGCCAGAATAGGTGCGGTATGGAAGTGGTTAAGGACGAGAAGTTCAGGAACCGAGAGAGGAAAAATCCTTCGATAAGGGATTTCCGCTCTTGGCAGAAATTCAATTGGGCAATCTTACACTGAATGCGGGGGAAGAGTGTCTGCTTTTGTTTATCAAATACATCCAAGAAGTCATGGTATGCTGGTGGAATGAGTTTCCGGGTCTCAGATACGGCCTTTAGGCAGCCGATGACCGGGGCTGTAAGATGGGAGGACTTGAGACAGTTCTGGAGGCAGTAGGCAGACTGGAAGGTCACCTGGCCAGTGGTCCAATCAATGTGGGTGTTGTGGACCTGTAACCATGGGATTCCCAGGATGATTGGGAATAACAGGGACAGAATAACATCCAAACGTAACAGTTCTTGGTGGTCTGGTTGAATACGTGCGGGTAGACAGGGCCGGCCTTTGTGGTGTGCGAGTTGTGCGACCGCACAGAGCGCCATGGGCAACAGGGGGCGCCATGCGGCCATCACAGCTCGCAGCAGAGATCCCCGCCACCAGCACAGCGCTGGTCACGAGTGAGAAAATTAGCAAGGGGATCGGAGCTCACCGAGAGCTCCAGACAGAGAGAGAGATGAGCTGGGCGTGTCACAGCCAGCTCTAACATTTCTCCCCTCCCCTTGCTGCCCATACAACCAGTTAAGAGGAGAGGAGCTGCTTCTACTCCTCCCCCTCCTCTCGTCCTTTGCTCCTGTGTCTGCCCCGCCCACTCTTCCCGACAGACATTGTTCTGCTGCCTAAGGGAATGTGGGCGGGAAGATTCAAGCCCAGCAAACAGAAGGGAAAGATGGAGGAGTCTGATATCCATCCATCCAGTCCCTCCTGGCAAGTGAGTACTGTACGCTGATGTAGGGGTGCCCTTCTTCATTCCCTTCTCTCTCTCTCTCTTCACCTTTCTTTCTCTCTCCCAATTATCTATCTATCTATCTATCTATCTATCTATCTATCTATCTATGTATGTATCTATCTATCTATCTATCTATCTTCCTTTGTTTATTATCTATATATCTATATTTCTATCTACCTCTATCTATCTTTATCTATCCATCTTTATCTATCCATCTTTATCTATCCATCTTTATCTACCCATCTATCTATCTTCATCTATCTATCTATCTATCTATCTATCTATCTATCTATCTATCTATCTATCTATCTATCCATCTTTATCTATTTTTCTATCTATCTATATTTATCTATCTGTCTATTTATCTATCAATCCATCTACCTGTATCTATATATCTATCTTTATCTATATATCTATCTATCTATCTATCTATCTATATTTCTATCTACCTCTATCTATCCATCTTTATCTATCCATCTTTATCTATCTATTTATTTATTTATCTATCTATCTATCTATCTATCTATCTATCTATCTATCTATCTATCTATCTATCTATCTATCTATCCATCTTTTTCTATTTTCTATCTATCTATATTTATCTATCTATCTATTTATCTATCAATCCATATATCTTTATCTATTTATCTATCTTCATCTATCTATCCATCTTTATCTATCTATCTATCTATCTATCTATCTATCTATCTATCTATCTATCTATCTATATATCTATCTATCTATCCATCCATCCTTATCTATTTTTCTATCTATCTATATTTATCTATCTATTTATCTATCAATCCATCTATCTATCTATCTATCTATCTATCTATCTATCTATCTATCTATCTATCTATCTATCTATCTATCTATCTATTCATCTTTACCTATTTTTCTATCTATCTATATTTATCTATTTATCTATCAATCCATCTATCTTTATCTATTTATCTATCTATCTTCATCTATCTATCTATCTATCTATCTATCTATCTATCTATCTATCCATCTTTATCTATTTTCATCTATCTATCAATCCATCTATCTTTATCTATCTATCTATCCATCTTTATCTATCTATCTATCCATCCATCCTTATCTATTTTTCTATCTATCTATATTTATCTATCTATTTATCTATCAATCCATCTATCTTTATCTATTTATCTATCTTCATCTATCTATATATCTTTATCTATCTATCTATCTATCTATCTATCTATCTATCTATCTATCTATCTATCTATCTTTACCTATTTTTCTATCTATCTATATTTATCTATCAATCCATCTATCTTTATCTATCTATCTATCTATCTTCATCTATTTATTTGTCTATCTATCTATCTTCATCTATTTATTTATTTGTCTATCTATCTTCATCTATCTATTTATCTATATCTATCTATCTATCTATCTATCTATCTATCTATCTATCTATCTATCTATCTATCTATCCAACTTTATTTATTTTTCTATCTATCTATATTTATCTATCTATCTATTTATCTATTAATACATCTATCTTTATCTATTTACCTATCTTCATCTATCTATCTATCTATCTATCTATCTATCTATCTATCTATCTATCTATCTATCCATCTTTCTTTCTTCCTTTGTTTCTATCTATCTATCTATCTTCCTTTGTTTCTATCTATCTTCCCTTGTTTCTATCTATCTATCTATCTATCTATCTATCTATCTATCTATCTCCCTCTCTCCCTCTTTCTGCCTCCTCTTTCTTTCTTTCTTTCTTTCTTTCTTTCTCACTCCCTCTTTCTTTCTTCCTCACTCCATCTTTCTTTCTTTCTTTCTTTCTTTCTTTCTTTCTCTTTCTTTCCTTCTTTCCTTCTTTCCTTCTTTCCTTCTTTCTTTCTTTCTTTCTTTTTCTTTCCTTCTTCCTCTTTCTTTCCTTCTTTCTTTCTTTCTTTCTTTTTCTTTCCTTCTTTCTCTTTCTTTCCTTCTTTCTTTCTTTCTTTCTTTCTTTCTTTCTTTCTTTCTTTCTTTCTTTCTTTCTTTCTTTCTTTCCTTCTTTCTTTCTTTCTTTCTTTCTTTCTTTCTTTCTTTCTTTCTTTCCTTCTTTCTTTCCTTCTTTCTTTCCTTCTTTCTTTCTTTCCTTCTTTCCTTCTTTCTTTCTTTCCTTCTTTCTTTCTTTCCTTCTTTCTTTCCTTCTTTCTTTCTTTCTTTTTCTTTCTTTCTTTCCTTCTTTCCTTCTTTCTTTCTTTCTTTCTTTCTCTCTTTCTTTCTTTCTTTCTTTCTTTCTTTCTTTCTTTCTTTCTTTCTTTCTTTCTTTCTTTCCTTCCTTCCTTTCTCTCTCCCCTGACCACGCCAGTTCTCCTTTACCCAATCCCCATCTCCTACCCATTCACCCCCTTTTTCAACCCTCCTCCTACTCCCCTACCCCATGGTTCCCAGCCCCTCACTCTCATTTTTGCAGGGGCTAAGAAAGAACCCCAAGGCAGAGCATCTTACTATTGCTACTGCTTGTGTGGGTGGGATATGTGCTGCACCAATCCCTGCTGACCCTCCTCTCCTATTCATCCCATGTGATTGGTGCAGTACACATCCCACCTACACAAGCAGCAGCAGTAATAAGATGTTCCAACTCGGGGTCCTTCCTTAAGCCTTGCGGCACTCGCAAGAGAGCAAAAAACTCTGGAGGGGAAAGTCATTCCAGTGTGGATCTAGCCTCTCTTTCCGTCGGAGGCTCCAGCATTCAGAGCGGAGGAGGGTTTACCTTCTTCCTCCTCCGTGCCTAGTGGATTTGGGATGGCCGGCTCCACCCACCTCCTCCTGTCCCCCCATCTTCTAATCTCATCTTCTTCTCCAGCCCGCAGCATGGTGTTGAGAAGGCCCGGGAAGACAGACAGTCAAGTGTTGGTGAACTTGTGTGCCAGTGAGTCAGTGCCAACTGCCGTGAAGTTAGATAGGTAGGTCACAACTGATTTGACAATTGTATTTGAATTTACACCTTTGTGACAGTGACATTCTGGTAGAAACATCAAATGTAAAAAAAACACATGTAATGCATAAACTAATGTATATTTAGGGCCGGTTCACACATATGCGATGTTTGACATTGGGACCAAAGTCACACAGGACCCTTTTTTTGGTCCGCAGCAGAATCGGATTTGCATGGGTGTTCAAACCTATGGATCCGATTCTTGTCCAATCTGACAGATCGCACTGCAAACTGATGTATTTTCCTCTATGTGTATGTTTAGGTGACCAGGGGGCGAGGAGTGAAGATGGGGGGGGCGCCACAGGATTAGCTAGCACAGGGCGCCTGAACACCTAAGGCCGGCCCTGCGGGTAGAGGTTGGGTTTCATGGGTAATAAGCCCTGATTTTAAGTTTGATCCATCAGCAAGTCGCACCGAGAGTCGCTGTTGCTAGGGTTGCATGTGGAATTTTATGTTGCTGGGCAAAGGCATGGACTATGAATCAGCTGCAGGTACCTGAGTCAGTTATGGCTTGGACCTGGAATGCCCCTTCTGGAAGCTGTAATGAAACAGGAACAGAAATGTGAGCAGATTTGGTTAAAGTCAGGGGACCAGAGTCATGAGGAGGAGGATCAAACTTACGGATCTTGTTAGGGCACATGCTGGCACATTGGCTCGAGGACTTCAGTGACGGCAAGACAGGAACCATCGGGTTGCTAGGTACTCTGGGTGCTGAATTGGCTGGTTCTCTCAGATCTATGTTCTCTTAAGCGGCGATCTATCTGGATGGATAACTGGATCAAGTCCTCCAAGGAACTGGGAACTCCAACTTGAGCTAATTCGTCAATAAGTGCCTCCGAGAGGCTTAGGCAAAATTGGTAGCAGAGGGCAGCATCGTTCCACTGTGTGTCTGAACTCCATCGTTTAAAGCATTAAAGTATGTTACATAGTCTTCCACTGGTCTACATCCCTGCTGGAGGGCACGAAGACTGGCCTCTGCTGTGGCGGTACGCTGGGGATCATCGTATAGTTTAGCCATCTCGTCCAAGAAAGAGTCCAAGGAATTCAAGCAGGGACTGGCCTGTTCCATCAAGTGATGAGCCTAGGTTTGGGGTTCCCCTGTTGAAGCGAGACAATGAATCCCACCTTGGTGCTTTCCAGGGAGAAGGTGTGTGGCTGAAGCAGGAAGTAAAGCTGGCAGGCGTTCTTAAATTCACAGAATTTGCTGCGGTCCCCTGAGAATCTCTCTGGAGAGGCGGCTCAGGGGGTGGCACCACTACTGCGGGTGCTGGTGCTGATGCTGTTGGTGCAGGGGATGCAGGTGCTGCAGTAGGTTGCTCTGAGGTACCCGGGGATAGGGACTCCACTCTTTGCTCGAGTCAGTGATAGCCCTCCCGAAGGCCCTGGACTGCCTGGGTGAGGCTTATGATTTGCTGGCACAGCGTGTCCAGAGACAAGGCCCCCGTCTCGGACTCCATATGGCTGGATTGTACTGTCAAGTACCTTACAGCGGAGCAAAGAGAGTGAGGGTGGCCTCTTGCACAATCCTGGTCCCAGCACCCCCTGGAGGTGGAGACCTCCAGGGTGCAGGTGCCTACAGGTTCAGGTAGAGTCTTGGAAGCACTGGGACTTCTTAGGTAGAGAAGATGCAGCAACCAGACACCAGATCCGTTCAGGGAGAACCAGGTAGGATAAACAGGTAAAGGCAGAAGTCGGCAGCAGGCTGGCAGAGAGGTACAAAATCTGAGTGCAAGATCGTAGTCAAAGTCAGAGCCGGGGTCAGTATAACAAGCAGAGGCAGGGGGAATCCAAAGAGTAGTCAAGCAAGCCGGATATCTCAGGAGCAGGTCAATCCAATAACAGGTAGCAGGAACACAGGAACTAGCTGAAGACAATCACTAAGCACTGACACTAAGCAAATCCGCGTTTAAATAGGGCACCATGCGCCGGTATTCGTAGAGGCACACGCATCTGCACGAGCAGGCACTCAGGAGTCTAGGAGCCTGTGCATGCGCATTAGCGCTAGTAGGCCGGGAATTCACAGCTGGCGCTTGGAAATGGGTGCTTGCTGCACGAGTTCTCTGACATTGTTCCTGAGGTACTGTTTCTAATATACTTCAGGTATGCGGTAGCAGGAACACAGGAACTAGCTGAAGACAATCACTAAGCACTGACACTAAGCAAATCCGCGTTTAAATAGGGCACCATGCGCCGGTATTCGTAGAGGCACACGCATCTGCACGAGCAGGCACTCAGGAGTCTAGGAGCCTGTGCATGCGCATTAGCGCTAGTAGGCCGGGAATTCACAGCTGGCGCTTGGAAATGGGTGCTTGCTGCACGAGTTCTCTGACATTGTTCCTGAGGTACAGTTTCTAATATACTTCAGGTAGGCGATTCAGTTAGCTGCAGTGTATTTAGTGTGTATATATATATATATATATATATATATATATATATATATATATATATATATACACACACACATCCCAGCTTTGTATGTATGTATATATATATATATATATATATATTGTGACAGGAAGTCAGGTAAATCTGTGGGTGTTGTCACAGACGGGACATACATTTCTGCCTCGTTTAGACAATACGCCAATTGTTATTAGGCGTCGGCTGCAAATGTAGCCAGAAAAAGGTCTAAGGGCGTTGGAAGACTTCAGCTGTTCAGAATGAGGCAATTAAGGCCTCTATAAGTAGTCCAGAGGATTACCACTGATTGGCTGCATGCTGAGGCTTTCTGAGTGAAAGAAAGCAGTACTGAAAGTCTTCTGAGGAGGTGAGGAGAGGATTGATTTTTCTGTGTGATAAAAATCAAAAGACTATTGTTTTTCTGCTGTATGACCAGCACTGTCTACCCAGCAGTAGGCTGTGCTAGACTCCATAGATAGGTTCCTGTGTGGAAGGTAGACAGCCAAAGTGGCCAGGGTTTATTTTATGTTTGATTTTGTTTATGCTGTTTGGATGCTTGCACTTGTTTCCAGCAAGATGGAAGAATAAATCAAAATCTTTGTTTTCAACCGTCTTCGACTGCCTGTCTGTATAAATTCAGTGTGTGGTGAACCTATCCAAGGGGTCACACAACCCGCTACCGAGCTAACCCCTTACAATATATATATATATATATATATTTATATATATATATATATATATATATATATATATACACTGTATCCAGTTTAGCTAGATCTCACTGCAGACCTTTCCTGGTGTACTGAATATAGACAAAAAAGTGTAGCGCTCTGATACAAAAAAGGTATGACAATAAAATCAAAAACCGTGCGTGGTCAATAAGCAACAATATGAAATGCACATGTGTAAGAAGATACAAATGTCATAAACAAATATGTAAATGTCCAAAATGAACCGAGTGATGAGTGGATACAAAGTTCAAAATTGGAATGTGAGATGAAATCTTCAAAAAATAAGTGAATATAAGTGAATTTCCAAATGAAGAAATATCCCGTCACCAGTGCGGATGCAGGCTTACCGGAACGTGTGGACTCTGCGAAATATATATTTCCAGAGTCGATCAGGATTGGCATAGACTGGAAACCACGGTGTGGAGTTGCTTCAGGAAGGGGTCCACGAATGATCTTAATACCATAACCTGGGGAGAACTGGAAGGTCTCTCGCTCAGGAAATGCAGGAGATGGTCATCCGTTAGTGAAGGTCACATGTGAACGTAAAAAAGAAAAGAGGGGACGCCATAGTGTAATACCGTCAAAAATCAGTTTAGGTTTAATTAAAGGTTGCACTTACATGTCAGTTGAGAATAAAGCGCACTTCAATAAAATGATGGCAACATTGGAGTCATCCCTGACGCGTTTCGTGTGAGTACACGTTGTCGAAAGGGTATCCCTCTCATGTGGCCAACAGACAAATTTATAGTGAGCCCCCAAACACATACAACTCACCATCTGGGAGGAGTCACTCAGAACAGCAACACTTCCGGGTGGGAATCAAATCTGAACAGAATGTGAATTTGGAATAACACTCTGAACGTGTGATGGGCGTATGGGTGGCGAAAAAAATAATAATGAAAGGAGAAAGATAAAAAATCAGAACGTGTGTAGTGAACAAGTGCTTAGAACAAGCACTTCCTGGATGTGGCAAGATGGCGGCGGGGCGTGCGCTCCAAGCCTCGTCTTGACACAGTATTCTGATAGGGTGTATAGGAGAGAGGAGGCGCTCTGAACGGGCGCTTCCTGGTTACAGCAAAATGGCGCCAGAGCGTGCGCTCCAAGCCTTGTTCTGACTGCATATACTAAGCAGGGAGTTCCGCAGCACGTAACGGCAAAGCCGATACAGACTGAGAACGTCAGAATGGGGGGCGGATCAAAATGCAAATCTATGCTGTTCAACCCTCGCTATGGTTACCGCTGTGCGTTTCAAGTGGACCGAAAGTAATGATTCTGGTCTGCATAATGCTGCACAGTAAATAAAAAGAATAAAAAAGGAAAGATATAAATGCAGTGGCGAACAGAGTGGCCGGGTGATTGTTTCATGGCTGAAGCACCAAACTATAATTGGAAGTGTGACTTCCAAATACATCGGAAAGCCAAAGTGCATTAATAGATAATGAGTCATTAATAGAATAACCTAAAGAAAGGAAAAATTCTGATTGAGAGTCTAAAAACATAAGTAAAAAATCATGTAAATGACATACATATAAAAACTGGCCTTTATTATTAAAAAAGGAACAGTGACAGAAATCAACTGTAATAAATGTTGCAGAGTGTGGAATCTGATAAGAGGAAATTCTGCAAACTGCAAAAGGTAATTAAAAATGTTTAAAAATCGGAATATGTCTGTAAAGCAATGCTGAGTGAGTCATCCAGATGGTAAGTTGGAAATACGGACAAAACATGCGTTAACAGATAAAATAATCCAATATATCGACTGTATGTTTAACAATAAATATAAAAATTGTTAAAAAATGTCAAGTGAATGAGCAATGTTTTGAATAACAAAAAAAAAAAAAAATATATACTTCAGGCAGGCAGGTGACTCCTCAGTGAGCTGCAGTGCATTAAATATATATATATATATATATATATATATATATATATATATATATATATATATACACACAGGCTTGTATATATTTATATCTCCGCTGCATTCTAGTCTAGCCAAGCCTGTACCTGACTGTAGGCCATTCCTGTTGTACATGTTCAAATACACTTTTATGGAAGGCAGGCATGTGACTCCGTGAGATGCAGTGCATTTAATATATATATATATATATATATATATATATATATATATATATACACACACACACATACATGCTTGTGTGTATATATATATATATATATATATATATATATATATATATCTCCACTGCTTGTCCTTTTTTCCAAAAGCTGGCCATATTGAGCAACAACATGCAGAAGAGTTGGTAGAGTGGATCACAAAGTTGTCCTCATCCTCTGTCACCCAGGCTCAGAGTACTTTGAGCCAATGAAATAGGCTGCTTTGGCAGCTGCATTGCCAGCCAATGTCATCAGTTACTCCTTCCCTAGCCCCACAAACATGCATGGAGGAGTACCCCGAACTGTTCGACCACAGTGTTGGGTACATGATGCAAGAGGATGTGCAGTGTTTTGAAGGCTCTGGTGATGGTACCCAGTTTGAGGAAGGCAGTAACGTGAGCCCAGAAAGAGGGGGTGCCCAAGAAGGACAAGAAACTGGCAGTCATGTTCCCCCAGCTGCAGCATACTGCCAGGTTTGCTCCAGTGACAAGGAGGGGGGATGATGAGGTCACTGACTCTACGTGAATGCCTGATAGGAGAGAGGAGGAGGAGGAGGCACATCTACAAAAAGGCAGGATGCCCTCCAGGGGCCAGCTTAAGGGCAGCCAACCGACTGTGTCACACCGCAGAGCTATGCATGTGCAGGGCGCATTTTCCAAAAGTTCTTTGGTGTGGGCCTTTTTTGAGACATGTGCAGCAGATCGCACCATTGCTGTTTGCAACATATGTCTGAAGCTTATCAAGCATGGCCAAAGCAGCAGCCGCTTGGGCACCACATGCTTGACCAGACATATGTCAAGCTCCCATGCAGTCCGTTGGCAACAGTACTTAAAAGAGCCACACCAAAGAACAAGGCGGACCTCTCCTTGCTCCTCATCATCTGGGATCTCCAACCCCACTATACCTTCAGTCCTCTCAGAAACCTGCACTGAGAGGAATGAAAGTGTAGATTTTGTGTCCCAAGCACTTGCGGGCAATCTACTAGGGGTACACCTAAATCCGATTGTAGTAGGCAAATTTCTCTACCCCAGTTGCTAAACTATCTAAAGAAATTCAGTTCCAGCCATCCACATGCCCAGCAGCTGAAAACTAGCTTGGCTAAATTGCTAGCACTCCAACTGCTGCCTTTTCAGCTGGTAGACTCTGCCCCCTTTCGAGAATGTGTGGAATGTGCGGTACCTCAGTGGCAAATACCATTTTTTTTTCGGAAGGCCATTCCGGCTCTCTACCGGCATGTGGAAGGCAATGTCTTGGCCTCGTTGGACAGGGCGGTCAGCTTAAAGGTGCATATTACCGCTTACTCATGGTCCAGCAGGCATGGACAGGGATGTTATCTTTCTTTCATGGCACACTTTGTAACTCTGCTGGCAGCTGGGAAGGATGCAGGACAGGGTGCAGTATTTTCTGGAGATTGTTCTGCCACCACGCCTCCAAAATGATAGAAGTGTTGATTCTACCACATCTCTCTCCTCCACACCCCCTCCTCTTTTTCTTCCTCTATGGCCTCTTCCTGTGCAGATTTGTCCTTGGAACCAGCAGTGCTCCATAGGCATTCAAGGGGCTACGCAAGCACTCAGGCAAAAAGATGCCATGCAGTGCTTGAGTTGGTCTGCTTAGGGGACAGGAGCCACACTGGGGCAGAGATTCTGTCAGCTCTGCAGGGGCAGGCTCAGAGGTGGTTGACGCAACGCCAGCTTCCGCCAGGAATGGTTGTTTGCGACAATGGCACCAACCTCCTCTCCGCCCTCCGACAGGGACACTTGACCCATGTTCACTGTTTGGCTCACTTCCTTAATTTGGTTGTGCAGCAGTTCTTGTGCAGGTACAGGGGCTTACAGGATCCCCTGAGGCAGGCCAGGAAAGTCTGTGTGCATTTCCACTGGTCACATAATGTCAGTGCTCGGCTTTCTGATCTCCAAAAGTAATGCAACCTGCCCAAGAACCGCCTCATCTGTGACATGCCCAGCAGGTGGAAATCAACGTTGGCTATGCTGCAGCGGCTGCACATGCAGCAGAGGGCCATCAATGAGTACCTGTGTGAGTATGGCACCAGGACAGGGTCAGGGGAGCTTGGCTTTTGGCTCGTGATCAAGGATGCATGCACTGTCCTGTCACCATTTGAGGAGGCAATGAGGATGGTGAGCAGTGACAGTGCATGCATCAGTGATACTGTCCCTCTTGTCTACCTGTTGGAGCACACCCTGCATGGAATAATAGACAGGGCACTTGAAGCAGAACAGAGGGAGGAAGAGGAGGGCTTCCTTACCTCTCGAGGCCCCTTTTATCCAGACAGTATTCCTGCGGGCCCGCCGATCGAGCATGTCGGGTCGGCCGATGTTGAGCCTAGCACTCAGCATCAGCAGTAGTCTTTAAGGGATCGTTTTCAGTCCTCAGAAACCCATGGACTTGTACGTGGCTGAGAGGAGGTGGCTGCGGATCATGTCGTCCTTAGTGACCTAGAGGACTCCAGACCGAATGCCTCAGAAAACCTATGTTGCATTGCCTCCCTGATACTGCAAAGCCTGCAAAAGGACCCTTGGATTCGTGGTATCAAGTAGAGGGAACAATCCTGGCTGGAAACCCTTCTTGATCCACCTTACAAGGGTAAGGTTGTGGAACTTATCCAGCCGTCGCAGAGGGAGCAGAGGATGAAACATCTTTGGTAGGCCTTGCAGAAAGGTTTGTGCAATGCGTTTCCAGAGCCTGGGAGGGTACAATATCCTGGTCCTCCTGGACAACGTGTTGCTGAGGCTTCAGTCAGTCACAGAAGGAGCAGTAGAGAAGGTGGCCATCTGACCGATGTGTTCAGACAATTTTTTAGTCCGCAGCCCCAAGGTCTGATCGATTCGAGCAACCATCGCCAGCATCTGATTTACATGGTGCAGGAATACCTAGGGGCAATATCAGACTTGGAGACCTTTCCAACAAAAAAACCACTGGGTTACTGGGTGTTGAGGATGGATCACTGGCCAGATCTTGCACAGTATGCAATTGAGCTACTGGCCTGTCCTGCATCCAGCGTTCTTTCGGAAACGCACATTCAGTGCTGATGGAGGCTTTGTAACTGATCACAGAGTGCGTCTGTCCACAGACTCGGTTGATCAGCTCACCTTCATAAAAATGAATCAGTCACCAGCTACCAAGCACCTAAAGCTGATGTAACTGATAATTTTTTTATGAATGTGAGATCCCTTGAAGACTGCCTATGCTGATGCTGAGTGACTATCCTATTCCTCCTCAATGTTCATGTTGATAGCTTCTAAGAACATTTTTGTTTCTGGGCACCACCACCAGTGGCTAAGGCCCAATTTTTTTGCCCCTGTTTAACATTGTAATTGCAAATTTTACTGTAATATTTTGCAGCAGGGCTCGTTCATGCGCTCAACTAGAGTATCTGTGAGGGGTTGCAGTGTTGTGGCAACAGCACCAATGCCTAAAGCCAAATTTTTCTGAACAGGGGTGTGTAATTACAATTTTTGCTGTAATATTTTGCAGCAGGGCTCATTCCTGTGCTCAACTAGAGTATCTGTGAGGGGCTGCAGTGTTGTGGCACCACCACCACCACCACCAAAGGCCCAATTTTTCTACTCCTGTTCAACAGGGGCATTTAATTACAATTCTTGATATATTTACAGCAGGGCCCGTTCCAGCGCCCACCAAGAGTTTGGCCCCATGTACACATGGACGCTGCTAAACGTACGTTCAGAGGCAGTTGGATGTTTTTTACAACTGCCCCTGAACTCATTCACAACCTTTTAGGGGTCACGTCTCCTATGGTCCACCCAATAGGGATAATTTTCAATATCAGAGTTTGGATACACGTGGGAGAAATAATGGATACCCAAGAGGGGAGGAATCATACTATGAGCCCCCCTCTGTGCCAGTTCAGAATCGCTTTGCTCCCTTATATGAAGACAATGATCAAAATGATGTTTTTTTTAGGATAGCGCCCGCTTCACTGGCAGGAACAGTGGGGCCAAACTCCAAAGGGGAACCAAAGGCAAAAGAAGACAAAAGAAGACAAAGAGAGGAAGAAGAGCAGGGAGAAGAATTCAAAAGGCAAAAACGGTAGTAGGAGCTGGCGTTTTTAACATTAGTGGTTCAGAACTATCTAGTGATGAACTGAAGGTTTTAGACAAGGGACTTAGGTTTGCTCCGGTCCGCAATTTTAACAAATTTCAAACATATATCAGTTTGCAAAAATTTGTTAGGACCTTAAACATTAGGCAGTATTTTTTGTCCAAACCCGGGGCTCCTCGTCCAGTTCCTATTTCTGTCCCTGGCCCAGTTGTTCCCCAGGAGGTTCACTCTAACCTGTCTAACAAGTCAATTTTTAACCCTCCTGAACATGACCATAGGCATATAGAAGTGTTTAAAAACATGGTTGCAAGCGATTTGAAATCCATGAAAATTAAAAAAAGTTAGGCCTTGTACACACGATCAGTCCAAACTGATGAAAACGGACTGAAGGCTGAAGTCTGATGGTCTGATGGACTGATGGTCTGATGGTCTGATGTGCCTACACACCATCAGTTCAAAATCTGATCAAGTCCAACACGGTGACGTAAAACACGACGACGTGCTAAAAAAACGAAGTTTAATGCTTCCAAGCAGGCGTCGACTTGATTCTGAGAATGCGCGGGTTTTGAACCAATGCTTTTGCGTACTAACCATCGGTTTCGACCGATTGGTCATCAGTCCATCATTCCGATTTTAAAGCAAGTTTTAAAACTTTAGTCTGAAGGACAAAAGTCTGATGGGCCATACACACGATAGGTTTGGACTGATGAAACTGAACTTCAGTCCGTTTTCATCAGTTTGGACTGATCGTGTGTACAGGGCCTTAGGGATCCACATTATTTAAAATTGGGAATCGCATCCCTGGATAAAAATAAAAATGTTGTGGTCAGACCCGCCTATAAGGGGGGGGGGGTTCTGGTGGTAATGAGCAAAACATATTATAATGAGGAAATTAACAGGTTGTTGTCAGATCGGTCCACTTACAAACTGCTGAGCAACGATCCTGTCCTTGTTTATAAGAGTGAGCTTCAGTCATTGACTAAGCAAGGTTTTACCAGAGGTGTACTAAATAAAAAGGAATCGCTATACTTGGATCCCAGTGCGTGCAGAAGGCCTATTATCTATTTTTTGCCTAAAGTGCAAAAAAATACCTTGGCCCCTCCGGGCCGACCCATTGTGAAGGGATGGATTTGGTCACTGCACGCCTGGGACAATATATCGATAATTTTCTTAAACCTCTGGTCTCTACCACTACTGCTTTTCTCAAGGACACTAGACATGCCATTCAAATAATTGAGTCTACGCTGGCCTGTTACAATAGTCTTCTTGTCACGGCTGACGTGGGCTCATTATACACCATCATATGACATCAGGATGCTATTAAATCTGTCAAATGGGCCCTAAGTTCCTCCAACTTACCTGTCTCATTGCAAAGCTTCCTCATTGAAGCCCTTGAGTTTTGTTTGTCTAGAAATTATTTTTGGTACGACCATAGATTTTTCCTACAAACACTCGGCGTTGCAATGGGTGCAAGGTTTGCACCCAGCGTAGCCAATCTATTCATGGCTTTGTGGGAAGAAGAAACTGTTTTCAAAGACAGACCAGCCCAATTGAAACTGTATTTTCGCTATATCGATGATCTTATCATCATTTGGGAGGGCAATCTGAGTAGTTTACAGCTCTTTATGTCCAGGTTAAATGGGAATGACAAAAACATCAGGCTAACTTGGAGCTTCGATGCCTCCAGTTTGTCGTTTCTTGATCTGGGGATCTTCAGAGCTGGTTCTGGCTACAAAACCAGGAATTTCTTTAAACAGCCCGACAGAAATGGTTTTAAACCCCTAGACAGCTGCCATCACAAATCTTGGTTGTGCAATATCCCCAGGGGCCAGTTTATTCGCCTGTGGCGTAACTGTACCCTGGGGTCAGATTTGTTTGCACAATCAGACATCCTTGCGGAACGTTTCCTGCAAAAGGGATATACAGTAATAAGGATGAGATTGCTAGCAGAATCAAAAAGGTTGGGGATATGGATCGTGTACCCTTGGTAGCCGGTCGGTGTCCTAGGTCACCACCAAAAACAGACAGTACTCAACTTCAGATCATTCTAGATTACAATGTTCAACATAAAAACATTGAAAAAATGTATTATGGAACATTGGAATATCTTACAGAAGGATCAGGTGTTGGGTACTATTATACCACCACACCCCAGGTTCATCTACCGTAGGGCACCTACACTGAGGGATGTCATAGCCCGGAGTGTTGTTGACCCCTCTGTGGTAAAAGTCAGGGGGATTTTCCCACTTCTAACTGGTTTCTATGCATGTGGGAGGTGTCCACCGTGCAAGAAATGCAGACAAACCGTTAAAAAACAGAAGGAATTTGTAGCCAATACCACAGGGAACACTTATCCTATCAAAAGGATCATCACTTGTAACACTGTAGGGGTTGTGTATGCTCTCCAGTGTGACTGCGGATTACAGTACATCTGGAGGACATCTAGACCTCTCCATGTGCGCATTGGAGAGCATGTTAACAACATTATTAAAGGACTAAGGACTCATAATGTATCTAAACACCTCCGATATTTTCATAATAAGGGTCCAAGGTGTTTGAAATTTTGGGGTCTAGAGAGGGTCCAGTCACACTGGAGAGGGGGGAACTTCATCCGCCAACTCAGCCAGCGTGAGTCATTTTGGATCCATGAGAGCCAAGTTTTGGTGCCGAGGGGGTTGAACGTTGAGTTTGATCTCAACTGCTTCATCTCCAATAAATGATTATATATGGTCTTTTATATTTTATTATTATGTATTTCTTCTGTTTGATTCAATGCTCTTTTTGCCATTTCCCTATGATCTCTTCTCAGTGTGTTCAAATGTGATGCATTATACATATGAACTTTTAGATTATTGTTTTATAGTTGTGATATACATCTAGGATGTGTTAGTATACATAGGAAAGGTCGCGGGAGTACGTTTATGCTTTATAATATAATGGCCGTGTATACTCCTAATTGGGGGTGTATTTTATAATGTTAAAAGTCGGCGCGGTGTATCCATGGGTGTTGTTACCTTATGGCTGGTTTGCCGAGTATCCATGGGTGTTGTCACCTTATGGCTGGTGTGCCGAGTTTCCTCTCACTCAGGCTTCCTGTTACGGCCGAGTTTCCTCTCACTCAGGCTTCCTGTCATGGCCTGTGCAAATGTTCGGGACTCTCACCATGGTTACCGCGTCTGTATATCTAGAAGGCGGGTGATGCCTTGGCTCCACCCACCGCTGACGAAGTCCAATCAGACGTAACATGCGTACAGGGGGAGGAGCTTTGTGACATCACCTGCGTCCTTTCCATTGCCGTTTGCGGCTGTACACCACGGCTACATGCCATGCTTTTTTATGGTTTTAATCTCATTTGCTATACCAGACGGTAGGCCTCAGTGGATTTCCCTGTGTCTATTGTCCAGTCCAGGATTTTTGCCGTATAGTGAACTTTTTTACCCTTGGAATAAAATACAAACAGTCTACACTGAGATCGTGTTTTCTGTTTTTTCATATCTGATCGGATTACTTACCACTCTGCTGGATCCATCCGCATCTTCTCTCCTATGGTGAGACCAAGCTGTTTTGACCAGTTGATAATGCTAATGGCCCATCCCATCTGATCGGATTACTTACCACTCTGCTGGATCCATCCGCATCTTCTCTCCTATGGTGAGACCAAGCTGTTTTGACCAGTTGTTAACGCTTATGGTCCATCCCATCTGGTAAGGAAGCATTTCTCTTTTTGGTGGAGGTTACATCACTTTCGTTTGAAGAGTTTTCGCTATATCACTGGGTGTCATCTTCAGTTATTTTTATACAGACTTTCATTGCGCTGCACTTACATCTTTTTTCAATGTTATCCTATGTGAGCATGTACACAGTCTTGTTTATTGCTGTTTTTAGGCATTTGCGTTTAACAGTGTTTCTCTGAAAGCAAAAAAATGGGTTCAGACTCAGACAAGGGTTCAGACAAGATTTGCACGTTTTAAATGTGACTAAACGTGACTAAGTGCGGTAACCCGCATTTAGCCGCGTTTTGTTTATAGGCGTTTTTTGTTTTTGGCCATTTAACCACTTAAGGGCCAAGCCTGTTTTTCAGATTTGGCGTTTACAAGATTAAAACATTATTTTTTGTTAGAAAATTACTTAAAACCCCCAAACATTATATATATTTTTTCTAACACCATAGGGAATAAAATGGCGGTCATTGCAATACTTTTTGTCACACCGTATTTGCGCAGCGGTCTTACAAGTGCACTTTTTTTGGAAATAATTCACTTTTTTGTATTAAAACAGTAAAGTTAGCTAATTTTTTTTATATATTGTGAAAGATAATGTTACGCCAACATGTCAAACTTTGCGCCCGCTCGTGGAATGGCGTCAAACTGGCGTCAAACTTTTACCCTTAAAAATCTCCATAGGCGACATTTAAAACATTCTATAGGTTGCATCTTTTGAGCTACAGAGGAGGTCTAATTATTGCTCTCACTCTAACGATCGCGGTGATACCTCACTTGTGTGGTTTGAACACCGTTTTCATATGCGGGTGCTACTCGCATATGCATTCGCTTCTGCGCGCAAGCTCGTCGGGACGATGTAAACATCCCTTGTAATAGAAAAAAGCATGACAGGTCCTCTTAAATATGAGATCTGGGGTCAAAAAGACCTCAGATCTCATATTTAGACTAAAATGCAAATAAATAAAAAAAGCAAGAAAATATTGATTTAAGAAGCATGGGCGGAAGTGAGGTTTTGACGTCGCTTTCGCCCTGCTATGCTATGGGCATGCCCTCACTCGTATTCCAGCCGAGCAGGGGAGAGGACCCGATCCCCTTCGACGCTGCTGGCGGAGGGCGCAGGAGAGCGGCAGGAGGGGGGGGGCCTCTCCCGCTGCCGATAACTGTAATCTTGCGGCGAATCCGCCGCAGAGACCACGGTTATCGTTGACAGGACCGCTCACTGAAATGAAAAGATGGATATCTCGGTTGTGGCTTACAGTATTCTGGTACCACCAACACCTAAGGCCCACATTTCTGCAGAGTATATAGGGCAGGCCATATAGTATGTACATGTGGTCCCCTACTTTCAAACATCCGACTTACAAACGACTCCTAATTACAAACGGAGGGAGACAACAGCAAGTGAGAGGAAATCTGCCCCTAGGAAGGTAAATTCTCTCCGTGTAGAGTTAATATGGGAAAAAGGTGTCTCCACTGATGCTTTATCACCAATCCTTGTTTCCCTAAAAAAAACAAATTTTCAAAATCCAATTGTCATTGGGACAGAAAGTGAGGTGAAATCTTCTGAACAGGGGCACAGACAGCAAAACAAATGTTACAGGGGTGATGATAACCTTTCCCTATGTTATCCAAAAAGCTTAAAAAATTATTTTTTGGCTGGAGCTCCACTTACAAAATGTACCTGTTCCAAATTACAAACAGGGCCCCGGATCCAGATAGAATTGTCTATCGGCAGGCGTAACGTATCGTAACGCAGATACGTTACGCCGCCGTAAATTAGGGCGCAAGTTCCGTATTCAGAAAGGACTTGTGCCCTATGTTACGGCGACGTAACGTATGTGTGTCGGCGTAAGCCTGCCTAATTCAAATGTGGATGATGTGGGTGTGTTTTATTTAAATTACATGTGACCCCGCGTATTTGACGTTTTTTTTACGAACGGCGCATGCGCCGTTCGTGAAAAAATCCCAGTGCGCATGCTCGAAATTACGCCGCAAATCGTCAATGCTTTAGACGTGAACGTAACTTACGTACAGCCATATTTGCGAACGTCTTACGCAAACGATGTAAAATTTTCAAAATTCGACGCGGGAACGACATCCATACTTAACATAGGATACCCCTCATATAGAAAAACAAACAATGCGTCTCTAAGTGCAGAAATATAAAACTTTTAATATCCCCTAAAGGGGTTAAAAGCACTTACAAGATGGTGGATGAAGCAGGCATGTAGCAGGTAAGTGTGTCCAGAAAATGTTCCAGTGGCAGGGCAGTCCCAGTCTCATGATAAAGCTTCCAGGGAAGTCCACAAAATAACAGCCAACTTGTGCTGTGAGTGTTTAGGGAACACAATGGTGCTGGAGCCTGGGGATGATGTCAGAGGAAGCGAGACAAGAACCAGCATGGAACACAAACAGGAAGAGGACAGGAAGTGTGTCATAGAGGCGGTGGAATATCTACGCCGGAAAAAGACTGGCCGCTGCTAGTATAGCGGCGGCCAGCCCTGAAGGAGAAGGCACCGGACAGCGGGAGGAAGAACCGGGGTCAACAGCAGAGAGCGGCGAAAATAGAAGAAATGATGGGGTGAGTATTACCGCGCTTACTAGTGTTGCTCACGAATATTCGCATTGCGAATATTCGACTCGAATATAGCATATTCGAGAAATCGCGCTATATTTCGAATTTCGCGGTGAATATTCGCAATTCCGAATATTCGCATTTTTTCAATTTGATTTTTAAAACAGATCACATCCTATCGACGTCTAAAAGCATTGCTGGTATGATTAGAGACCCTGGGCCGAGTAGCTAAGCTGAGGCGATCCTTTTATGTTGCCAAATTGAAAAAAAAAAATTGCGATTTTTCGCTATTGCGAATGCGAAAATGATTGCGAATTTTCGATAACTGTGGTAGGAGAACTCTGATTGTCTCTGATGCAAAAGGGGGGGGCTTTGTGTATGTGTATGTTATGAATATTTGTATGTTTGATATTATTATTTTTTGTAAGAAGGAAAAAATTGCGCATGCCTTAAAAAAGGGGAGAATACAGCAGCAACTCAAAAATGTTATACAACATAAATTAATACAAGACAGAAAATGGAATCGCTCTACAAGAATAAAAAATATGTCTAGTGACAAGACATGTGGGCAAATTATAAAATAAGCAAGCGCAAATAACTTATGAAATACACAGTGAAACAAATATATAAAGAAATATAGTCCCAATAATAGAAAAATAATCTTTCATAAAAATGTCTTTGATATGTGAAGTGAAAAAAAGTCCAAAGCATGCAGCATGAACGTGTTCAATCTTCAAGGTGTTTGATTGACAAACGGCTGTGACAGATGGATAGAGTAAAGAATCACCACCAATGCAAAACACTTTTTATTTTGCATTGTAAAATATCACGAATATTCTGAGCCAATCAGAGTGCTCCTTCCGCATTTGCCGAATATTCGCAATTATTTTGTATTGTAAAATATCAAGAATATTCTGAGCCAATCAGAGTGCTCCTTCCGCATTTGCCGAATATTCGCAATTATTTTGTATTGTAAAATATCAAGAATATTCTGAGCCAATCAGAGTGCTCCTTCCGCATTTGCCGAATATTCGCAATTATTTTGTATTGTAAAATATCAAGAATATTCTGAGCCAATCAGAGTGCTCCTTCCGCATTTGCCGAATATTCGCAATTATTTTGTATTGTAAAATATCACGAATATTCTGAGCCAATCAGAGTGCTCCTACAGCATTTGTCGAAATTGCGCAATAAATATCGCATTCGCATGTTGCGATATTTCGATAAAATATCACGAATATTCTGAGCCAATCAGAGCGCTCCTTCAGCATTTCTCTAAATTGCGCAATAAATATCGCATTCGCATGTTGCGATATTTCGATAAAATATCACAAATATTCTGAGCCAATCAGAGCGCTCCTCCAGCATTTCTCGAAATTGCGCAATAAATATCGCATTCGCATGTTGCGATATTTCGATAAAATATCAAGAATATTCTGAGCCAATCAGAGTGCTCCTACCGCAGTTATCAAAAAAATCGCAATTATTTTCGCATTCGCAATAGCGAAAAATCGCAATCATTTAATTTCGATAAAATATCACGAATATTCGAATTTAGCGAATATATCTCGAATATTCGAATATATATTCGAGATATATCGCGAAATCGAATATGGCATATTCTGCTCAACACTAGCGCTTACCACAAGAGTGGGGGAAGGGGAGAGAGAAGGGGTACAGCTGCTGCACTGGATGGTGTATCAAACCAGGAACAAATAAAGAATAAAGGGGTAGTGCTGCGCTATGAATGGGGAATGGGGTAACGTGCAAAGGAAGTGTGGCAAATCCTTATATATGGAAAAAAATATACTCTGACTAGTGATCATAAGTAACAATAATAAAGAATGGTAGTGGTAAATTCTAGTAAGTAAATAACATCAAAATAAATGTGCTACAATGCAGCCAAGGCTAGCTGCCAAAATGTGAAGTATTACAAAGTGACAGTGCAAGTGTCATATAAAGTAGTAAAAAATTTACTGATACACAATATGGTGTACAACGTGCCAAGTACAACACACAACGGTGATTGTAATAGACTAGATTATAAAAGTGTGGGGGTGCTCTCGCGCCTACCAAATAAAACTTGAGATGAGAAATAATATAATGAGATGAGTGATAATGCTTCTCAATCTAATAATGTATAAATAAATACAGTAGAGTAATGAAAGATGAGGTGATGAGCGCAATAATAGTGACTGTGTATCAAATGTGTTGGTCAGTGAATCAAACTGATGATTAACTAGGAATAAAACACAGTGCCAAAAACATAAATAATAAATGGTTAACCTAGCCAGCATGTGGCAAGTGAAAAAAACATGCACAAACAGCTATGATGCTGCGAAATGTCAGCAGACAAATATAATCTCAATAAGTCCTGAGAAACGTGGGCTAATTATGAAGCCTTTGAGTAACATGTGCATGAATAAACAAACAACATTCAATGTGATTGAAAAAGTTCCATAAAACAAAAGCTCTCCAAAAATAGTGATGTGGTGATTTCAGGGATCTTCCAATGTAGATCTTCAAATAATATGTGCTCACAAAGCGCTTACCTTCCCAAAGAAGTAATCAAGCCTTGATTATATGGATGTCCATAAGGGGTGCTATTAGATCTGCATCTGGCTATAGATGTCCAAGACGTCCTGTATAATCCTGTATTTGTGAGCTCCACACTTCTAGTGGGCAACGATGGTGCTCAGCATGGAAGAATAAAAGAAATAGCTTCCCATAGTGTAGTAAACAAGGGCTGGTTTATTTGTAAAAAACGCTACATTTGCATTTCAAAAACGAGGTAAAACGAAAGGAAAACAGCTGATCACAGCTTCCTGGTCAGACCAGGAACTGGGGGGGATGTGTCTATGTTCAAACCTAGCAGGGCCAACGCAGGTCCTGGCCGAGTAAGAACTCCAGAATAGAGGATATACACCTGAATACACTATTCCAGAAGCTTGTTAAGTGTTTGCACTTCCAAAATACATGCATAATGTTACCCACCTCACCACAGTCCCTCCAGCACAGAGGAGAGTTGTCTTGAGAGAACTTTGACATCCTGTATGGCGTAAGGTACCATCTTAGGGTAATCTTCTGGGCAAGTTCCCAGTGGTTAGTACATTTGGAAGCCTTATAAACAGAGTTAGGAGCAACTTGCCACTGAGGCTCTGTGAAGGTGGTGCCCAAATCCTCTTCCCATTTCAAGAACGGGGGGGACTTGACAAAGGAACGTCTGTGCTGGAGAAGACTGTAGAAAAGGGGGATCCCCTTGGCAGAGGGGGTAGTGGACTTGTAGAACTTCCAGACCTGGTCAGGGAGGAATACCCTATACTCACTGACAGATTTAAGAAAATGTGATACTTGGCGGAACTTGCACATATCTGCCTGAGTGAGGTTGTAAGTAGCTTGAAGGGCTTGGAAAGTGGAAATATGGTTTGCACTAAAAAGGTGGGAGACATGAGTAATACCCATGTCTCTCCTTCATCTTGAATTTTTGATATTTGTCTTATATATTAATACATTTGTAATTTTTTACGATTACTTTTTGTGCTCCGTTTAAAATCCCATCTTAAGGAACTTGTTTTTTACTCTACCATAGCAGGAAGTCAATAGTTTAATGGCAATAATACTAGGACCACTGAATTATAACTTCCCACTGCGCAGGCTGCACAGCATCATTGGTTTCTAGGATGCAGGCAAACTTCCATTGACTTTGTGCTGTTCTGAATATGTAGTTTTAAAATTTCATTATCACTATGTGAGTTCTTCTGAAAAACTGTAGGTGATAATGGTGTCCGTTTAATAAACTGTGAAGTTTTTTCTCCGTTCAGTTCACAGCAGTTCACGGCAGTTCTCATGAGGAGAATTATCTCCTCTGCAGCCGGTTTAATAAACTGAGAACTTCAGTTCTCAGATGGTGAACAGAGGTGAAGTTTTTTCTCTGAAAACAGCCGAGATCTGTGTAAAAGTGGGTGGACTGCCTGTAATCTCGTGAGATATTGTGAGATTATGGTGCAGCCGAATTCAAACAGTGAAACTAACGTTTAAAAGAACATGTAATTAATGTTTTCAGACATGTGATAATATATATATATATATATATATATATATATATATATAAAAAATTACATATATATATAAATACTGTATGTATATGCATGTGTGTGTGTATATATATATGTGTGTGTGTATATATATATATATATATATATATATATACACACATATATATATACCATATTTATCAGCCTATTGTGCGCACCCGCGTATAGAGTGCACCCCTACTCTGGACGTGAAATTCCTGAATTGTATTTATTTTTTATTACTTACAGTTTTGGTGTCTTGCCTGGCGTCCATCGGCGGCCTTGTCCGGTCTGGCGTCCGTCTGCGACCTTCGTGGTGTCCTCCCCGCTGCTCCTGCGCTGTCTCTGAGCCGATCCCTGCTTCCCGCGCTGTGTTTTAACGCCGCCGCCGCCGACATATACAGAGAGCAGTACACTCGGGCACGCTCAGCTCCTCTCGCATAACCTAGAAGGGAGCCGAGCCTGGCCGACTGTACCCGAGTATACTGCGCTCGGTATATGTCTGCGGCAGCGTTCAAACACAGCGCGGGAAGCAGGGATCGGCAGCAAAGTTCAAACACAGTGCGGGAAGCAAGTATTGGCGTATATCGCGCACCCACAATTTTGCCCTGATTTTAAGGGGAAAAAAGTGCGCGTTTACGCCGATAAATACGGTATATATGTGTGTGTGTGTGTATGTGTATATATATATATACACATACACACGTGTTATATAGATACTGTATGTGTGTATATATATATATATATATATATATATATATATATATATATATATATATATATATATATATATACACACATATACACACACACACACGTATATTGTTGTTAATATTAATTTTTAACCCACTGGTGTTGAAATTAGGAAGAAATAAGCCTTCTTCCTCTTATCACACCAGCTTCTCTCCCAGATTCTCCACCTCTGAGCTGGTGAATCTGGAAGGGATATATTTCAGGTGAAGAGCTGTGAAATCTTCAGATCACGGTTTATTAAACTGGCCGTTTGTGACAAAACATCCATGTGCTGTGATGTGAAGTGAAGAATGTGTTCTCTGCTCCTTATCACAGTTTATTAAACCGGCAATGCTCTGTGATAAGCAGTGATCAGCCGTGATCATCATGATCTCCGCTTATCACGGTTTATTAAACGTACACCATTGTGTGAAGTAGACAGCTTATGGGACTGTGATCATGACATGCTTATTGAGTTTGTCCTTGTACCCTTCCAGGCAGGAAGGGTACAAGGACAAACTCAATAAGCATTTTGGTGCCATGGATACTCAAGCTTAGAGGAGAAGTTACAAGCTATGTAATTAACTCCATCCCACAGTATGAACGGTTGATTCACAGACAGAACAAAATACATATTTACAATATTAACAAAGCCAACAATTATATACTGTATATTTTTATATTGATTACATTTTTTAAATTGAACCACCTGCATATTGTATTTCCATGTTCTAATGCGTTATTTTATAGACTACCACAAAAATGATTTTTTCATGTCATGATTATGTCTTTTCCCTTTTTCTTCTTCGTAGCAATGAATTTCCTTGCATGTCATTCCTCACACTGACCATGATGTTTGCCGAACATTGAACACAGTAAAATAATTGACATTACTAGCCCTCTAGCATTGTGAATGTGTCCCTTCAAAGTGATAAGATGACACATAGCACAAAAAGAAAAAAAGAGTGACCTCAGAGTAGACAGAGAGGTCCTGATGACAATGAGTCCTAGTGACACATCATTAGCCCAAAGCAATGTGACAGTACTAGTCCTGACATAAATTTTGATTGGCTTCTTACACTCCCTCTGATGTTCTTAAGCTAATCCGTAGGCTATAGTGACCTGCATGTCATATCTAAGGGTAAAGAATAGCAGGTTGTTAAGTCGTCTTATACTTTAAATCATAAACTCTTAAAATGAACTGCTGTATTATCGCTGATGATGAATACTTTGTAATAAGTTATTACATGATTTAAGCATCTTCAAAATATACCGCAAAGCTTAGAACACAAACAATGAAAAACCACATACTTGTAGGAATATTAAATGCCCTTATATTGATTCAACTGTGTAAAACTTAATTGAACATTTTTATTTTTTGAAATGGTGAAACTGCTAAATCCACCAGATATATACAGTACAGTATATAGTGAAAGTCTATGATATAAATTAAATGGTGCACAGGTTCAAACTCCTTACAAAAAACAAATACAAACTATAACAGTAGTTAGAACAAGAATATTAAATGGTGGGACTTTGTATGAGGCACACAACTAAGTAAATGGACCAATCAATATACACATTATATTTATTGCAAAAGGGGCGTACATACACATATGGGGAAACAGGTAAAAAGGTAAAAGGGTAAATTGTTATATTGCTGGGTCTCAATGGATATAATCTAGACATTTCGTTAAAGTACACAATTATCTCAACATATTATACAAAAAAAGGTAAAAACAATATATTGATGGGTTTCAATAGATACAGTCTAGACAATTCATGATGGTGGCAGTTGATCTCAGCATAATATACATATTGGTAAACCTAGGATATGCAAACCAAAATTGCACTTGTAGCATAAAAATATGACGTTTTTAGTTTACGCAGTGCATTGTGAGGCGTTCCGCTTCGCTCAAATTTGCCACAAACGCCCCATAATGTTAATTTTTTGACGAACGGGCGAACACCTGATGTTCGGGTCGGGGCCTATGTTTGACCCAAACATCGAGCTCATCAAGGAGCAGAGAATAACAAGTGCTCTACACAGATGGAAGTTCCCCAGTGGCTCAGGGAACCATCCAAAGAACACCAGGTCCCAGGATTGAATCCTAGACACGGCATGATAGTACCCCCACACAAAGATGCCCACCAACTTATTTTAGTTTGGATGAGTGCCTATGGAATATCTTGACTAGCTGTGGAGCATGAACATCACAAGCAGGCACTGCAATGGAGTAGCCCTTCCAGTCCACTAGATTCTGCGATTGTCTACCCCTAAGTTGGGAATCCAGAATTTTACTAACTTCGTACTCCCGATGGTCATTGTAACGGTCACCACCGTTTACGATATTCCCATTCCATCGCCCACGTCAGCTTATCTGACACTCCACAATCTAACAGACATGATCCATATGGATTTCCCCAGAATAAACGAGACAAGCTCCGTTCTCTGAGTCAAAATGTATGAATGAACTTTAATGGTATCTTAGCTCTCTTATATACAGTACAGGCATGTTTACAGTAATCAAAGGAACAAATGAACTCTCCACCCACACATCACACAATGGGGGGGCTTCAATCACATTCTTTTAGAGAATGACATTCAGAGAAGTTAATTATTCCCCAGACGTCCGGACTCTGATACTGAGTGATTCACCTGCATAATACACATTTCTATGTCAGACGTTTTGGCACCGATTTAACATGACCTAATAACTACAGCTGAGAAGTCACATTCCTTTACTAAACATAATTGACATGCTAATTCCCTATCCCTGAAAGGAGACATCTGACCCTTAGACTGCTAACTCACAACACATATCTATCATCAATAGCATCTTCACACAAACAGTGTTATTAGCATACATAATGAAAGGTCTTGGAGCAGACCCAATTAACACATCAAAAGCATGTGTTCTCACATTGAATGAAAACACTCCACTGACCTGGTGTGGGTCAGAATAACCACCTGTAATATCTCAAGATATCCTGCAATATGAACCATCAGTTATCAGTCACATCTCATGTAATTTATAATTAATCTTTCTCAGTCACCCTATGCCCAAAAGGGGCACATGATGACCCTAGACCCAAGAGTTATTAGTGACGCTGGCACAGGAGTACCCCTCATCCTTCAAAAGTCTCTAGGTGTCATGGGTCATTCTGTTACAGTCATCCACTGAGACAGGAGAAGGATGTCTAGAGCAGTGTTTCTCAACTCCAGCTTGGAAGGGAGAATATCTTAGTGCACAATTTGCAATGACATTCTTTTCTAATTCAGCTAGAGGTAACATCTCGCCACAATTGTCATGTTCAGCATTGATATAAGCCCGTAGATAGATCTCCAAATCTTGATTGACCCTTTCCGTCTGGCCATTAGATTGGGGGTGGTATCCTGAAGACGTTTGAAAACAGCCCTCCAGAATGAGGATATGAATTGAAGGACAGCAATATCGACAGGAAGGCAACGGATGACATTTTCAATAAAGGACAGTGCTAAGCTAGGGGCATAAGGTAGTGTGGGCATATGAATGAAGTGGGCTAACTTTAAAAATTGGTCTACTACAACCCAAATGACCGTATTGCCACTGGAGGTGGGTAAGTCCACAATAAAATTCATGCTAATATGAGTCCAGGGAGCACGAGGGACAGGTAACAGTTGTAGTAGACCTTGTGGAACAGATCGATGCATTTTAATGGCTGCACAAACTGAACAATCTCTAACAAAGTCCATCACATCTCTCTTTAGGGTAGGCCACCAAACCAGGGATTCCAAGCATAGGAAGGTTTGATTGATACCAGGGTTTCCGGATACCTTCTGCCCATGGGCCTATTGCAAAACGTCTTTCCATAATTCTTGGGGAACAAACAAAGTATTGGGCAGAACAGAAACATTAAAAGGTGCTCAAGATTGTGCAGCCAACAAGTTCCTTTGTAGAGTCAATGATTCTCTCAGGAGGAACAATATGATCTGGAGGCACTTGCAGATTCTCGCAAGGAAACTGCCAAGACAGGGCATTGGCCTTGGTGTTCTCGGTGTCTGAAATGTATGTTACCACAAAGTTAAACCGGGAGAAGAAAATTGCCCAGTGGGCTTGTCTGGAATTCAGTCTTTGGGCCTTCTCCAAGTAGGTCAGGTTCTTATGCAAATTAGTAATTTTTCTTCATATGTTTTTGCCAAAATTTATACTGCTAAATATCTTTGGTAAAAATAATCCAAATTGGTGTATATTATTTGGTCTTTGTGAGAGTTATAGAGTCCACAAGCTATGGTGCCAATCTCTGAAAATTTATCACACCTGAAATACTGATGGCCTATCTCATTTTCTTGAGACCCTAACATGCCAGGAAAGTACAAATACCCCCCAAATTACCCCTTTTTTGGAATAGAAATTTCAAGGTAATTAGTAAGAGGCATGGTGAGTTTTTTTAAGTTGTAATTTTTTCCCACAATTCTTTGTAAAATCAAGATTTTTTTTATTTTTTTCACAAAATTGTCATATTAGCAGGTTATTTTTCACACACAGCATATGCATACCACAAATTACACTCCAAAACACATTCTGCTGTTCCTCCTAAGTATGGCGATACCACATGTATGACACTTTGTATGTGGCCACGCTGTGTAAGAGGACCAACATGCAGGGAGCACATTGAGGCATTCTAGGAGCATAAATTACACATCTAATTTCCTGACTACCTCTTGCACTTTTGAAGGTTCTGGAGCACTAGGACAATAGAAACGCCCCAAAAATTACCCAATTTTGGAAAGAAAACACCCCAACGTATAATCTATGAGACATTATGAACATGTTATTTTTTTTCCAGAAGTTTTTGGAAAATGTGGAAAGAAAATGAAAACGCTTTTTTTTTACACAAAGTTGTCCATTCATACAACATTTCTAACACATAGCATGTACATAACAAAAATTACACCCCAAAATACATTCTCCTACTCCACCTGAGTATGGTGATACCACATGTGGGAGACTTCCACAGCCTGACCACATACAGAGGCTGGGTACTGCTGGGTACTGCCGAGTATGGTTGGGTACTGCAAAGTATGGCTGGGTACTGCTGAATACGGCTGGGTGTCGGCGAGTATGGCTGGGTACTGCTGAGTATGGCTGGGTATGGCTGGGTACAGCTGAGTATGGCTGGGTATCACCAAGTATGGCTGGGTATGGCTAAGTATGGCTGGGTATCACAGAGTATGGCTGGGTATCACAGAGTATGGCCGAGTGTGGCTGGGTATCAAAGAGTATGGCCAAGTGTGGCTGGGTATCGCCGAGTATGGCTGGGTATCACCGAGTATGGCTGGGTATGGCTGAGTATAGCTGAGTATGGCTGGGTATAGCCGAGAATAGCTGGGTATGGTTGAGGATGGCTGAGTATGGCTGGGGGTGGATGGGATGGATGGCAGAGTATGGAGGGATGGCAGAGTATGGTGGAGGGATGGTGGTGGAGGGATGGTAGGGATGGCAGAGTATAATGGCGGAGGGATGGCATGGTGGAGGGATGGCAGAGTATAATGGTGGAGGGATGGCAGAGGCTGCAATGGGCACAGAGCAGCACTGTGGGCACTATACATCCAGCCCACAGCCCACTGCTCCAGGAGGGAGTACACATACTAGATATGTGCATTCCCGTTCGTATGAATGTTATTTTCGTACGAAAATGTTCATTTTCGTACCCGCAGAATAATGTGTACATACGAAAAAATGTAAGCACCAAAATACGAAAACAACGGGATTACGAATGAGTCGCATAACGAACAACCGCAAATACGAACTAACGATCCAACGAAAATACGACAAAACGAAAACGGCAAAAGAACGAATATGACATCTATAACAAAAGACTTGCATTCTGTATTTTGTTTGAATCCTTGTTCTGTTCATATTTTGATTTTCAGTCATATGTTCATATGACATCTAACAAAAGATTTTCATTCCGTATTTTGTTTGAATCCTTTTTCTGTTTGTATGTTCATATGACATCTTATAACAAAAGATTTGCATTCTGTATTCTGAATTCCTTTTTTCTGTTCGTAATTTGGTTTCAAAATACAGAATGCAAATCTTTTGTTATAAGATGTCATTTTCGTTTTTTTGAATGGGCAGTGAGTGTAGTTAGTTAGTGAAGCAGCTTCTCTTTTGTGCTGAGTACAGTAGTACAGTAAAGCCTAATAAACTTTTCTGTGGATTTTCGTCTGAAGGGAGATCAGTTGGCCAGACTTTTGAACCTGGAACCCAAAAATGGTTTTCTGATGGAGTTTAAAAATGGACCGTTTCGAGCGAGATCCCCTCGTGTGTACGGGGCCTTACACTCTCACCATACGCTTCATTAGTTGTATAAGACACAACCAACCACTACTACTCTCTCCAAAAGCATCATTTTGTGATTATGTGTATCTAGAAGCCAAACATGGCTTTTAATAGTAGCAGACATTTGCAATATTAAGACAAAATAAAAACAATTAATACTATACCAATACAACCTTAAAATATATATATATATATATATATATATATATATATATATATATATATATATATATATATAAATTATATAGTAGTACCCGTGTCTGAGAGATTTAATTAACTTTGATCAAATACTTTTAAAGTAAAAATTAATTAATTAATAATCTGAGATGAAACAGTTTAGGTCAAACTCAACGTTCAACCCATTCGGTGTTAAAGATCTCATTTTGTGTATCCATCTAGATTCATTTTTACCAAGTTCACGCACCTTGTGACTACCCCTCCAATGAGGTGTGTATTTGGCAATAGCCCAAAACTTTAAATCTTTGGGATTCTTTTGATGGTATAGCTCAAAATGTCGCGATACATTGTGTTTCGGGAATCCCTTTTCAATGTTTTGTACATTCTCCCTTAAACGCTTCCACATCGGTCTCTTTGTGCGTCCAATGTATTGGAGGGAACATGAGCACTGAAGGGCATACACTACTCCCTCCGATAATCAATGGAATTCAGTCCATTAATTCTAGAATAGGGCAATATGTGGATAAATTCATTCATCCACTAGTCCCGCAAACATGGGCATATCTGAGGGATACTAAGCATCTAATTCAAATATTGAATACGGTGAGGATTGACACAGCGGGGGGCTACTTGTTAGTATACAATGAGGCTACATCAGCAGTAGCTAACATCAACCATTTGGAGGCTATTCATGCCTCCAAATGGGCTCTGAATGAATTTGGTTCATTGGTACCCAAACAAAATCGGTTTGTACTCAGATGCCTGGCCTATGGACTTCAACATAATTACTTCTGGCACAACCAGGAATATTACAGGCAGCTGAATGGCATAGGCATGGTGGCCAAGTATGCCCCAAGTGTGGCTAATGTTTTTATGTCAGAATGGGAGGAAACAGCTATCTATTCTGACATACCTGATCAATTAATTCTTTACAAAAGATTTATTGATGACTGTATCTTGATCTGGAGGGGTGTTAATCAATCACTGACCCAGTTCCTTGACAAATTGAATGAGAACCAGAGAAATATCAAACTTACATATACTATCAGTGACAAAATGATTCAGTTCCTGGATTTGGAAATTACACTAGAAGCACAACGATTAACAACCAAAACTTTCTTTAAACCAATGGAGAGAAATAGCTATGTACCGGTTGATAGCTGCCATTTTGACCCTTGGTTAATTAACATCCCTAAAGGGCAAATGGTGAGAATTCGCAGGAATTGTACTGATCCACATACATTCCTTGAGCAGGCCAATATGATTGGAACCAAGTTTGTGAATAAAGGCTATAATAGCAAGTTCATCCAAACACAAATACAAAATGTACTAGAGATGCAGAGGGATTCTCTTATACAGGATAAAGTGAAAAGTAAGGGTCTAGATGATCAAGTACCCATTATCCTTGATTTCAATGTTCAACACAAGCAATTGGAGACTATCTTTAAGAGGCATTGGCCTATACTACAAGCAGATAGACAGCTCCAAGGCATATTACCGAGTATGCCACGAATAGTCTACAGGCGTGCACCCACTTTAAGGGACCTGGTAGCAAAGAACATACCTGATCCGCCAACTAAATCCAATATGCTAACCTTCCATCAGGGAAACGGTTTCTTCCCATGCAGTCGATGTCTAGCATGTAGGAGAACAAATTTTGGGGGTCAAAAATGCTCAAAGTTTATCTCCAATGTCACACAGAAGGAATACGAAATTAAGGACCTAATTACCTGCAGGACTGAGAGAGTAGTGTATGCCCTTCAGTGCTCATGTTCCCTCCAATACATTGGACTCACAAAGAGACCGATGTGGAAGCATTTAAGGGAGCATGTAGAAAACATTGAAAAGGGATTCCCGGAACACAATGTATCGCGACATTTTGAGCTATGCCATCAAAAGAATCCCAAAGATTTAAAGTTTTGGGCTATTGCCAAATACACACCTCATTGGAGGGGTAGTCACAAGGTGCGTGAACTTAGTAAAAATGAATCTAGATGGATACACGAAATGAGATCTTTAACACCGAATGGGTTGAACGTTGAGTTTGACCTAAACTGTTTCATCTCATATTATTAACTAATTAATTTTTACTTTAAAAGTATTTGATCAAAATTAATTAAATCTCTCAGACACGGGTATTACTATATCATTTTATAATTTTATATATTTATATACATATATACACATATACAGTTGTATTCAAAATTATTCAACCCACACTGAAATTGATTGTTTTGCCCAGTTTGACACTGATTTTCATCCTGTCATCCTGCTTACAATTAAATCAAAGAGGCACGTGTAGGTCAGACAAATATAACATAACATTTATAATGAAATAACCACAAATGTCTTTTCTGTGCTCACATCATAATCAGTTTTATCCAACCCCCAATTGACATTCAATCTTAGTACTTAGTACAACATCCTTTTACAGTTATAACAGCTTTTAAACTTGAAGCATAGCTTGACACAATTGTCTTGCAGCGATCTACGGGTATCTTCGCCCATTCGTCATGGGCAAAAGCCTCCAGCTCAGTCACATTCTTAGGCTTGCGCACTGCAACTGCTTTCTTTAAGTCCCACCAGAGGTTCTGAATCAGATTTAAGTCTGGTGACTGCGATGGCCACTCCAAAATATTCCAGCCTTTAATCTGCAACCATGCTCTAGTGGACTTGGAGGTATGCTTGGGATCATTGTCCTGTTGAAAGGTCCAACGTCTCCCAAGCCTCAGGTTTGTGACTGACTGCATCACATTGTTATCCACTATCTCCTGTTACTGAAGAGAATTCATGGTACCTTGCAGACGCTGAAGCTTCCCTGTACCTGCAGAAGCAAAACAGCCCCAAAGCATGATTGACCCCCCGCCATGCTTCACAGTAGGCAAGGTGTTCTTTTCATCATAGGCCTTGTTCTTCCTCCTCCAAACATAGCGTTGATCCATGGGCCCAAACACTTCTAATTTTGTTTCATCAGTCCAGAGAACACAATCCCAAAACTTCTGAGGTTTGTCCACGTGATTTTTGCATACTGCAGTTGAATCTTCTTATTCTTTGGAGACAGCAAGGGTGTGCGCCTGGGAGTTCTGTAATGGAGGCCTTCATTATGCAGTGCGAGCCGTATTGTCTTAGCAGAAACTTCAGTACCCACATCTGACAAATCTTTTCTCAGTTCCTCAGCAGTCACAAGGGGACTTTTCTCCACTCTACGCTTCAGGTAGCTCACAGCAGTCGAAGTCAGCATCTACTTTCTGCCACGACCAGGTAGCGTTTCAACAGTGCCCTTTGCCTTTAATTTGCAAATGATGCTTCCTATGGTGTCTCTTGGTATGTTTAACATCTTTGCAATCTTCTTATAGCCATTGCCCTTCATGTGAAGAGTAAGCACCTCTTCTCTTGACTTCCCGGACCATTCCCTTGACTTCACCATGTTTGTAACCACACTAGTAAATGTCTAGAAGGAGCCGAGTATCAAAGTCATTTGAAAGCTGCCTGATTGGTGCTTATTAGGCTTTATTGCAGCTCCCTGACATCCACAGGTGTTTTCAAGACCTGATTGAAAACACTTCAATGAACCTCTGTTCTTCAGAGAAGTAGTCTTTAAGGGCTTGAATAATTGTGTAAATGAAGAATTCACAAAATAAACATTTACTGCTGTATTACAAAACCAATTGATGTCATTTTAGTTGCATATGGTTCTTTAAGAAGTCCTTGTAGGATTTCATTCTGAATACAATTACAAATGTACACTAAATTCACTTACACCCTTTACAGCATTGGGGGGTTGAATAATTTTCAACACAACTGTATATATTTTTTAAGGTTGTATTGGTATAGTATTAATTGTTTTTATTTTGTCTTAACCTCCCTGGTGGTATGATTCTTTCAGAAAAAAGATGCTGAAAGCGGTACCATTATTTGCAAGGAAATTTGGCGTTTTATACTGTAGGCCTGTAATTCTTAGGAATAACTCACTTAAATCTGACCAAACCAGAGGGAGGACGTGTGGAAGCTGAGCTCCACACAGGCAGAGCGAATCCACTGCCATCCTCGCCTCAATTAATGTCCAAATCCGCAGATTCTTGCAGCACCTACCTCTAACAGCTGTCGGTGGTCGGCCCAGCACATTTGGCCTACACCGCCAGCCGAGGTGCCCCCGGAGGTCGCGGCCTGCCCGCTCTGCCGGTGGTAAACCCCCGAAGTTCCGGCCTTGGATTGCGGAGCCCCGCGGCGCCATCTTGCGGCCTACGCCTGGGCCCCTTCTTCCATCAGGACACAGTGAGTAGCTAGGCCTCGGCCTTGCCCTATCTAAGTGTCTTCCCGAGCTGTCACCAATTTGCAGCATGATCGCAACCTGAGGGGGAGTTACCAGGCCCACGCGAACTCTGAGAATTACCAGCCGGCCCCCCCTCTCAGGAAAGTCCGCGGCTTCAGCCTACTCCTGGAGGTCGGCGGCCATCTTGCTGCTCCAGGCACCCCCGGCCTTCTCAATCAACCAAATTTCCCCTCATCTCTGATCAGTGCCTTGTTGGAGTCACCTGTACACTGCTGGGCTCATACATTCATACACTGCTGCCTCACTTAGCTGCAGAAACGCTTGCATCTAGACCAACTGCTATGTAGTATGCCGCCTTAATGGGCTCAGGGGGAGCGTTAATGCCACACAACTAATGGCTTTGTGACCCCGCTGCCCTGCTCCAGACGCAGGAACCGCTGACAACTGTAGCGACATCGCCGCTTAATAAGTGACCCTCTCATCTCAGGTGTGCTTGTGGGCTTTTGGAGAATGACCCGCAAACGTAAAGAGACGCCAAACCCAAAGAAGTTAGATGACTTCTACCCGCCGAAGAACAGAGGACTACTCCAAACTGTTGCCGGCTCCAAGATGCCTTCACCTACTTCCTCAGATGGCTCCCAGTCCAGCTCATCTAGCCCCTCAACTCTGACTGGCCCTGCTCAAGGTTCTCCTGGGATCTCCACCCCGACAACCCGCAGCCCAGCCAAATCCAAACCTCGCCTGGAAACAGATGTAGAACGGGCAGGTGAGGGCCGCGATTCCCTGGAAGACACGAGAGAGCTGGTGGATCCTTTCACTGCGTTTCCTACCACGGGTAAGGCTGTCTCTGACACCACTCTTAAAGACATGCTTGTGTCCCTCCGTAGTTCAATGCACACAGACCTAATGCAATGCATGCAGAACTTTAAGTCAGATATAGGAGAATTGGGAGGACGGGTATCCCACATCGAGGAGAAAATGGGGGACTTTGCAACATCTCACAATACTCTCATAGATGCCCATGCTGACCACTCCGATGAGATAGCCTGGCTAAGAGCAAAAGTCGCTGATTTGGAGGACAGGTCGAGGAGGAACAATGTAAAAATTAGGGGAGTTCCTGAGACTGTGCTCCCCGCACAACTCCAGCAGTATGCTAGAGACCTTCTACAACAAATCCTCCCGTCTGTTTCCGAATCTGAGCTTCAGATTGACCGTATCTATAGGCTACCCAAGCCGTCTCATCTCCCTGACAATATCCCTCGAGATGTACTGATGAGGATACACTTTTACCAGGTGAAAGAACAACTAATGCTTACCTTTCGAAGAACCCAACAACTTCCGGAGAAATTCTCACATATCCAGCTTTTCGCTGACCTGTCGCAATTTACCATGCAGAAGTGCAAATCGTTGGTTCCAGTGACAAAGGCTCTCCGTAACTACAACATCCCGTACCGCTGGGGCTATCCGGTGAAAATCACCGTCACTCACGATGGTAAAAACACAGTCATCACCGACCTAGAGGCTGGGCTTCAGCTACTCCGCTCCCTGGACATCATCCCAGAACAGCCCTTCGAGGACCCATCCCCCCCTGCGAATGGCAAACAGTGAAGAACAAGAAAGGGCCCAAGAAGCGATCGTCGTGACTAATCTCACAATTCAACGAGTTTTGCTATGTTCAAAGTTCCTTGTGTTCTGGGGCAATTGCTCTGAAGTTTGATTCCCCCCCTAAGAATGGGCAAAGATTCTGCCCTCTGGTCCTTGTCTGAACAAGCTTTTTTATTACGTTTTTTGTTTCTCCCCCTGTTATTTTTTTCCCTGCCTGAATCCATACTGACTTTGCTTTTACTACCCACTTCTTCATTCTCTTGTGCATGCTGCTCTGACCGCCCTTCGGGGTCCCGTGCCCCTTCTACTGTGATGAAGAGTTACCCTGCCTTGTACGCCCGACGCCATGAGGATGGATGGACTGTCCGCCGAGTCGTCTCTGCAAGGTACTATTATCTTTTTTACCTTCTGACTGTGCTATGGCGCTGAAAATAGTATCCTTTAACGTTAATGGTTTAAACCACCCTGCTAAACGGGCTTCGGTTTGGAGAGAGGCTAAGACTCTCCAGACGGACATCCTTTGTATCCAGGAAACACATTTTTTGGTGGATAGCCCGCCCAGGTTCCAGAACAAGCACTTCCCACACATCTTCATGGCCTCTGCCCCTATTAAGCGCAAGGGAGTCTTGATTGCTATAAGAGATTCGGTTGCATTCAAGCTAACGCAAGCTCTCACAGACCCAGAAGGGAGGTATATTATTCTGGTAGGAGAATTCAACAACAAGCCCTTCACCATTGCCAACTTATATGCACCGAACTCCCACCAACTTCGTTTTTTGAGGAAGTTGTACTGCAAAATTACTTCCCTTCGGCAAGGCTCCTTAGTGATTTGTGGTGATCATAACCTGACGGTGGATCACTCCTTGGACTCCTCGTCTGTGTCGAGGCGCCCAGTTTCCCAACTTCAACACTTGCTGCATTCCGAGGACGTTTATGATGTATGGAGATGCCAACATGCTGTGGAAAGGGACTATACCTTTCACTCTGCCAGACATAATTCTTATTCAAGGATTGATTTTGTTTTTGTTGACAAAGGTTTGCTTCAGGCGGTGTCATCCTCCACCATCCATAATATCTCATGGTCTGACCATGTTCCTGTGTCAATTGTGGTGATGGAGGGTCACACCCCCAGTCCCGCCTATATATGGAGGGCAAACTCCCGTGTGTTCCATATGCCTCCACATGCTGCTACTATTAATGATTCCTTATCAAACTTTTTTGCTGAGAATGTGGGCTCGGTCTCCGACCCTGCCATGTTATGGTGTGCCCATAAGGCATTTATTAGAGGTATTATCCTACAAATTTGTGCAAGGGAGAAGAGGCGGAGGACACAAAAAATTGATCGGCTACTTGACGACATCAAAGCACTAGAAGCTCAAAACAAGGCCAATCCTACTACACTCCTAGCTCAGAAACTTTCTAAGTGTCGTTTTGATCTCAGGCTCCTGCTGATTGAGCAGCACGATAAGTATATCCAAAATCTGAAGCTCACCCACTATTCTGCGGGAAACAGAGCAGGTACATTTTTGGCCCAAAGACTCAAATCTGCTAGAATTAAGTCCAAGATCCCCTATCTCCTTCACCCTGTAGATAAGCACAAAATTATTAATCCTAAAGAAATAGCTGATTCCTTTGCCCACTATTACTCAGACTTATACAACTTGAAAACAGATGCCAACACGCCTCAGCCCTCTGAGGAAAGTATTCAGGCGTTCTTGTCCCACATTAAGCTCCCGTCTCTATCACAATCCCAATTAGACTTGCTAAATGCACCCATATCGGAGTCAGAGATCAGACGAGTAATTAAGCTATTACCAGTGGTTAAGTCCCCGGGACCTGATGGTCTACCTAATGACTACTACAAGTTCTTTCAAGACAAATTAATACCAGCTCTAGGGGATGTGTTCAAAACCGCGGTGTCCTCTGCCTCATTTCCCTCCGAAATGCTCAAGGCCTATGTAGTTACTATCCCCAAGCCGGGTAAGACTCCTGATAGTCCAGCAAATTTCCGGCCAATATCGCTGTTGAATTCTGATGTAAAGTTGTATGCGAAGATATTGGCCCACAGGCTTCTGCCTATTCTGCCCTCTCTTGTTCGTGCGGATCAGTCTGGCTTTACTCCTGGGAGGCAGGCCTCAGATGCTACGAGACAAGTGATTGGGGTGATGCAGCAGGCTAGGGCCTCTCGGACGCCTTCTCTGCTCCTGTCCCTGGATGCAGAGAAGGCGTTCGACAGGGTACATTGGGGCTACATGAAGAACACTCTTCAGAAATTTGGGTTTACCGGGCCTATCCTCTCTGCCGTGCTAGCTCTTTATTCCTCCCCTTGTGCTCAAGTCTTTACCTCCAATCTACTGTCTAGTACGTTCACAATATCGAATGGCACCAGGCAGGGGTGTCCCTTGTCCCCCTCTATTTTCAATCTATTAATAGAGCCTCTGGCGGAGAGGATCAGGTCCCACCCGGGTATTGAGGGATTTAACATTCAAGGCGAGGCCCACTCTGTCAACCTGTTTGCGGATGACATAATTATTTTTTTGACCTCCCCAGAAACCTCCTTACGTAATGCCCACCTCACCCTGACGGAATTCAGCCAGGTGTCATATTATGAAGCTAACTTCTCAAAGTCTATTATCTTAGACCTGGGGATCCCACCCTCATTGAAATCCCAGCTACAGGCGGCCTTTCCATACTCGTGGAGTAAATCCACCATCACATATTTAGGACTGAAACTTACGAGCGACCCCAATTGCTTAGCTGACGTTAACTACCCCCCACTGATTGACAAGCTGCGCAAGGATGTTGCTAGATATACCAATGTGGAGCTTTCTTGGTCCGGCCACCTGGCTACCTTTAAAATGTTACTCCTCCCGCAGATCCTTTATGTCTTTAGGACCCTCCCAGTCCCCGTCCCGCCTATTCACATTAAAACCCTGAAGTCACTATTCACTAAATTTATTTTGAAAACTAGTAGGCCTAGATGTTCCAGAATATTGCTACTTAAACATAGGCGGGCAGGGGGTATGGGTTTAGTGGACATTCAGAACTACCTGCGTGCCTCCATTCTAACACAACTGAAGTGCTGGCTAGACCCAGGGTCCAACCCGATATGAAAGGGAATTGAGCAGGAATTGTGCCCTACACCTAACCTTAGCAACTTTCTACTTTTGGACGTCTGGAAGCCCTTTCCCTTGCGAGACTTACCTCCCACTCTCCGGGCCTCCATCCTTGCATGGAGAGACCTTCATAAAGCAATGTCCCCTTGTTCTGACCTTGTGGAGATTCCAGTTCCTATTAACATCCTTTCCCAGGCCGTCCCCGACCTCTCCACTACCAATTGGAAGGGTAAAGGAATACGCCTAGTTAGTGATTTGTTTAACCTCTTGACCACCGCCCCATGTCAAAAAGACGTCCTCCTTTTTAAAGTTGAATATCTCGATAACGGCAGCAGCTGCTGCCACAACCGAGATATTCATCTTTGCAGGGGGCGGTGGTGTACACGATAACGGCGGTCTCCGCGGCGGATTCGCCGCGAGATCGCCGTTATCGGTGGCGGGAGAGGGGCCCCCCCCCCTCCCGCCGCTCTCCCGCGCTCTCCGCCGCTTACCGGAGCCGTCGGTAGCGGCGGAGGGGATCCGATGTGTCCGGCAGCTGAGCGGGGACGGGACTGAAGGAGAAATCTCCTTCACCCGTCCTCATAGCTCTGCTGGGCGGAAGTGACGTCAAAACGTCAGTCCCGCCCAGCCTCTTAAAGAAACATTTTTTTTTTTGTCATTTGAAAAAATGACATTTTTTTTTTTTTATTTATTTTTTTGCATTTAAGTCTAATTATGAGATCTGAGGTCTTTTTGACCCCAGATCTCATATTTAAGAGGACCTGTCATGCTTTTTTCTATTACAAGGGATGTTTACATTCCTTGTAATAGGAATAAAAGTGATCAATTTTTTTTATTTTATTTTTTTCAGTGTAAAAAATTATAAAACTAAATAAAAATAAATAAGAAAACCAAAAAAATTTTTTTTAAAGTGCCCCGTCCCGACGAGCTCGCGCGCAGAAGTAAACGCATACGCGAGTAGCGCCCGCATATGAAAACGGTATTCAAACCACACAAGTGAGGTATCGCCGCGATCGTTAGAGCGAGAGCAATAATTATAGCCCTAGACCTACTCTGCAACTCAAAAAATGCAACCTGTAGAATTTTTTAAACGTCGCCTATCGAGATTTTTAAGGGTAAAAGTTTGACGCCATGCCACGAGCGGGCGCAATTTTTAAGCGTGACATGTTGGGTATCATTTTACTCGGCGTAACATTATCTTTCACAATATATAAAAAAATTGGGCAAAATGTATTGTTGTCTTATTTTTTAATTCAAAAAAGTGATTTTTATCCAAAAAAAGTGCGCTTGTAAGACCGCTGCGCAAATACGGTGTGACAAAAAGTATTGCAATGACTGCCATTTTATTCCCTAGGATGTCTGCTAAAAAAAAATATATAATGTTTGGGGGTTCTGATAAATTTTCTAGCAAAAAAATTGTGATTTTCACATGAAGGAGAGAAGTGCCAGAATTTACCTGGTGGGCAAGTGGTTAAGGATGGTTCAATTTACCCCTTCAAATCCCTTCAGGAAAAGTTTGCTCTAACTTCCTCCGAACATTTTAACTACCTGAGAATTTCTCATTTCCTCAGCTCTCTCGCTACATATCGCATTTTTCTACCAAAAGCTATTTGGTGTTTTTATTCGACTACCCCCTCCCCCCAGAAAGGCATCGCCCTTTTCTACAACTTTTTTCAAGATAAAATGACATTCGTGAAATCTCGACCCTTTATTAAATGGGAGAGGGATCTGGAGACTACCTATACTGAGGACCAGTGGGTGCGGGCGTTTCGGGCGATTTGTGGGGCCTCTAGGTGTGTTAACCACTGGGAGCTGTCTCAGAAGATAGCTCTCAGATGGTACCTCACGCCCTATAGAATCTCGAAGTTCGGGTCCGACGGCTCCCCTCTATGCTGGAGACAATGTGGTGCGGTGGGGAACCTACTACATATGTTCTGGTCGTGCAAAAATTTGACCAGTTTTTGGAATTCAGTGTTCTCTTGCATCTCAGGGATGACTGGTATTCTGGTATGACCTAACCCTGGATTAGCAGTCCTACATATTGGCATTGATGTGTTCCCCCCTGACCTCAGGGTAGTTATCACACATGTTCTCCTAGCGGCCAGGACACTCATTGCACAGCAATGGAAAGCTGATAGGGCTCCTAACGTGTCTGAGGTTTTACGAATGACTCCTTACTGGCCTATCGTCGTGGTGGTGGAGACAGGTTTCACTCTGTTTGGAAAATTTGGACCAATTGGTATAAAGTGTAAAATAGCTTCATTTATTGATATAAAGTGTAAAATAGCTTCATTTATTGATGATTGATTTGCTTAGAAATGGTTACTTAGCATGCACACCTCCTCCTTCTTCTTCTTCTTCTTCTTCTTCTTCTTCTTCTTCTTCTTCTTCCCCCCCCCCCCCCCTTTTTTTTTTTTTCTCTCTTTCCCTTCCCGCCTTGTCTTTCTTCCCCGTCCCCCCTCTCCGTCCCCCCTACTTCTTTCCCCTATAAATTTCCCACGAACAAACGGTGCAATAATACAGGTTGATTGATGCCTAATGATGTTTCAAGGATTGATTCCCTGTTTTGGTATTGTATTTTCTCATCGGGTATGTGTGAAGGTTAAGTGTTTGAAGTACTTTCACGGTAACGCCTGTTTTCTCATGTTTGTTTTCTTTTTATACACTTCTGTATAAAGTTTGTATACAAACATTTTCCTAATAAAAACTAATTTAAAAAAAATAAAAAATCTGACCAAACCAGAGTCTAATAGGCATCCCGGGTATGACATTTTTTTAAAAACAAAATTATAAATTATAATATAATAAATAATTATAAATAATTATAACAAATAATATAATTCTAATACAAATTATTCAATAATGTAATCAACTCAAAATCACTGAAATTTGCTCAGTTGCAGAATTGTCGCTGTCATTATTTTTTTATGACAAATTTCCCCATAAATCGCTATCGCACAATTCTGCAAGTGATTATAATTTATTATCACTGTTTTATAGCTGATCTAAAACCATTTTTGACATAAAGGGACACTTTTGGTTGCTATGGACAATATACAGTTTGCAGGGAGAAAGAACCGTTTTTATTATATAAAAGAACATGTAGGACACTGGGCAGACCACTAGGGACAAGGGGGGTGTGTATTTTTTACATACAGTACTGCAATCTATAAGATTACAGTATACTGTATGTATAGTGTTTGTTTACCTTTTTGAATTTGGCGCCGATCTCCGCCCCCGTGCGTCATAACGTCGCAGGGAACGGAGATCGGCGGCACAGGAGGACACTGTGTGAATCGAGCGAGGTTCCGCTTGCTCACACAGCGCGGTGGCATCGCTGGATCCAGGAACAAGGTAAGCCAGTGTGCGCTGCAGGCTCTGCATAGCTACCCAGAGCGTGACGATTTTGGCACAAAAAATCCATCCCGAGTCACGCTTGGGAATACCGCCAGGAGGGTTAATATTGCAAATGTCTGCTACTATTAAAAGCCATGTTTGGCTTCTAGATACACATAATCACAAAATTATGGAGAGAGAGAGTAGTAGTGGTTGGTTGTGTCTTATACAACTAATGAAGCGTATGGTGAGAGTGTAAGTGGCCGGTCATGTTATGTGCCACCTTGGCCACTGGGGGCTGCTATGCATTTGCATATCCCCTATAACACTCGGTATAATGACATGCTAAAATTGATTGTCTTAAACTATTAAACATTAATGTTAAATGTGGTTTTATGTAATTGCTATTACAACCCCTTTCAATCAGCCAGTAATGATGTAAGATGTTCATACTGCTTGTGCTGCATTCCTCGTTAGTTTGGTCATCTCACTTGGCTATAAATAATGTCAGCTGAGCTCTGACCTGCAGTAACCCATGACTAAGTCACGTTTCTAGTGACGTAATGCGTGGGGGAGGAGCTACGAACAGGAATGACAGACTACACGTATGAATGAGGAGAACATCCTGAGCGGCTTGGTTGTTGCCTGTCTTTGTCCAGGGATTAGAACCTTGTGCATCATTTGCCACTGGTGGTTATAGTATTGCGCAATCAGGTTCTTTCTGCTTGTTTTACATGAGCTGTGTCAGCGGGGAAGATCTCGTTACCTGCCAGTGATAAGTGCCTGGGAATCAGGGAGGCGCATCCCACACAAGTCTCTGTTTGCAATTTTCCACACATGGAGTGTATAGGTCTCTGTAACTACTGAGTCACTAATTGGGACTAATTTATTAATACACTGTGTATTGCACTATTGTTGCACTATTGCAATAGGTTTTCACATTATCAGAATTTATTTTCTGCGCATTGTCATTTATATCAATGTTCATAGGGAGTTATTCCGCGTACACACAGTCGTTTTTTGTGATGAAATAAAACAACGTTTTTAAAAACGTCATTTAAAATGATCGTGTGTGGGCTTAACATCAGTTTTTTGTCTTCTAAAAAACGACCAAAAAAAAATTCGAACATGCTTCAATTTTTGATGTCGTTTTTCAAAATGTCGTTTTTTTGTGTCATAAAAAAATGATCGTGTGTGGGCTAAAGATGACGTTTTTAAACCCGCGCATGCTCAGAAGCAGGTTATGACGCGAGCTTGAATGGAACAGAGTGCCGTCGTACGTAACCACGTTTTGCAAGAGCATTTTCAGAAAACGATGGCGTGTGGGCAACGTCGTTTTTAAAAATGAAGTTTGAAAAACTTCGGGTTTTTTTCATGATAAAAAACAAAGTTTTTTTCCAAGACAAAAAACGACCGTATCCGAATCAGTACCCCCAATATAGTTGGGGGTACTGATTTATCTGTCCAGATGGAATGTAGGAAGTGGGAGATTTGGGAAAATCGAAAGAGTTCGGAATCAGGCATGTCTAGTTTTTTCCTGCAATGTGATAGGGAAAGCGTGCCCGCTGGATAGAGAAAGTGCCATATCCTGTAGAGGCCCCTATCCATCCACCACCGAAGTGCCTCGATATTCAACCCTGGTGGGAAATCAGGATTATGAAATAAATGTGTTAGTGGCTTCAGGGAGTATATCGGGGTGCATAGAGCAGAAAGTTTGGAACAGAGGGCTACTAAGTGGGAGAGTGTGGGTGACATTATGGCTGGTCTACATTTGGGGTCACACCCCAGAAGATAATCAATGGTATTTAAAGGAGTGGCTTGTCGTTCCATAGCGAGCCAATCAGGTTTCGGGCCCCTAGAAAAGGCCGTCGACAGTTGTGCCAGTTGCGCTGCTTAATAGTAACCCCATAGGTGAGGAAGCCCCAGACCGCCCTGTGTTTTTAGGCGGAAAAGTATACCCGAGGGACATCTATATCCTTATTTACTCCAAACAAAGCGGACAATATCCGATTGGAATTTGCTGAGGAATTGTTTCTTTACCAGGATTGGGAGAGAGCCGAATAAGTACAAAAGACATGAGAGAAGGGTCATTTTAACCGCATGAACTCTGCCCAACCAGAACAAACCACATCTGGACCAGCGTTCAATGTCTCCTTTAAATCTAAGGACCATAGGGGGGTAGTTTGCTTTGAAAAGGTCATTGATATCAGGCATTAATTTGATTCCCAGGTATGGAATTTACGAGGGAGCCCAAGCGAAGGTGAAATTACTGGAAAGTTGTTTAAGCAGAACCGGGGGGAAATATTCATAGCTAATGATTTGCCCATATTAACCTGCAGTTCAGAAATCTCACTGAAAACCTGTAGCGTCTTAAGTATGATCGGGGTGGAAGTTAGGGGAGAGGTGACAAAGAGAAGTAAGTCATCGGCGTAAAGCGCACATTTGTGTTCCTGAGGCCCGCAGGTCACACCCTTAATGTCAGGATTCGATCTCAGTGCTACTACCAAAGTCTCGATGGCCACCACAAAGAGGAGAGGGGAGAGCGGACATCCCTGTCTCGTCCCCCTGCCTATGGGGAAGGAGTCAGAGTATCTGCCCATTAAGCGTACCTGTGCAGAGGGGCTCGAGTAAAGCCACTTGATAAGGCTAAGGAAGCTAGGGCCAAAGCCCCATCTCCCCAGGACACCAGACAGGTATGACCAATCTAATGAATCAAAAGGCTCTATTGAATCAAAGGGCTTGTGTAGGTCTATGGACAGCAAGAAACCTTTCTGTGGAGTTTCCCCATCCCATTGTGATTTAAGTAGGGAGATAACATCAATGGCACGTTGAATCTGATCCGTACCCTGTCTCCCAGGGATGAAGCCCACCTGATCTTTGTGAACATATGATGAGATGAAACTCGATAATCTGTTTGCTAGAATTTTGGTCATAATTTTAATGTCATTGTTAATCAGGGAAATAGGGCGATAATTGCATACCTCGCTAATATCCTTATCCGGTTTCGGAATCACTGAGATATACACAAAATTTAAGTCCGCACCTAAAAGGGCTCCATCCCTGAGAGAGTTAAACATCCATGTTAAATAAGGGGCCAGACATACACCAAATTTCCTATAGTAACCAGTGGAGAAGCCATCTGGTCCTGGGGAGGAACCTAGTTTAAGGGTTTTAATGGTATCTAGAACCTCCTCCTGTGAGAACAGGCTCTCTAGGAGATCCCTATGGTCCTTAGACAATGAGGGTAATGGGAGATCGTCCAAAAAAAATTCCTGTGTTGACTTGGCGAGAGTACTGTTTGGTTTGTATAAGTCAGAGTAGAACCGTAAGAAGGCGTCCATAATCTTAGTTGGATTCTGCGTCAGTTCCCCCATGGCTGCCCGGATTTTAGGGAAGGCTAGCGAGCGCTGTTTGGGACTCAGCTTTGCAGCTTAGCCCCAGTCCACCGAAGGTGTTGTTCGGCAGCTGTCGTCAGGGAGGGGTTAAGGAGGGCATGGGCTTTGTCTAGATGAGCGAGAGATTTGGTCGTGGGGTGGCGTTTGTGAGTTTTTGTTAACGTGCGAAATTCCTCTGTAAGTTTAAGTGTGTCTGCCCTATGTTCCGCCCTGAGTTTAGCTGCTAACTGTATCAGTTTCCCCCTGACAACCGACTTATACACCGTCCAGACCATAGATGGGGAAACTTCGCTCGTTGCATTAATAAGAAAGTATTCTTTGATGGCCTCCTCCAGTATGGAGCATTGTATCAGGTCGCTCAAGATAGACTCCTGTAGACGCCAGCGAGGAGGGTCTCTAGGTCCCGTGGATCTCTGTGTTGTCAAGGTAACCATAGAGTGGTCTGAAAGGGGGGAATCTACAATCCTGGAGCTACTGATAAGAGGGATCGTCGTGGCGTGGGTGAAAATTTGATCGATCCTAGCAAAGGAGTTGTGGGGCGCGGAAAAGTGTGTGTAATCCTTCGTGTGTGGATTGGCCTCTCTCCAGATATCTATCAACCCTGCAGAGTTAAGTGAGAAGTCAAAAGCTGTGTTAGAAACTCCGCCTAGAAAGACCGTGAGCTTGCAGCTTGCATAGTAAGGTGAGCTTGCAGCTTGCATAGTAATGAGTCAAAAAGGGGTCTCTGTCCCTTGTTGGGGGTGTAGTAAGAAACAAATGTGTACAGCTCCCCGTTTATATGGCCAGACACCAGGATATAGCGTCCCTGGGGATCAACTATTGTCTCCAAAGGAGAGAGGTTAATGTGTTTAGCAAAACATATAGCCACCCCTTTTATTTTGTTATCTGCCGACGTTAGAAAAAATTAGGGATAACGCTGATGGAGGAATGTGGGTTCATACGGACGGGAAGTGGGTCTCCTGCAGCAAGAGGATATCTGCGTGCATGGAGTTTAGACCCTGAGCGTTATAGGAGATAATTTTGAGGAAAGGTGAGGGGGGTGTGTGTGTCAGTCATGGATCAGAGGGGAGAAATCTATACCAGGTAACCATAGCCTACCTTGGTCTTGTGGGAAGTACTCCCTGGTAAACTTGAAGAACCGGAGAAGCCTGGACCCGGGATGGTAGACTGGAACCCGCCGCAGAACCTATGAACACTCCAAGGAACATGAGTAGAAAAAAGAGAAAAATAAATGAAAAAGGAGAAGAGAGAAGACACAATATTATGAATGTAAATCCGAAACAAAATCAATATATACAAAAATAAAAACAATGCATACTCAGAACCCAGGGGGCCCCCGACCCCTCCCACCCCTGAGGTGAAGTGGACAGGCCTACCCCAACCCCAAAACCTTAGGCCGAGTACTCACGAGCATACATGTCCGATGAAACCGGTCCGCGGACCGTTTTCATCTGACATGTCTGCCCGGGGACTTCTTTTTGATGGCCGTACACACCATCGAACAGAGGTCCGCGCGTAAACAATACGCGGGGCGTGTCCGCGGTGTCGCCGCGACAATGACGCGGCGATGTGGGCGGCCTGCCTTTAAAAGGCTTCCACGCATGCGTCAAAGTCATTCGACGCATGCGAGGGATGGCGGGCGGCAGGACATGTATGGTAGGTCTGTACAGACGACCGTACATGTCCGGGCGGACAGGTTTCCAGCGGACTGTTTTAAAGCAAGTCCAGGAAACAGTTGTCCGCTGGAAACCTGTCCGATCCGCCCGAAAATGGTCCGATCGGGCCTACACACGGCCAAACATGTCTGCTGAAACTGGTCCGCGGACCAGTTTCAGCAGACATGTTTGGTCGTGAGTACGGGGCCTTAGAGCGCCGGAATATCTCTATAACAGGGAAACCGGAAATGGATCTAGATGCACCAAAAGTGCTTCCGATCCTATGGAGGTGCACTGGGTCCACCACAGCCCCACCACCTCAGAACATTCATAACTTAGGGCTAACAAAGAGCCTATGATATCCAAATAACTGAACGCCCCAATGGGAAAGGGAATTCCAAACTAAACTATCTCACTGAGTGCCCCATGCAGGCCCTGCCTACCCCCCCCCCACCCCAAGTGCAGAAGGGTCAGGAGGGCAAGCAGGTCCCTCCTGGGGATTTAACTGCTAACAGTTACAAATGACTGGGAATGTCACCCCATCATCTATAAATTTTCTTCAGTGTAACCTGAGATGATCACTATGGGCCAGATTCAGGTACAAATACGTTACGCTGCAGCGGCGTAACATATCCCATTTACGTTACACCGCCGCAGGTTTACAGCGTAAGTGCCTGATTCACAAAGCTCTTACCTGCGGTGTAACGTAAATCCGCTTGGCGCAAGCCCGCCTAATTCAAATGGGGCGGGCACCATTTAAATTAGGCGCGTTCCCACGCCGAACGTACTGCGCATGCTCTGTCCGTCAAATTACCCGACGTGCATTGCGCTAAATGACGTCGCAAGGACGTCATTGGTTTCGACGTTAACGTAAATGGCGTCCAGCGCCATTCACGGACGACTTACGCAAACAACGTGAATTTTAAAATTTTGACGCGGGAACGATGGCCATACTTAACATTGGCTAGGCCACCTAGAGGGCAGCCTTAGTTTTATGCGGCGTATCTCGACGGAAACAACGTAAATTTAGAGCGACGGGTAAAGCGTACGTTCGTGAATCGCCGTAACTATTCATTTGCATATTCTACGCCAACCGCAATGGAATCGCCACCTAGCGGCCAGCCTAGAATTGCATCCTAAGATCTGACGGTGAAGGTCAATTACACCTGTCGGATCTTAGGGCTATCTATGCGTAACTGATTCTATGAATCAGCCGCATAGTTGCGACGGGCGGATCACAGAGATACGACGGCGTATCAGGAGATACGCCGTCGTATCTCTTTTGTGAATCTGGCCCTATGTCGGCTATGCCGAGGAGTAAGCTAGAGAATTTGCAATAAAAAAAAGGGAAACATACATAACTAAAGGGCCATTGAGGCTACTGTAACAAACTGTCCACCAGGTAGGGCATAGCAACAAGATCCCAAACTAGGGTTGGAATGATAAACTGGTAAACATACCGAAACCAGGTAGAACACCTGCCATAAAGACTCCAGCAGGAGTGCAGGGGCTAATGATACCCACCTCCCCTCAAGTACGAGTCAATTGCCCCAAACCAACAAAACAAGAGAGCAAACAGTTGTTGAAACAATGCAACATTTAATTAGGTCCATTTCAGGCAATCAAAGGAGAGAAGGAAGGGGGGATCCCCCAATCCACTCAGGAAAGGTAAAGCCATCCAGGGTCGGGGCCCTGATCCAAGAAGAACAGGAGTGCTCGATCCTCAGGGCAGAAAGTTTTCTTTGGATCGCTTATAACTTTGTTTCAGCCAGGTTTGTTGCAGCGGGCTTGCAGGCGACGGTCTCTTCGCGGAAGCGGGGGTTCCTCTGCTGGCCTGTGAAGCTGGAGGATCCAGGGAGATCAGCCCAAGGTGTATCAGCAGGCGCTCCCCTTCCGCAAAAAAGGTGAATCCAAAGCTTTTGTTTTTGTAGGAAAAGTTCAGGCGGAGCGGGAAGGACCATCTATATGTGATTTCCTTTTCCATAAGGAACTGCAGTAATGGTTTGAGATCATGCCGTTTTTGGACCGTATATGGAGAAAGAGTACCTAGACCTTTTAATCACCTCTTCCTTGACTGAATAGTAGTGCGGTTTCACAATGATGTCTCTGGGCAGGCCATCTGATCGGGGAGATTGAAGGGCTCTGTGAGCTCTGTCTAGATCAAGGCGGTGCTCGGCAATATCAGGGATAAGACTTTTTATGAGGGATTTCACCACCACTTGTACCTCTTTGTCAGATTCTGGGAGCCCCCGTATCCTAAAGTTGTAGCATCTCGATCTGTTCTCGAGATCGTCGATCTTTGCAAAAGCTGTTTCCAATTGATCCTGTACATCTTGTAGCCTGGCGGAATTCTGAATAATCCATACCACCGCTTGATCAGCTTTCTGCTGAATTGTGTCCATCCTCATCCCCAATTGCTGCAAATCCGCATTGATGGATGATGTAATTTGCATAGCATTCAGTGCAAGGCTTTTAGACAGCATTTTGGAGAAAGCAGCCATCATGGAAGGAAAGTCCGTGGGGATGGGGGCCTCTTCATGTGCCTCACTGACCGACAGAAGCAGGCCTGTATGTGGATCCATCATGGGAGTAGTGAGGAGGTCGGCTCCCACCCTGCCTAGCAAGGACTCAGTGGAGGAAGGAAAGGCGGCCAGGGCTAAAGAGGGATAGTCAGTACCTGGGGATTGCGGGGGGAGCAGGTCCTGGTCTGCTATGGAATCCTCCGTTCGATCCGAGGCAGGCGGGCCTCGTGGAGCCACCGCCATCTTGGCATAATTGAGGGGGCTGGGAGACGCTGACATCTGGCCAGATGGATCCCTCCAGGCCAGCGGTGATGACATCTGCGTGTTCGGGAGGGCTTCCCCGATGCAATGATCCTGGTAAGAGGGCTGGGGGAGCGCTCAGTCAGCTCCGGTGGTCAGCGTTAGGCCGTGGTGGAGCCAATGTAAGTGTTTCTACCTACATTAAGCACCCTTTGCCTACAATATTACGCTATGTGCTTCTCCTTTTTCCTCTTTTCAAAACCAACCGGTTCTGTTGTTTGACCTCTGGTGGGTCATCACCCATAAGCACTCATATCTGCTCAACTGATCGGTGTGTCGGATGCCGTATGTCTATTGCATTTGAAGATTTGGTCTTACAGCGATTATACCAAGCTTTGTTGACCCTTTTGAACATATGTTCCTCAGGGTTCAACACTTCTGATAAGCCTCTTTCCATTTGGTGGCTGGCCTTTCAGTGTGTGTCACGTTCAGATTGTGGGAACATCAGCACTTTTTGCCTTCATTGGACTGTCCACCAGTTTATTGGAATTTATATAGAATTATTTTCAATTTATATAATTTTTTTTACACGTTTATTGATTGTTCACCATTCACATTGGAGTTTGTGTAATTTTCATATATTCATTGTTATATGTCATATATCAACTTCCATTTAGGATACACAGTGTTTTCACATCACTTGGTGTATTATTATTTAGCGCTACAATTTTTATGTTTTGACATACACGAGAATAGACCATATTCTTACCCCTACTCCCATTTATAGTTAGCGCTCACATTAAAGATACAGCCCTTTCAGATCACTTGATAGTAATTATATCTTTATGCTCCAGTACTGTATATTAGGTAGAAACCAGGCTTATTGGAAACTTAACAAGTCCATTCTTTGGAATCCAGCTTCAATTGAGATAATCAATAAGGTACTTCAGGAATTTTTCTCTCAATGACACGGGGGACACCTCTGGGTAGCCCATAAGGTCTTCATTTGGGGCAAAATCATTAAAATGTTTACCCAAACCAAACTGCATCGCAAAGCTGAAACAGAATACACAGCTCTACGAGCTCATCATAAACAAGATCCCTCCAAGGTCCCCATAGCCCTAATAAATAGAGCCAGATTGGATCTCAATCTAGCCCTTACTACGCAGGCAAATAAAGCAATCCGATGAAGTGGTAATAAATTGTATATACTTGCAAATCAAATGGGGTAGTTACTTGCTGCGAAACTCTCTCCTAGAGTCAGGATTCATACTATGCCTAAAATCAGGGTATCAGGCCAACCCCCTACAGCCAATCCTGTCAAAATCCTGTAAGTATTTCAAGATTTTTACTCTGACCTATATAACTCTCATTCTCAGCCTGACAAAGACTCAATGTCTAGGTACTTAGATGATCTTCCCATCCCAACTCTAAACATCACACACAAAAATTTACTTGAAGCTGCTTTTACGGTAGAGGAGGTTTTGGAGGTCATTAAAAGCCTCAAAAACGGGTCAGCACCGGGCCCTGATGGTTTATCTATACCCTATTATAAGGCCTTTGCAGGCACCCTAGCACCTTATTTATCCAAATTCTTTAATGCTAAAACGCAAGACACACCCCAATACAGCATTTATCACAGTCATCCGCAAACCAGACAAAAACCCCAAAGAAATTAGGGCCAGATTCACCAAAGAGATACGCCGGCGTTTCTCCTGATACGCCGTCGTATCTCTGTTTCTATCTATGCGACTGATTCATAGAATCAGTTACGCATAGATAGCCAGAAGATCCGACAGGTGTAATTGTTTTACACTGTCGGATCTTAGGATGCAGCACCGCGGCCGCCGATGGGGGGAGTTCGCGTCGTAAACCAGCATCGGGTATGCAAATTAGGAGTTACGGCAATCCACGAAGATTTTTCCCGTCGTTACGGCGTCGCAAGTGTTCGATTTTCGTCGCAAAGATAATGCATGTCGGCGCAAAGCACGTCGGGAAATTTGCGACAGGAGCATGCGCAGTACGTCCGGCGCAGGAGCGCACCTAATTTAAATGGTACCCGCCCCATTTGAATTGGACCGCCTTGCGCCGGTACCTTCTTACGATACACTGCCGCAAATTTCCAGGTAAGTGCTTTGTGGATCGGGCACTAAATCGGAAAAATTGCGGCGGTGTAACGTAAACCGGTTACGTTATGCTGCGCCCGCTGTACGTGAATCTGGCCCTTAGTAACTATGGGCCAGATTCACGTACAGCGGGTGCAGCGTAACGTAACTGGTTTACGTTACACCTCCGCAATTTTTCCGATTTAGTGCCCGATCCACAAAGCACTTAACTGGAAATTTGCGGCGGTGTATCGTAAACAGGTCCGGCGCAAGGCGGTCCAATTCAAATGGGGCGGGTACCATTTAAATTAGGCGCGCTCCCTCGCCAGACGTACTGCGCATGCTCCCGTCGCAATTTTCCCGACGTGCTTTGCACGAAATTACGACGCGCCGACGTTTTGTGAATCGCGACGTGAAAAAAGATTTACGCCGGGAAAAATAAAAGATTTAAAAAAAATTCAAAAGCGACGTGGGAAAGACAGGCATACTTTAACATGGTGGAGTACTTTTACACCATGTTAAAGGTGCACTATCTTTGCGACGGAAATCTAACACTTGCGACGCCGTAACGACTGGAAAAATCTTTGTGGATCGCCGTAACTCCTAATTTGCATACCCGACGCTGGTTTACGACGCAAACTCCCCCCAGCGGCGGCCGCGGTACTGCATCCTAAGATCCGACAGTGTAAAACAATTACACCTGTCGGATCTTCTGGCTATCTATGCGTAACTGATTCTATGAATCAGTCGCATAGATAGAAACAAAGATACAACGGCGTATCAGGAGAAACGCCGTCGTATCTCTTTGGTGAATCTGGCCCTTACATCCTATTTCCCTCATAATGATAATAAAAGATGCTAAATCATTGGCCATTATTTTTAAAACACCTACATACATAAAGACCAAGTGGGCTTCATCCCGGGCAGACAAGGCCCAGACCTAATAAGACGAGAGATAAATATAGTATCAATACTGCAGTCTAACTGGGAGGGAGGAGCGAAGCAGCATGGGCTTCTCTTGTCATTGGATCTGCAGAAAGCCTTTGACACAGTGTCTTGGCCATATCTATTCTCCCTCATAGAACATTGGGATTTGGAGAGCGAGTTACGGGTCTTCTACATTCCCTCTACTCTCATCCTACGGCACTAATTTGATTACTGGGATATACTCTAAACCAATTGATATAGCATGAGGAACTAGGCAGGGGTGCCTGCTTTCCCCTCTCATATTTGCTATCGCCATAGAAGCTTTGGCGATAGCTATTCGAAAAAAATCCTAACATTAAAGGGGTAACCTGTGGAGATTGAACCCATAAATGTGGACTTTTCGTGGATGATATCCTCCTATTTGTGACTTCTCCATTGATTTTTCTTCCCAGCATCTGCCAAGTTCTAAAAAACGTCTCTAAGGCCTAGTACACACGAGAGGATTTATCCGCGGATACGGTCCACCGGACCGTTTCCGCGGATAAATCCTCTCGAGGATTTGCGAGGATTTTGATCCGATGGAGTGTACTCACCATCGGATCGAAATCCGCGCCGAAATCCCATCGCGATGACGTGTCGCGCCGTCGCCGCGATGATGACGCGGCGACGTGCGCGACGCTGTCATATAAGGAATTCCACGCATGCGTCGAATCATTACGACGAATGCTGGGGATTCATTCCGACGGATTGATCCGGTGAGTCTGTACAGACCAGAGGATCAATCCGTTGGGATGGATTCAAGCGGATAGATTTGAAATCATGTCTTCAAATTTTTATCTGCTTGAAATCCATCCCAGGGGATAAAAATCAGCGGAAACAGATCCGCTGGATTGTACACAACAGGGGATCTATCCGCTGGAGCCGGTCCGCGGATCAATTCCAGCGGATGGATCCTCTCGTGTGTACGGGGCCTAAGGCTTCGGGCCTTAAAAGGTCACTAAAGGAAAAAACATTTTTAGCTAAATAGCTTCCTTTACCTTACTGCAGTACTGGTTTCATGTTCTCATTGCTCGTTTTTGCTTTGAAGTAGCTGTAATTCTGCTGTGATCTCCACACTTCCTGGTTGTCTGGCTCCTTATGAAAAATCTCATGGGAGCTTCTCACAGTGGTCTAAGCTGTGTGTCTAAAACTCCTCAGAACCAATCAGATTCATTTTAAAAACAAAACACTGCCCTGGATTTGTTTGTTTTTGTTCTGTGGGTCTATTTACTTCACATAAACATTAAACCAGGTTAAAACCGAAAGTGAAACTACAGGCACATTATATGATAGAATTTAATCTATTTTTAATCATTTTTAAAAGGAATCAGTTAACTTTTATGTCTCTATACCCTGTAAACAGTCATTTCAGCAAAAACATGTTTTCCTTTAGTGACCCTTTAAAGTCAATTACACAAAATCACAGGCCCTTAATGTCTCGCTCCCCCTCCCAAGTGTCTCGCTGTTAAAACATTCTTTCAAATTTGAATGGACTGACACCTCAAGCAGATATCTGGGCATCACACTAACAGCCCGCACTGAGACTCTCTATATACATAATTACTCACCACTGTTCAAAAAACTGAGAAAATTATCGTTTGACCTGGTCCAAACATGAACTATCCTGGTTGGGTAGGATCAACTCAATCAAAATGACATTGCTCCCAAGAATCTTATATTCTTTTAGGTGTCTTTCTATCCTCATCAATAAAAAACATTTTTGAAAAACTTCAAAGTAAAATAATCAAATACACTTGGGGTTCCTCTGGCTATTGAATACCCCAAAACACCCTATTCCTTCACATAAGTAAGGGATGACTAGGTCTTCCTGATTTATATAAATATTACATAGCAGCTAGACTAGCACAGATTTCAATGAACTACTCCAAAAAAGAAAAATTGGACTGGCTCAATATTGAAAAGCAGGCAGTACCCCGCTTCACTTAAGATTATCTATTGTGGTGCCCACAAAAAAAAAAGATCTTCCATACTTCCCCCATTCCTATCTCAATCCTTTGCGTCTCTGGGATAGCCTCAGAAATCACCCGGCCCTTGTCTCCACTGGAAGACCACTTGCACACATGTTCCATAACCCCGACTTTCCCCCTGGATTAGAAGTAGAAGCATTTAAATGGTAAGTGGACAAGGAACTATACTGTATAGGACATTTCTTCAGCTCTGGAGGACCTATAACCCTTAATCACTGCATCAAAAACCTGGAGCTTCCAGATTCTGAAAGACTTTGGTTTGGACAAATCTCACAACTTTTACACCAAGTTTGGAAGGAAAACCTGTTACCCCCAAATTCATGAAATATGAAATATGGTGTGGCCAGGCAGGAGGAAAAAGGGAGGCATATCCATGATATATTCGTGCCTCACTCACCCTGTAGCAAAATCTTCCTATATAGAAGCGTAGGAGAAGTAGTTGGGACCTGGATACCTGGCATTCAGCCTTTTCAAAGTCCTTCAAAAGAATTCTGAATGTCTCGCTGATGGAGCCTAATATTAAGGTCTTAACCAGGTGGTATTTAACCCCCTCTAAACTTGAAACTATATACCCTGCAGCGGATCTGACTTGTTTCAGAGGTTGCCAACTCTTAGGGTCTATGTTCCATATTTGGTGGGAATGCCCTAGAATCCACCCCTTTTGGAGCAAAGTGTTTAATATCATTTTCAAGTTAACCAGGTTCCTAGGTCCATATCAATCACTCTCCTGAATGCTCATATACCTCAAATACCAAAGGCTATACAAAAACGAATTCACTTTATCTTCACAGGAGCTAAGCTCACAATAGCCAAAGCATGGAAGAAACCTTTTCTTCTCGGAAACCAAATCAAAAATATCCTGGATAATGACTCAAGAAAAATTGGCCAGAATTCTGACTTATACAACTCCGAGATTCAAAAAAATCTGGGAACCTTGGGCTAAATTTGTAGGGATCTCGCTTGTCCATGGTGCTTCATTGACTCCTACACAACCTTAGGATAGGCACGTACCCCTCCTTCTTCCCCCTTACCCCTTTCTCTCCTTTTTTTTCCTTGTCCTCACCTCTTTCTCTTCTCCCCTACTATAGGGGTTCCTGGAGATGACTTTAGGGAATTCTATTTCCCTTCTATCTTTTTCTTGAAATAGAAATAATAGACAAGTTAACCCTATATAATGTTCACATGGTTTGTCTCTTCTGACCTGGTGGCTTTGGAAGCCCTGAGACAATACCATGGGGTTGGTGGGAGGTCTCCTTCCCTGGTTCAGTTAGATCCCGATAGGAGCACCAGGCGGTCAAGAGTATCTTCATCTCTCAGTTGGCCTAATTAGGGGGACTTCTCCTGTTTAAATGCATTATATTTGTTTTTCTTTCTTTTTTGTTTAACATATAGAGACCACAACCATTGATATATTAATTTGTCTTTGTTTACAAGGTAAACATGAATATCTGAAGCTGTCATTTCTCAGGATTTATTATTAACAACATTTAATTTAATAAAATAAATTGTACTGTTTATTTATTAAAAATAAAATATCTTGAAAGGAAATACAAATCCTTTGGCAGGTAAAATATCTCCAATGTATGTATACAGCTGTCTATTTAGTTTTATACCTGTAGTTTGGTTTTAAGAAAAGGTACTGCCATTCCGTTGACCAAGAGAATCATGACACAATGGGGTTGATTTACTAAAACTGGAGCGTTCAAAATGTGGTGCAGCTGTGCAATGGTATCCAATCAGCTCCTAACTTTAGCTTGTTCAAATAAACTTTGACAAAAAAAATGGAAGCTGATTGGTTTCTATTAGGGATGAGCCGAACACCCCCGTGTTCGGTTTGCACCAGAACCTTCGAACGGACCTAACGTTCGCGCGAATGTATCGAACCCCATTGACGTCTATGGGACTCGGACGTTTGAATTCAAAAGTGCTAATTTTAAAGCCCAATATACAAGTTATTGTCGGAAAACGTGTTTGGGGACCTGGGTCTTGCCCCAGGGAACATGTATCAATGAAAAAAAAAGTTTAAAAAACTATCGTTTTTTCTGGAGCAGCGATTTTAATGATGCTTAAAGTGAGAAAAAAAAAGAAAAATTCCTTTAAATATCGTACCTGCTGGGTGTCTATAGTAGTGGCATGTGTTTAGAACTGTCCCTGCACAAAATAAGATTACTATAATAAAAAAGTAATTTAAGACTGCTTGCGGCTTTAATGTAATGTTTGGTCCCTGCAATATCGATGAAAATCAGTGAGAAAAATAGCATGGGTTTCCTCGCCCCCTCCCCCCAGGTCATTAAAAAGCCCCTTTGGCCCTATATACTTTGAACAGAAGTATACAGGTGTTGCAAACAAGACAGGGACTGTAGGTTTGTTGTTAAGTGGAATCTATTTGTAATTTTTAACTGGTACTTCTTTAAAGTGTAGCTTCAACCATAAAATCTTTTTTTAAGCTTTTCTGAAAACATAGAGAAGGGTTATCATATCACCCCTGTAACATTGGTTTTGCTGTCTGTGTGCATCTGTTCAGTAGATTGCCCCTCACTTTATGTCCCCTTAGATGCCTAAGATGTGGCATTGTGGGCATGCGCAAGCTCCATGAGTGTAACCGTGGGTCCCGTGGACTTGATGTCTGCCGGGAGTCCCGCGATCGTCTCATATAGAGGAAGAACGGGGAAATGCTGAATGCTGGTCTAAACAAGCATTTCCCCCGTTCTGCCTAGTGACAAGGACACTGATCACTGCTCCCTGTAATCAGGAGTGGTTTCATACGTAGCTCATCCCCCCTACAGTTAGAACACATCCCTAGGACACACTTAACACCTTCAGCGTCTCTACAGGTTAACCCCTTCACTGCCAGTGTCATTTACACAGTAATCAATGCACTTGTATAGCACTGATCGCTGTATAAATGACAATGGTCCCAAAATGGCATCAAAAGTGTCTGATGATTCTTCAATATTTTAATAAAGTCCATATTTTAAGAGGTAACGCACAATGATTGTATTTTTTTTTCATTGAGCTAAGCCTAATAACAAGTTTTGGAGAAAGCAGGTGGATTGATGAGACAGAGACACATTAAGTAGACAATTGAGACCTCTTAAAGGGAAAAGTAAATTTTGACCTATATATTTCTTAGGTCAATTTTTTAAGGTGAACATATTCAGTAAAAGGTGGTGGAACTCTTGTAGGAATTATAATGCACTAGCACAGAATGGAGTCATATTCATTATAGACATGGACTTTTAAGAAGACTCTTTAGATTGTATATAATTATTATATCATGGATAATGTGGATTATGCACACGTCAATTTATACCGTGTTTGTTTTTTCTGCTAGTATCATTTTTGTAAAGGCACATTTATATATTTTGTGATAGTGAGATTTCCCTGCCTCTGCAAAAATGGGTTTAAAAAGAACACAGGGTTTGCATGTGCAGGACTATAGAGCATTTATTTTAAGGGGAGAAAACCACTCTTTCTTTGGATTTTGCTATTTCCAAATGGGACTCTGTAGTTTGGAGATTCCAAAGAGTTTTGGGCGGGACAGACTCTCCAATCCTGTGTCTGGATGTTGTAGATAACCAGCAGGGTGCGTGCACAGGTGCACACAGTCCTTATACCGATAGGCTTGTGAGAGCAGTAGGTAGTGGGAGCTGGAGTTGGAGCTGTTTGAAGACAAAGGCCTGTCAGGGGAGCTGGGACTTCCTGGTGGAGACTACAGCCTGTGTGAAGGGATTCTGGGCCCAAGGACTGGGAAAATCTGGCCAGTTCAGAGAGTCTAGGAGACCAAGAGAAAGTTTGGGGACTGAGGAAGCTTTGGAGGCCAATGAGTTCAGGGGGGCTGAAGAAGATCCAAAAGTCTCTGGGGGGTGCAAGCTGGAGATACTGGGAAACCCATATTATCAAGAGGCCATGAGAGCTTAAACAGCAAGGTGATGTCACCTTGGTTGAGAGAATGCCTGAATAGCAAGTGGTTTGGGAGGCCAAAGCATGCAGAGGTACTGCTGAATAGAGAGCCATGTGGCTCAGTTTTTTTCATTTGTGTGAAGTTGACTGAAGTTGAAACCCTTTTGTGGGAATCCTGGATAGACTTTTGTTTTGTCTATCAGGTCCTTAATTATACTGTCTGTGTGACATGGACTCATTGTACAAAAATAGCATCCACCACTGACATCACCCATAGCACAATATGTACTAAAAGAAGTACCGTAAATCTTTTTAGTTGAGACACTCTGTCTTGAGATATATCAGTGAAGGGATTCCCATAAAATATTCAGGAGGATTCTATTATGAAGAAGATTTAGGAACTAGCATAAAGTTTAAGAATACATTGTGTTGGTATTAGGCCTCAAAATAAATTAGACATCATATTATCCTAACATAAAAAATTCAGCTGCTAAATCATTCTTTTATTTGCAGCTCGCACAGCTCTGAGAGTTTCTAGCTCTGGTGCTTTGCTCTGCATGATTAATAGTGAATTAGTGGTTTAGTAGATTTTTGTTGGGACAAATACTTCAATTTAAACTATAGGTCTCGAGACAGCATATGAGGTGTGAGAAGACATGCAATTAAGTAGTCTCCTTTAACTGCCTTTACTTTATTATCCTATCAAAAATATATTACTTTAGTCTAACTGTACATTGAGCAGGAAGAAATAATTTCCCATCCCTCTTAAATAGAGCTTATCTAACTTACTCAGTTTCTCTGTCTAGCTTAGAAAGATGTGCTGCCTTCTTATTTCCTAGGCAACAGCCTTATATACTGCTACTTTGTGCAATGTGTGTAAAATAATGTGCTGTGTTTATGGAATACAAACTCCCTTCCTTACCTAATAGTAAATATAAACCAAAAATTACTCAGGTGCAACGAAATGAACATAATATGCTTCCAAATGAATAAAAAGCCAGTGAATAAATATGCATCAAAAACAAATACATTCATCCAATAAAGAGTTATGGTGAATAAATATGCATCAGATACAAAGTGAATTGTATATATTTCATGAGACCATAACTGTGGAGTACTTATAACATAAACAGAAAAAAACAAAAAACAAAGTGTGTATATAATGTTCCCCAATTTATAAATACTTGCATAGAAAAAATGTCCATGATCCTTTTAGCTACTTTGGAATTTTGCACAATGAAGATTTTGGTGTAGCCACCGCCATTCCCCAATGGACACACTCCCATTTTGAGAGGCCATTCACACCAGAATGAGATGTGAAAACGGTGTAATTGTTAATGGCACCCCAAATGAATCTAGCTAATTCACCACATTTGCAGCCACCAAACTGCATGGTACCGCAGCATGATTTGTGAAAGTAACGTCTGCACTACTTTTTGCGCATTCCCATGTGTTTGGCAGCCCATTGAAATGAAACTGGAACATATGGGAATGAGCAAAAATTGCAAGTTTTATAGTGTGAATTGGCCCTGAAGTCTATCTTTTCTTTCCAAAGTGTTGAATATATAAGAGATAAGAAACACTACATAGTGCTCTTTGTTACTAAAACACTTTGTTTTAAAACAATCAATAAAACTTACATACAACTGTGCACTCATATCGTAGATTGGATATATCTGCTCAAAAAAATTAGGGTGTACTGTTTATAAATGAGCGCCATCACTGTCACTCTCTTGGTGTGCACTCAATGACCTGATCAAATAAGATGTAGAGAAATACTTCCAGGTAATACATTACTCTAAGTGCCGGTTGACACTGGGGCAACCTATCAGGCAACTTAGCCACCTGGCAGTGCAATGGAACCGTCTAATGGGAGTGTCTCAAGTCACTCTGACTTATAAAAAAGGTTCCTGTACTACTTGGTGGTGACTTTGGAACAGCTTGCATTGACTTCTATTAAAGAAGTAGTTTGCAAGCCGCCCTGAGGTCACGCTGTTCGGGGTGGCTGCAGAGTTGGACAACTTTGAAGCTGCCCCAGTGTGAATGGATTTATAGAGATAAAAGTCATCCAATGATGGTTCTCTTGTCACAAACCCTGAAGATTTAGATTTCAAGGACTCACTTCATGTGAGCTAGTTATATCCATATAGCATATTTTTCATTTGTCTGTGTTTCTGTTGGGAATATTATGTCTGTCTATACCAGGGGGGAGGGGGGATGTGGCACTATCTCTACCCAGAGGGCCCTATATTATAAGGTAGTATGTAAAATGTTCTTAATGCAACTTTGCTTAGGCAAACCTAGGATACCGGGTAGTGACTCATATTTCGGGATGCACACATTTATTTTATTTTTTTGTTTAGACATTTCCCTAAATGTTCACATTATCAGTGGTCATCACTGCATTAATGCCTGGAAGTTCACTGGGCCTTGACGTCTCTGGGCGGAGCTTTGCACCATGCCTCTTCCCTCAGAAAACATTGGGCTTACATGCTCACTCCAATTAAGGTACCTTTCTAGCATACCCCAGTGTCAAAAGTTTTGGTTATTTCTTTGTCAGTTACCCAAGTAGTAATTATCCTTATGTTGGACGATGATTATCCCCCCCCCCTTTTTTTTCCTCATATAGCTTATACGGCACAATAGATCCCCTTCAGGGATATATGTAAGGGAACAATATTCATAGGGGTTTTTGGTTTCTATTTCAGGAATGTTTCTTATACCTTAAACTCAAGTTGAGGGTATTTCATTCAATGATTGGGATAAAGCTTTTGTAACTTACTGTCTTTACTTAAAGTGACAAGTGCTTTTGCGCTAAAATGGATCCTAAATGAGTGAATCCACCAAAAATATATAGTGCAGCAAAACCTAATTATGTTTACATGACATAAAACAGGAATATAAATAAATGGTGATTCTGCGCAACATATCACACTAATGGAACAGTGATATCACATAAGCAAGATAAATGTAAGAGCTGACAAATAATCAGCATATAGTATTAAATGCAAAGAGAATAGTGAGTCCAAATATAAATATATATATACTCAAATAATGAATAGTGAGTCCAAAATATATAATACTCATAAGGCGAATGTGCAAAAATATATAAAGAATATTGTGCAAAAAAAAAAAAAAAAAACGGAATGGAAGTTCAATCCCAATAGTAAACACAAATCAGCTGTCAGGGCAGATATTCTGAATGCACTGGATGAAGGTGAGCACCAGCTCTATGGTGTGAGTGCACGGCCGTGCGATAGAAGATAAACCAGATCCCTGGCTGAGCTCCCGGGACTCTTACCTCTCAGCCCTCCTAAATGGGCATTGATGTACAGGTCACTCGCAGCCTTCTATGGATGGTCCCTGATGTTTCCTCTCTTGATCTGATGGATCCTTCCTTAGTTGGGACAGATGCTCCTCGAAACCAGATGGATGATGTGGGTTATAAGAGAGAGAGAGAGGGGACTCCCATAGTGAGGTAACGTTTGGTGCAGGTAAAATATGTTTATTGAGGAAAAACCTGCACTTACATTAAAAGAAAAATAAAAGTGCAACGAGGAAACAAACAAGCGGCGTTTGAATCGCCAGCTTACGTCACTCCGGGTGTACGTCCTCCAATTCCAATACGAAGACACGTGGTGTCGTAACGCGTAGGAATTGGAGGACGTACACCCGGAGTGACGTAAGCTGGCGATTCAAACGCCGCTTGTTTGTTTCCTCGTTGCACTTTTATTTTTCTTTTAATGTAAGTGCAGGTTTTTCCTCAATAAACATATTTTACCTGCACCAAACGTTACCTCACTATGGGAGTCCCCTCTCTCTCTCTCTTATAACCCACATCATCCATCTGGTTTCGAGGAGCATCTGTCCCAACTAAGGAAGGATCCATCAGATCAAGAGAGGAAACATCAGGGACCATCCATAGAAGGCTGCGAGTGACCTGTACATCAATGCCCATTTAGGAGGGCTGAGAGGTAAGAGTCCCGGGAGCTCAGCCAGGGATCTGGTTTATCTTCTATCGCACGGCCGTGCACTCACACCATAGAGCTGGTGCTCACCTTCATCCAGTGCATTCAGAATATCTGCCCTGACAGCTGATTTGTGTTTACTATTGGGATTGAACTTCCATTCCGTTTTTTTTTTTTTTTTTTTTTTTTGCACAATATTCTTTATATATTTTTGCACATTCGCCTTATGAGTATTATATATTTTGGACTCACTATTCATTATTTGAGTATATATATATTTATATTTGGACTCACTATTCTCTTTGCATTTAATACTATATGCTGATTATTTGTCAGCTCTTACATTTATCTTGCTTATGTGATATCACTGTTCCATTAGTGTGATATGTTGCGCAGAATCACCATTTATTTATATTACTGTCTTTACTGTCTTACATAGACTAGCGTTTTTTTACCTTATTATCCTGAAGTTCAGGCTAGCCGGACATTTTGTTTTGTCTTTCCTCCCCTTCGCCCTCTTGCCTTCCCCACTCTTCCCCCCTCCTGTCTGGGGTGCCCGACGCGTCTCTGTTCCCCCCTTCACCCCTTGACCGATCCTCTACAGAGGCTTGGAAACTCTTTTCCTTCTTGCTCATTGATTTGACAGACTATCTTAGCTAGCCGCCTCAGTGATCCATGCAGAAGGTCCCTAAAAAACAAACGCCCCTTTTATTGAAATGTGTGTCCCTCAATGTGAAAGGGTTAAATATCCCAGAGAAAGGGTTGTAGGTTTTGTCCACACTCTCCAAGCATTAAGCTAAGTTTCTCTTCCTCCAAGAGACCCATTTTAGATCAGATTAAATTCCTAAGCTTACTAACCGTTTGTACCAGACAGCAATCCACTAGACTAATGCCTCCATGAAAACTAAGGGAGTGTCCATTTTAATTTCTAAACACGCCCAGTTTAGTATGAAGGATTCTCTTATAGATCCAGAGGGTAGATTCCTATTTATCAAGGGTCAATATGCCTTCAAACCGGTAATGTTAGCTAACATTTATTGTCCTAATGAACATCAGGTTGCTTTCTTGAGAAAGATATGTAATCTGCTGTCTACCTTTAAAGAGGGAGTTCTCATTTTAGGAGGGGCCTTTAATGTCCCATTGAACCCTGACATAGACACCTGTTCAGGTACTTCCACTTTGACGTATAGAGCCCTGCGTCAGATCAAACTGAAACTCCAGGATCTAACTTTGCATGATACATGGCGCACGTTATTCCCCACAGACAAAGACTATACGTTTTATTCCAGCCTGTTTCAGAAATACTCTAGAATAGAATATTTCTTTATTTCCCAGAGAGACCTGACCTATCTCACACAGGAAACAATAGAACCAATGTTCTTATCGGACCACCACCCGATTTTGTGCACTCTGACCTTCCCTGAATCAGTAAGAAAAAATAAGATCTGGAGACTGAATCCCTCCTTACTGAAGGACCCTGACAATATCACTAGGCTGCAATTGCAATTCAACTTTCAGAAAATTATACGCCTGGTATCTCCCCAACCGCTCTTTGTGAAGCTCACAAGTGCATGATCAGGGGAGAACTCATAGCTCTAGCAGCGGAGGCCAAGCAAAAACAACAGGAAACAGTACAGAAATGAAAAGATAAGATCCATAGATTAGAAACTCATCACAAACATTCACACTCTCAGAAAACATTACAAGACTTACTTCACACCAGCTCTGTCTTGCTAGACAAATTGGGGAAACATACAAAGCATCATTATGTGCTTCAGGAGAAGGTTTTCTACGAGCACGGTAATAAAAGTGGTAGACTCCTGGCAAGGGCGATGCAAGTCTCAAGAGCGTCCCTGACAATTCACCACATACGCGATCGACAGGGCATATTACACGCAACTAATGAGAATATAGCCAAAAGTTTTGAACGTTACTACTCTGGACTTTATAACTTAAATTCAGGGACCACAAATCTGATGTCCCCGGAATCAAGAAAGGCAGACATTGCAGAATTTTTAACCCAATTTGACCCTAAAGCAATTACTATACAACAGGCTGAGGATATGGAGAGCCCTCTTACCAAGCAGGAATTACAGGCCGCCATGAAACAGATGAAGCCAGGCAAGAGTCCAGGCCCTTATGGACTCTCATTACAATATTATAAATGTTTTGCGGGTGTCCTGTCTTCCAAGATGCTCTCAACCTTTAATGCCCTCTCAGCACCTAATGCTCTTATAGGACACATGTTAGAAGCACATACAACAGGCCTTCCTAAGGAAGGTAAAGATGTGACACAAGTAGCCAACTATAGGCCCATTTCATTGCTCAATGTGGACATCAAACTGTATGTGAAGATCCTGGCCAATAGATTACTACCCCTTCTTCCTGGTCTCATCTCTCTGGACCAAGGGAGCTTTGTTCCTGGTAGAGAGGCCAGGGACAATACTATACGGGCATTAAACGTTCACCATTGGATGACAACTTCTAAAACTCCAGGTTTCTTTCTGTCTTTGGACGCGGAGAAGGCGTTTGACAGAGTGGCCTGGGATTACATGTGCAAGGTCCTGAAAAAGATAGGCCTCCGGTCCCACATGTTGTCCTATATTCTTGCACTGTATTCCAACCTGATCGCGCGTGTGCGGGTAAATGGCCATCTGTCAGACGCCTTCTCCATTGGAAACGGCACCCGTCAGGGTTGCCCCTTGTCCCCTCTGATTTATGTCCTCACCTTAGAACCTTTCCTAAAACAAATTGAGAGCAAACAATGACATCAAAGGGCTCCAGATAGGGGGCAGAGAATTTAAAGTGGAGGTTCACCCAAAAAACAAGAATATAACATTACATTCTGTACACCTCAAACATGTACAGTATGCTGTTTTTTTGGGGGGGGTGTACATACGGTATTATCAATATTTTTCACCTGGCTTCCGGGTACTAGCTCCCGCGGGAGTAGGCATTCCTACTCCCGGCTCTATACGGCGCCCTTGCGCAGTCAGCTCTACACCGATCCTAGTCGGTGCGCAGGCGCCGTATAGCGCCGTATAGAGCTGACTCGCAGTTCGACTAGTTTCGGAAACTCGTGACGCGCCTTATCCGCCGGGGGAAGTTTTTGTCAGGCACGTCAATCATCTGGGCGAAGTCCCAGATGACATTGCACCACTGCATAGGAACGCCTACTCCCGCGGGAGCTAGTACCCAGAAGCCAGGTGGAAAATAGCGATAATATCGTATGTACACCCCCCCCCCCAAAAAAAAAACAGCATACTGTACATGTTTGAGGTATACAGAATGTAATGTTATATACTTGTTTTTTGGGTGAACCTCCGCTTTAAGGTAGTCACCTACGCGGATGATATCTTTTTGTCATTGAGGTCTCCTTTTGTTTCTCTGCCAAACCTCCTAAAAGATATAGAACATTTTGGTACCCTGTCAAATTTTAAGGTTAATTATTCGAAATCTCTTGCACTGAATGTTTCCCTTCCCTTGCAAAACGCTGATCGATGTCGGGTTTTCTTTCCCATTCCAATGGAGGAGTGATGCGATTACATACCTAGACATCCAGATCACAATCAAACTGTCATGCCGCATACACACGATCATTTTTTGGGTTGTAAAAAACTACATTTTTCAGCCTCTAGAAAAAAAAAGTTTTTTTCAACTTCATCATTAAAAGGACGTTGACTACACACAATAGTGAAAAAAAAACTCTAGCAAAGAGCGGTGACGTACAACACGTACGATGGCACTATAAAGGGCAAGTTCCATTCGGATGGCGCCACCCTTTGGGCTGCTTTAGCTGATTTTGTGTTAGTAGAAGACGATTCGGGCTTTTCTGTCTGTTACAGCGTGATGAATGTGCTTACCCCATTACGAACGGTAGTTTTACTAGAACGAGCCCTCCCGTCTCATAACCTGCTTCTGAGCATGCACACTTTTTCACGTCGTTAAAGCCCACACACGATCATTTTTTACAACCCGAAAAACGACATTGTTTAAAACGTTGTGAAAAAATAGAGCATGTTTGATTTTTTTTGTTTTTGTTTTTCAGAACCCGAAAAATGCTCTGAAGCCCACACACGATCGTTTTAAATGACATTTTTAAAAAACGTTGTTTTTTACAACCCGAAAAATGATCGTGTGTATGCTGTATCAGAGTTGGACAAATACAATTTTCAGGTGATTTTGAACAAAACTAAGTCAGATCTGAAGGATTGGGCAGGCTTAAATGTCTCCTGGTTTGGCCGGTCGGCCTTGCTCAAAATGTCTGTTCTCCCACGCTTTCTTTACTTGATGCAGACCATTCCAATATATCTCCCACCAACCTTTTTCTTGGCATACATACAGGCCTGTTCGACATTTATTTGGAAAAATTCTCCACCACGTATCAAGTATGCTCGACTAACTCGTACTAAGGCTAATGGGGGAATAGGCTTACCCAAACCTTATAAATATTATCTGGCTAGCCATTTTACCAGAATAGTGGACTGAAACATTCACGATGACTGAAAATTATGGGTATGCATAGAGAATTATTTTACGCAATTTCCTATCCGTAATCTTCCTTGGATTTCACCTAAGCACTGGCCAATAGGGTGGAGACAGTGGGGTGTACCGTTCTTACTTTATATCCAGCAGGCTTCCCCTCCCTCCCCTCCCTGAGAGGCCTGGTACACACGATAGGATTGATCCGTGGATACGGTCCGCCGGACCGTATCCGCGGATAAATCCTCTGAGGAATTTGATCCGATGGAGTGTACACACCATCGGATCGAAATCCGCGCCGAATTCCCATCGCGGTGACGTGTCGCGCCGTCGCCGCGATGATGATGCGGCGACGTGCGCGACGCTGTCATATAAGGATATCCACGCATGCGTCGAATCATTACGACGCATGCGAGGGATGGGTTCGGACGGATCGATCCGGTCAGTCTGTACAGACCACCGGATCGATCCGCTGGAGCCGATTCCAGCAGATAGATTTGTTAGCATGTCTACAAATTTTTATCTGCTGGAAATCGGAAATATCCACGGATAAATATCCGCTGGAACGTACACACCAGGGGATCTATCCGCTGAAACCGATCCGCTGAGATTTTTCAGCGGATGGATCCTCTCGTGTGTACGGGGCCTTACTTTTCAATCCCTTTCCTCCCTCCCCCCTTTTTATGCACATAAAGTTATGGTTTGATATGTTACATGTGCGATAAATGGAGTTTATACCCTTGGAATCCCCTGATTTTTGTACATTTGTTGTATTTTTCTGGTACACAAAACTGATTGTAGAGCATGTATGCCTTACAATTCCTTTTGTTTTCTGCCTGTATGTTGTACATGCTGTCCACCTGTACTCATTTAGCTGTTTATGGAAAAAAAAAAGAAATGGGACAAGGAGAAGTAAATAGATCCTGGTAACATGAAGAAAGGGACATGAGGAACTTGAATCCGGACAATCAAAAAGTAAGGATAGGTACTCTTCTCGTGTGATGTGGACCCATACACCGTTCAGGGGTTGGTCAAAACAGCAAAGGCAAGAGTAATGATGCCACGTCTTCCTCAGATAATCGTCTCTGATCATTTGATGTTAGCTGTAAGTAAAAACCACATACGGGAAAGATAAAAACACTTAATTTCAAGAGAGCAAATTTTCCAAGGATGGGGGCTGCTCTCCAGGACTTAGACTGGGAGAGAATATTATCATCAATGTGCACAGAACAGAAATGGGAATTCCTCAAAAAGACTGTTTGTGAACTCACTGCAGGTGCTAGAAAGCGTTTCTCTTTCTTATTCAGTACTCTCCAAAAGAAAAAACATAGTCAACTAGATTGTTCAAATCCATCCTATAACCTAAAGTTGGATCACAATCCAATTCTTCATAAGTTACATTATCAGATAACATACTGTATATACAGTGACGTATCCAGGGTATGGCAGATATGGCAAGTACCATGGGCGCCATTTGAAGGGGGCGCTCGTGAGTGGCTGGGCAGCAAGACACTTATTACATACTTGCCAGCAACAGTTGCAATTTTGTTGGGACATTCCCGGGTTTTGAACCTGTGGCCGTCCCATGTAGTTTCCAGAAAAATCGTTTTTGGGCATGGATGAACTGGGCTGAGGTGTCTGATCCCCCCTAAAAAACTTGAACCTCTCTGCTTTCACCCGGCGCTTCCCACACAGTATGCTGGGAGTTAGCTATGACTAAGCATTGAAGTTCAATGCGAAACGCGTCAGCTGTTTTTCCCACTGTATGCTGGTTCCTGTAGTGCATTTTTCTTTTTTTACCCAATAAAGGGCATGTCTTTTTAAGACTTTGGAGTGCGGCTGTCCATATATTCCTTTCTCTGCATATGCTGGGAGTTATGTAGCAGCCAGCTACTAGCTAAGTAGATAGCAGGGACCTCCTAGTCAATCAGCGCCCTCCGAAGTGTCAGCTGACTGCCATCACATGACAAGAGAGATGGCTGCATGCTGCTGATGGTGTTGGTTCCCTCAGTCTTGGGGGCGCAGAGCTTAGAGGTGTCTGGCACCCACTCTCTGGGAGCCTCAGAACCGTGCCTGGGAGGAGGGGGGACAATGTGGCCTGGGCTGCCCTGAAAGACACCATCAAGCATAACAGGTGAGTGATACAGGCTGACTGGGGGAGGAAGGGAGATCATAGATAAGGTGAGAACAGGAGAAAGTGGGAGTTTATTACAGAGCTGATACCAGGAGGAGTGCCTATTGTTTGTGACATGTAATGAGGATAAAGTGCAAAGGTGATACCAGGAGGTGGGTCTCTCTCTCACACTGTCACAGCTGCAGAAGACTAAGCAGCAGCAGCTCACCCATCCTGTATACAGGTCAGCCAGCACTCATAGTGGTTAGGAAATGATTCCCTGCTCTTCTCTTTATCTATTTACACTGCACACAGGATGGGGGAGCATGCTGATGATCAGACTTCTGGAAGACGCTGCAAGAGTATGGCACAGTATTCCTGGTGATTTGCAGCTGTTTCTGGAGAGCTCTTAGTGCCAGAATCCTGGGTGCTCTGCATGAATTGTTTGTTTTTTATGGTCTTTCTGGATTTAGGCTGGTCAGGCTTGGATCTTCACAGGCTTTTTAACCATGTATTGTCTTACTGACTGTGCTTTGGAAAATAGACTGTTGGTAAGCCAGAAACTGCAATATTTGAGCTCTTGTATCATGTCTGAAGTCTGACCATCTCCTGTACCATGCCCGCAGTCTGACCATTTCCTGTAGCATGTCCGCAGGCCATGACCATCTCCTGTACTATAATATATATATATATATATATATATATATATATATATATATATGTATGTATATATATATATATATATATATATATATATATATATATATATATATATATATATATGTGTGTGTGTATATATATATATATATATATATATATATATATATTATACACAAAGACATACAGTTACACTGACATCATACAGGAATGTATGTCAGTGTATGCTAACGATTAGGTGTGTGCATTGAGTGTGTGTTATATTGTTTTTGTATGAGTTACTGTGCGCACCAATGTATTTTAACCGCTTCAATACAGTGCACTTAAACCCCCTTCTTACCCAAACCAATTTTCAGCTTTTGGTGCTCTCACACTTTGAATGACAATTACTCAGTCATGCAACACTGTACCCAAATAAAATTTGCGTCCTTTTTTTCACACAAATAAAGCTTTCTTTTGGTGGTATTTAATCACTCATGGGTTTTTTATTTTTTGCGCTATAAATAAAAAAAGACGGTAAATTTCGTGAAAAATTGCCTTTTTCTTTGTTTCTGTCATAAAATGTAGCAAATTAGTAATTTTGTTTCATACATTTTGGCCAAAATTTATACTGCTACATATCTTTGGTAAAAATAACCCAAATTGGTGTGTATTATTTGGTCTTTGTGAAAGTTATAGAGTCTACAAACTATGGTACCAATCCCTGAAAATTGATCAATCTGATCACACTTGAAGTACTGACGGCCTATCTAATTTCTTGAGATACTAACAAGTCAGAAAAGTACAAATACCCCCCAAATGACCCCTTTTTAGAAAGTAGACATTCCAAGGTATCAAATAAGTAGCATGGCGAGTTTTTTTAAGTTGTAATTTTTTTCCACAATTCTTTGCAAAATTAAGATTTTTTTTTTTACTAAATTGTCATATTAACTGGTTATTTCTCTCACAGGGCATATGCATACAACAAATTACACCCCAAAATACATTATGCTGCTCCTCCTGAATATGGAGATACCAAATGTGTGGGACTTTTATACAGCCTGGCCACATACAAAGGCCCAACATTGAAGTAGCGCCATCAGGTGATCTACGAGCATAACTTGCACATCTCATTTCTCAACCACCTATTACACTTTTGAAGGCCCTGGAGCACCAGGACAATGGAATCTATAAGGCATAATGAGTCTTTTGAGCGGTTATTTTTTTTCCAGAAGTTTTTGGAAAATGTGTAAAAAAATGAAAACACATTTTATTTACACAAAGTTGTCCATTTATAAGATATTTCGAACATATAGCAAATGCATAGCAACAATTACACCCCAAAATACATTCTGCTACTCCTCCTGAGTATGGGGATACCAAATGTGTGGGACTTTTACACAGCCTGGCCACATACAAAGGCCCAACATTGAAGTAGCGCCATCAGGCGATCTACGAGCATAAATTGCACATCTCATTTCTCAACCACCTATTACACTTTTGAAGGCCCTGGAGCACCAGGACAATGGAATTGCCCACAAAATGACACTATTTTGGAAAGCAAACACCCATACGTATAATATATGAGGCATAATGAGTCTTTTGAGCGGTTATTTTTTTCCCAGAAGTTTTGGGAAAACGTGGAAAAAAATGAAAACGCCATTTTTTTTACACAAAGTTGTCAATTTATAAGATATTTCCAACACATAGCATGTACATAGCAAAAATGACACCCTAAAATACATTCTGCTACTCCTTCTGAGTTTGGGGATGCCACATGTGTGAGACTTTTACACAGCTTGGCCACATACAGATGCCCAACATCCAAGTAGCACCATCAGGCGTTCTAGGAGCATACATTACATATATAATTTCCTGGCAACCTATCATTTTTGAAGGCTCTTCATATTTCTTACACATAGCATGTACATACCAAGAATTACAATCCAAAATAAATTCTATTGCGGAAAGGGTAAAAAAAAGTATTACCTGTGCTTTTAGTAGTGTCCACAGAAGAGAGCACTGGTCCAGGCAACAGTCAGGGATGTGCTTAGCGACAGCTATAGTAATTCTCCAGGCAGCATATTTGCATAGTCCAGGTAGCAGTGGTGTGACCTCGTTCATGCCGCAGGCAAAGATGATGGCAGGCATGATGGCAGTAAGTAAGATCGGGTAAGACCTGTGCACAGGGGTAGAGGCTTCGACCCACCCAAATCTCTATGAATATGTGCGGTAAGTGAATTGCGCTCCCCCTTTTTTTCTTATCTATCACCACCTATTTCTAGGTACTGATTAGGTTATTAATCACCAATACACAACACCTCTATTTAAATCAACAAATGTGCTAATATTCTTCTAATTGGGTATACAAGTGCGCCCAGTAAGGGCGTGAACCTATATGCAACTTGCGTGAATCTATACGATTAACATAGTACTCATATGGTGCTATATGCCTATACGCGTTTCGCAATCAGTGTCGCATCCTCAGTAAGCTCACTGAGGATGCAACACTGATTGCGAAACGCGTATAGGCTGCTGATACCCACAAAAACTGCACGCTAATCGTGAGATTGACACTGGGGAAATTTGAGAGGAGCAACTTTTACCTTCCATCTTGGCTAGGCTTTGCATACATGGTTGGAGAAGCTTGGTGCCGGCATACGGCACATTTAAATGTGAGTGCAATATCTATTTGATTTTAAGTAGCCAGTACTTTTTTTATGTATTACACCATGAGGGGCTATTGTAGGAGAGATAGAGTCCCCTATTGGCACATTCAAGGCATCTGGAGATTGGTGAACATACGTGTAAAAGGAGTGGTTATCCTGGGAATGAACCAAAGACATTTTGATTGATTGAGATCTGGTGAGTGGCCATTTCTAGCGGTGATGGGAATATCACAGAAATTGGTGTCATTATCGTTGTATTATAAATCCACGGGAGAAGCACTTAAATGAATATTTAACCAGCACATTGGGACATTAATGAATAGAGGATCTACTTTGAAATCCTCCATCGAATTGTCATCTACATGTGTTGTTTAACATTATAATAATTGTTTTATATATATATATATATTTTTTGGTTTTTGTATAACACTTGTTTGCCTTCGGATGGGCAGTCACTTTTATTATATTGGATTATAGCACCATATGAGTACTATGTTAATCGCATAGATTCACGCAAGTTGCATATAGGTTCACACCCTTACTGGGCGCACTTGTATTCCCAATTAGAAGAATATTAGCACATTTGTTGATTTAAATAGAGATGTTGTGTATTGGTGATTAATAACCTAATCAGTACCTAGAAATAGGTGGTGATAGATAAGAAAAAAAGGGGGAGCGCAATTCACTTACCACACATATTTTTTAAAAAGGTCCAGACACCAAACAGGTGTCTTGACCCTTTCTTCATTGATTGCAGCAAACCCACTATAAATATATAAAAAATATATTTTTCACTTGCGCCAGCATTATTTCTACTATCCAAATCTCTATGAAGCCTCCGGACTCCAGACCCTAATCCGGAAATTACAAAACCCGGAGAAAACAAATAAAATGTTTTCTCCATCCGGAAAAACTATTCTGGAGCCCCTCACATATGTGAGACCCCTGTGTACTACAATAGCAGGGCAACAGATCAGTCCAAGCGGTAGGCAAAAGCATAGTCCATAAAACAGGCCAGGGTCAGTTCACGTGGAAGCAGTCCAAACGGTAGGCAGAGGCATAGTCAAAAAACAGGCCAGGGTCAGTTTACATGGAAGCAGTCCAAGCGGTAGGCAAAAGCATAGTCCATAAAACAGGCCAGGGTCAATTTACGTGGAAGCAGTCCTAACGGTAGGCAGAGGCATAGTGAAAAACCAGGCCAGGGTCAGTTTAAGTGGAAGGCAGTAGCATGAAAATGGTCAGAAAATGGTCAGATGGGGGAAATGGTTAAAAATATGGGCTAATATTTTAGGGATGAATAATAAGATTCAAAGCATTCTCCAATGCAAAGGCCAGGTTGGGAGGGACACCGGGGACAATGGTAGCTGGTATCTTTTCGACATCCTCCTTTGCTGCACATGCGACATCTTTTTTGCCGTCTTCGGCCTCCTTCGGATGGTGGGATGTTGTACGGGTAGTGGCGTGCTTGAAGTCGGCTAACGACATCAGAGCAAAGGGTTTCTGAGGGGGGTCTTTGTGGATAGATGAGGGCCATGACTACTTCTTCTGTGAAGTGTAGGAAGGGGGCAGGGTTTTCAGTGGATTTGGAGTAGACTACGTAAGAATTATAAATGGTCAAATGGATAAGATAAATTGCTACCTTCTTGTACCAGAACCGGGACCTCCTTATTGATAAATAGGGCTGAATCATTTGGTCATTGAAATCCACCCCCCCATGTACAGATTGTAATCTTGGACACATGTCGGCTTTTCAATGGGACCTCTTCTTTGTTGAACAACAACTGTAGTGTCATTGTGAATGGTGAACATCATGTGCACGTCTCAGTTATCCTTCTACCTCAATGCCAGCACTTTGTTGCACCTCAGTGTTGCTCTTTGCCCCCTTCACAGCTTTTTGTTCACAATGGATTGTGGGAAGCCCTTCCTATTTTTTCTGGAGGTTCTGCAGGCCAGGTTTTTTTCAATATACAAGTGTCGGAAAAGGGGCAGGCTGGTGTAAAAGTTATCAAGATAAAGATGATATCCTTTTTTCAGGAGTGGGTAAGCCAGGTCCCTTACAATTTTCCAGCTGTGCCCATGTAGGCCGGGCACTCAGGGGGCTGGAGCTGGCAATCTCTTCCTTCATATATGCGGAACGCATAAAGATATCCCGTGGCTCTCTCACACAGTTTGTAAAATTTCACTTCATATTTAGCCTTTTTACTAGGAATGTATTGCTTTATTCCTAGATGACCTGAAAAGGGTACCAGGGACTCATCCACACAAATATGTTTCTTGGGGACATAGAGTTCTGCAAATTGATGGGAAAGGAAATTTATCAGGGGGCAAATTTTGTACAGCTTATCGGAATCTGGATGATTACGGGGAGGGCACTGGGTGTTGTCATTAAAATGAAAGAATCTCATAATCATCTCGTATCGGGACATGGGCATTGTGGCAGAATAAATGGGCTGGTGGTAGATGGGTTTGGTGGACCAATAGGAATGTCCTTGAATTTTTTTGTTAAGCCCCATGTTTATGGTGAGGCCAATAAACAATTTGAACTCCAAATTTACATCTCTCCACTCAAATGGACGGGCATAAGATGATTGGGGGTTGTTGGCAATATACGACTGGGCATACAAATTTGTCTGGTCGATAATGAACTGCAGAAAAGTGTCGGGCAAAAAGAGATGAAGGAAATCAATTTCTGAGAAATTTTGGGTGTTGGCCTGCACTCCTGGCTGTGCTGTGAAAAGGGGAATAATTGGTGATCCCGAGCCGGAAGGCAGCCATGTTGGGTTGGCAAGAACATCTGGCATGAATGTAGTGGCCCTGGCTCCTAGGGGACATGACACTCCAGTAGTTGGGGGGGTTGAATTTCTTGTGCTGGTACTTAGGTGTGATGTGGCAGCACTGATACTGGGCCTGGGCATTTGTTCGCAAGGGGTTTTGCTGGTGGCAGCACTGGTACTGGGCCTTTGTTCCCGGGGCCTATTGCTGGCGGCAGCGCCGGTACTGGGCCTATTGCTGGTGACAGCACTGGTACTGAGCCTAGGAATATAATCCTAGTTGCTGGCGGCTGCCTGGTTTTCAGAGTGCTGTGCCCTTTTAGGAGGGACCCATTCTTCATCCAAATCGTTGCTATATTCAATCGGTTCACATTCTGATTCGGAATCAGAAAAGGAATCTGATGAGAACTCCACGGTGCTCTCATCGTTCATTGAGAGGATCTGGAATGCTAGTATACAATTTTTTGGACATTTTGGCTGTGTGGCGGGTATCTGTATATGATGGGTTGTGCGATGGGTGGCTGGTGATGTTCACTGATGGGTTGTGCGATGGGTGGCAGGTGACGTTCACTGATGGGTGATGGTGTGATGGGATATGGTCACTGATGGGTGACAGGCAATGGTTACTGATAGGTGACAGGCCACGGTCGGTGACGGGTGATGGTCACAGATGGGTGACAGTTGATGGTCACTGATGGGTGACAGGCCACGGACGGTGACGGGTGATGGTCCCAGATGGTTGACAGGCCACAGACGGTGACGGGTGATGGTCACTGATGGGTGCCTTGCTGATGGTCACTGATGGGTGATGGGTGATGGGTGACAGGGCACGGTCACTGATGGGTGACGGGTGATGGGTGACAGGTTCACCACTGATGGTCACAGATGAGTGACAGGACAGGTCACTGATGAGTGACGGGTGACAGGGCAGGTCACTGATGGGTGACGGGTGACAGGGCAGGTCACTGATGGGTGACGGGTGACAGGGCAGGTCACTGATGGGTGACAGGGCAGGTCACTGATGGGTGACAGGGCAGGTCACTGATGGGTGACAGGGCAGGTCACTGATGGGTGACGGGTGACAGGGCAGGTCAATGATGGGCGACAGGTGACAGGGCAGGTCACTGATGGGTGACAGGGCAGGTCACTGATGGGTGACAGGGCAGGTCACTGATGGGTGACGGGTGACAGGGCAGGTCAATGATGGGCGACAGGTGACAGGGCAGGTCACTGATGGGTGACGGTGACAGGGCACGGTCACTGATGGGTGACGGTTGCACCGCTGATGGCAGTCTCTTTATGTGACAGGTGCACTTTATGGGTGACTTTTGGGTGACAGGTGACAATTGGGGGGCAAAGGGACAGGTGTGGTGCTTGTGCATACAGTACAGAACATAGATCTGTAACACACTGCTTCTAGCTCTTCTCTCCTCACACTGGAAACGATGTGTGAGGAGAGAAGAGCTGGTAACAGTTAGTTACAGCTCCTTTGTTTACACTTAGTGATCAGGCTGTGAATGGATTACAGCCGATCACGTGGTACACAGCCCTGACCAATGGCTGTGTACCATTGTCGGTGACGAGCAGTGTTCCCGGGAACACGCTGCCACCGACGGGCACGTGCAGCGCGCTCACGATCGCACGCATGCGCCGTGCACAATGGAGTGTTGCCATTCGTGATCAGCCGTGACCTCATAACGGCCGATCACGTGGTAAATGGTGCATCCGCGTAGCTGTTCACCCCTGTCGGTGACGAGCGGTGTCTCGGTGACACGCCGCCACCAACAGTACAGGGATGCGCGCACGCGATCACGTGCATTCCCTATTTAAATGACAGGACGTCATATGACGTCCTGTCAGAACAATGGAGTCTTCCGCCCGCCGTCATTTGACGGGTGGTTGACAAGTGGTTAATGACTGTGAGGGCCAGTGTTGGCATCATCAATGATTTTTGTATCAGTGTGTGCCTGCGAACCATTGTATGTGTGTGTGTGTGTGTGTGCTGAGTAGAAACAGACAAAAATGACTTTGAGCACATCATAGACCAGTTTTCATTAGTGAAAGCAAGGAAGGTGCAGTTGTAATTTTTATGTAGTGCCAATCCATAATTTGTTAATTGAAAGATTAAAGAGCTTGACTTGTCGTTTTTGTTAGCTGTATTTTCTGTTATGCCGCGTACACACTATCATTTTATGCGATCTAAAAAATCGACATTTTCTGTGATGGAAAAAAACTACGTTTTTGAAACTTCAATTTGAACAACGACGTAGCATACACACCATCGCTTTTTCCAAATGCTCTAGCAAAGCGCAGTTCCGTAAAGCACGTACAACGTCCCTATAAAGGGTCGTTTCCATGCGGAAGATGGCCTCTTTTGCTGATATCGTGTTGCTGCGTGTTAGTAAAAGTTTGGTGAGAGACGATTCGCGCTTTTCAGTGTTTGTGCTTTAAATTTCGTTTTCTGTTGTACAGTTTGTGTATTTGTTGTCTGATCTGTGATACAGTGCTTGTATTCAGGACGTATTTGTTTTGGCATTGCGTTTTGGTGTGCACGGTGCTGTTTAGCAGGTTGTTCTTCAGAGGCTATTCTGTACTTCAGGGCGTAATTTTTAGTCTGATCTGATTTGACGACCGTTTTCTAGCCATGTTGCGGATACGAACTCGTCGCCGAGATCGTGCTGTGCTTGTTGTTAGGATGTGTGCTGCATCCCGGCAACGGTCCATGAACAGGGTGAGGAGGAGGTTGTGGACCAATAATTGGTTGCTACGCAGGGACCAGTTCTCTCAAATGCCTCTGCTGCGGGAGATCCGAGAAAATAACCCTGATGATTTCAGGAATATTCTTAGGATGTCTGACCCCGTATTTCAGCAGCTTTTGGCTTCGGTGTCGCCATATATCACCAGGCAGGACACTGTTATGCGGGAAGCTATCACTGCTGAGCAGAGGCTAGTTGCTATGTTGCGCTACCTTGCAACAGGGAGAAGTCTGCAGGACTTGAAGTTCTCGACGGGCATCTCCCCCCAGGCTCTGGGCCTCATAATCCCGGATACCTGTTCGGCCAGCATTCAGGTTCTTCAGGAGGACTATGTTAAGGTAAGTGGTGTCCTTTCAATGCCCAAACTATGCCCAAAAACACTCCCTAATTAACCTGTTTGTAATATGCTGAGAATGTTCACTTTGTCTCTATGTATGCTGGTTTCCTAAATTTTTTAAGCCCTACATGTTTATTTTAGTTAGCCAACCTGAGTGTCCAGCATTCTATTTTGTGGCCAAACCCACCTAGCCTAGTCTCTATAGCCCCCTTTATTTGTGGCCTCCACTGTAGTGCTGCATTTTGTGTGTCCCTATATCCCCCTTTATTTGTGGCCTCCATTGTAGTGCTGAATTTTGTGTGTCCCTATATCCCCCTTTATTTGTGGCCTCCATTGTAGAAACCCCCCCCCCCCACACATTTTTTGGGATTACATTTTAATATTTTGACAAAATATATTTTAAGGTTATTATTTTTGGGGGTTGTTTGTCAGGTCACAAACTCATCTTGGGCCCCCTCCCCCTAATGTTTTTTATTGCACATCAGAGGGGGTGATTATTATGCTTAGTGATCCCATATTATTTTGTAATATTAACAGATTTTTTTTTTTTTTTGGGGGATCCCTTGAATGTTTTGAGATATTCTGTTCACAATGTTTGTTTGAATGTATTTTTTCTTATATTTCTATACAGTTCCCCACCACGCCACAGGAATGGCAGACTGTGGCAGCGGACTTTTCCCAGCGTTGGAACTTTCCGAACTGCGGAGGAGCCATTGATGGCAAGCACGTCCGCATCGTGCCCCCACCCCATTGTGGATCCCATTTTTACAACTACAAGGGGTTCCACAGCGTTGTTTTGATGGCGGTGGTGTCTGCCAACTATGATTTCTTGTACGTGGATGTTGGGAAAAATGGTCGGATGTCGGATGGCGGTGTCATTTGCGGAGACGGAGTTCGCCCAACGGCTTCAGTCGGAGGACCTAGGATTGCCACCTACGGAGGAGAATGAAGAGGGTCTGCCCTTCGTGTTTATTGCAGATGAGGCTTTTGGTTTGGGTCCCCACCTCATGAGGCCATTTCCCCAACGCACCCTCACCCCTGAGAGGAGGGTTTTTAATTATCGGCTGGCCAGGGCAAGACGTGTGGTAGAGAATGCCTTTGGAATCATGGCCAGCCGATTCAGATTGTTTTTAACTGCAATGAACCTTGCGGAATACAAATGGAATCACATCATCTTATGTTGTTGCATTCTACACAATTGCAGTGCACGTGCAGTGCGTCAATCCTATGTGGATTTTTTTATGGGGAGGGGGGCCATTGCAATGCCCGATCTTGTGTAAAAAATAAATAAAAAATGTTTCTGGAATAAACAGTGTAATTATTTAGATTATAATTGGTTTTTCTAATTTTGGGGAATGGTTATTTTTCGTAGGTTCTCATCGAGCCATGTGTTTGGGATGTACAAAATTCCCATCAGTGTCAATCTTAACAAACAAAATATACCTGAGGCCCCGTACACACGGCCGAGGAACTCGACGTGCCAAACACATCGAGTTCCTCGGTCAGTTCAGCCCTGAAGCCGACGAGGAGCTCGGCGGGCCGAGAGCTCCCATAGAACAACGAGGAAATAGAGAACATGTTCTCTATTTCCTCATCGAGCTCCTCGTCGGCTTCCTCGGCCGAAAGTGTACACACGGCCGGGTTTCTCGGCAGAATTCAGCCAGAAACTCGGTCGGAAGCTGAATTCTGCCGAGGAAACTGGTCGTGTGTACGGGGCCTGAGTTATTTAATGAGTCAGCATTGATACAAATAACTAGCCACACATTTTTTAGAGTACAAATATGTTTATTTTTTTTCCAAAATTATGGCAAAATATAATCACTTTTTTTTTTTTGTTATTATTATTTTCATTATGACAAAATATAATCACTTTTTTTTTTCATTATGACAAAATATAATCACTTTTTGTTTATTTATTTTTTTCATTATGACAAAATATAATCAATTTTTGTTTATTTTTTTGTTTTTTTTTTTCATTATGACAAAATATAATCATTTTTTGTTTATTTTTTTTTATTTTTTTTTCATTATGACAAAATATAATCATTTTTTTTTGTTTTTGTTTTTTTAATTATAAAATCAAGTTTTTTGACCAAAAAAAAAAAAGGCCCACAAGAAATTAAACCATCCCCAAAACATTGATAACAGTTTTCTTTTTTTGTTTACAAAAGTTTTTATTGTGAGAATAAAAATTAGAGTACAAGCATAGGTCGAAAAAACATAACCCTCTTTAGAGGAATATTAATGACATGGTAATACATAAGGCACATTTTAGTGTTTGGTCCCTGGGTGAGTATAGGGTAATCCAGCAGCATATCACCAAAGTTTAATGCGTATATATATAAAAAAAAGAATAATAAGATATAAAACATAGGCATCACATATTGACCTACCAATATAACCATTTGGCCTCAAAGATGTGAAGACTATCATGTATTGTGTGGTAAATTTTCTCCGATAGTTTTAATAACTCCATTCTATCGAGTACCTGTGACCATATAACTTTGTCAGTTCTCCAGTTGAATGCGATCATCCACTGCACTGAACTGCATAGTGAATGGAGGAGTTTGGTGCATGGTGGGGGAATATCTGGAACATTGCCGTATAGAAGGCAAATTAATGGGGTGAGGGAGACTTTGTGTTTGGAAGAGTCTTCGAATTTGCGAGCTGCTTCATGCCAGATATGTGATAGACGTGGGCAGCTCCAGAAGGTGTGAAGCAGAGTACCCTCAGCACGGCAACCCCTGAAACAGTCAGGGGAAACCGACGGGTAGAAAGTATGTATTTTGGAGGGTGTGAGGTACCACCTTGTAAATAATTTTGTTGGGGTTTCTCTAAAGGAAACTGCTTTGTTGCTTTTTCTGAGGTTTTCTGACATAGTATACCATATGTCCGGGGGAAGGTTAATGTCTAGATCTGTTTCCCAGTGTAGCATGGGTTGGGTTTTTTCGGGGGTAGAGAAGTCATTGAGATAATTATAGAGTCTCGAGATTGTACCTTTGTCTCTGGAGGAAGATTTGCATATCCTCTCAAAGATTGTAATATTAGGGTTCGTGGAGAGTGAAAAATGTGTTTGGAAAAATGATTTAATTAAGGAGAATCTCTCCTTTTCTGAAGAGGGGAGATTAAAGTCTTTCTGGAGGGACTCAAAACTTCTAAAAGCCCATTTAGACTGTAGTGATCCTAAGGAAATTAGTCCACTAGCTATCCAGATGGTGAATGAATGTTTGTTTTTATACGCAAGAGGTAGTCTAGGATCGCCTAGGTATGATGTGAATGGGGAGATGGTTGATGCAAGCGAGAAAGTGTCTTGTATATTTTGCCAAAGTTTAAATGCGTGAGCAACTATTATGTTGCGTTTGATGAGGTCTTTATAAAGGACGTATTTGGACCAAAGTATCCCTTGTAGGTATAATGGGTATATAGATGAGGACTCAAAGCTTATCCAAGGAATATTTCTATTTGGGGAATACCATTGAGTTATCTGTGACAGGCGTGCTGCTAAAAAGTACTTAAATAAGTTGGGAAGACCAAGACCACCACTGGGTTGTGATTTATATTGCAGGGCGTAACTATATCTTGGGCGCTTGTCAGCCCATATGAATTTATTAATGAGTCTTTGAAGTGCCTCAAGTTTAGATTTGGGAACGTTGATTGGTATAGTGCGAAAGTAATATAAAAGTTTGGGGAGAATGTTCATTTTAATTGCACAGATTCTGCCCAAAAAAGAGATATGGTAGGAGGACCAAGTTTTTAAAAGAGAGGTGATGCGTGCGAATAATGGGGTATAATTGGCTTTAAATAAACCATTGTAGAGGGGAGTGATGTTTACACCGAGATATTTGAATGAGGAAGAAATCCACGTAAAGGGGAAGTTGGATTGAAGAAGGCCGAGTTCCTGTGAGGGGATGTTAATGGGTAATACTGAACATTTGCTTAAATTAATTTTAAGTCCTGAAACTTTATGGAAGAGGTCTAGTTGTCTGAGAAGTACAGGTAGAGAGGTATGTGGGTTTGTGATATATATCAGTGCATCGTCAGCATATAAGCTAACTTTGTATTCTTGATGTTCTTTGGTATACCCCTTTATAGCAATAAAGTGGAGTTCTGCGCACCCTAACACGCAGACAAGGTGAAAGAAAATAAAAAGATATAAAAAAAATACTAATCTGTGAAGGCGTGAAAGAGAGCACATAAACGCTCAAAATATCAAGTGTCCAGGATCAAATAAATAAAATATTCAAACTTCAAGGAAAATAAATAACAATCCAAGACGGGTCAATACCCGTGATGCATGTCCCAAGTGAGATGGAAATTATGTGAATAATATTAATAAACAAGTGCTAATGTTCATATACGCTGCCAGAGAGATGTCACTCATGTGTTCTCAAGACAATCCAATAAAAGTGTTGCCAGACGAGTGTAGTAATCCCTCCCCGGGCTCCCGGGACTCTTACCTCCGCGTAAATAATAAAAAAAAAACCTTTTTTTCCCCAGATGAAGACACGTGATACGTGTCGTAACGCGTAGGGATTGGACGGGAGGACGTACACCTGGAGTGACGTATACAGGCGCTTGAAACGCCGCTCGTTTTAAAAGTTTTCCTTGCTGTTATTTGTCAGATCGCATGTAAGCGCAGTTTTTTCCTTTATTAAATACTTTTGGTGCTTACTACTTCACGATTGGAGTCCCCTCCTTTGTTTTTATGTTTCCCCTCCTCCTGGACATACCCATTATCTGGAGATACTGAGGACCTGGCCATGGCTATCTAAAGAGGATCGGTGGAGCCTGCATACAGAGGACCGGGAGTGACACCTATAGTGGAGGCACTTTATTATTTACGCGGAGGTAAGAGTCCCGGGAGCCCGGGGAGGGATTACTACACTCGTCTGGCAACACTTTTATTGGATTGTCTTGAGAACACATGAGTGACATCTCTCTGGCAGCGTATATGAACATTAGCACTTGTTTATTAATATTATTCACATAATTTCCATCTCACTTGGGACATGCATCACGGGTATTGACCCGTCTTGGATTGTTATTTATTTTCCTTGAAGTTTGAATATTTTATTTATTTGATCCTGGACACTTGATATTTTGAGCGTTTATGTGCTCTCTTTCACGCCTTCACAGATTAGTATTTTTTTTATATCTTTTTATTTTCTTTCACCTTGTCTGCGTGTTAGGGTGCGCAGAACTCCACTTTATTGCAATTACTTATTTTGTGTACTGTAAACACTTTAGGTTTTGCAGCACCTTTTGCTACACAATTTTGTTTAGTGTTTTTTCATTGAAGATCTATATTAGCGCAAAAGCACTGTCACTTTATACCCCTTTATATCCGGGTTATCTCTGATAGCCTGGGCTAAGGGCTCTATTGCTAAAGCAAAGAGGAGTGGGGATAGGGGGCAGCCCTGTCTGGTACCCTTACCTAGTGGAAAGAAATCAGAGTTAATGCCAGGCAATCGGATGCGGGTCTGTGGGGAGTTATATAGGGCATTAAATCCCTGTAGAAATGCCCCAGTGATTCCAAATTTGGGGAGTAAGTAATTCAGGTAGGGCCAGCTGACGCTGTCAAACGCCTTGTGGATGTCAAGACTAAGGAGACAGGTTTGTCGTTTATGAAGGTTAGCGTCCTGGATCACGTTAGCCACTAGTCTGATGTTGTCTGTAATTTGTCTGTTGGGTATAAAACCGGATTGGTCTATGTGTACAAGGGGGGAAATTACTTTGGCGAGTCTGTCTGCTAGGATCCTACCGAAAATTTTAAGGTCGTTATTTAGGACTGATATGGGGCGGAAATTTTGGGGTAGTGAATGATCTTTGTTGGGCTTGGGAATCAGGGATAGGTTAGCTAATAGCATTTCTTTTGGGAATGAATTTCCTTCTAGGATGTGATTGAAAAGGTTTTTTAGATGTGGGGCAAGAAGGGGGGCATATTTCTTATAGTACAAGGAGGTGTAACCATCAGGGCCTGGAGCTGTAGAGGATTTGAGTGATTTGATAATACGTAAGATTTCATCTACTGTGCAGGGTGAGTTAAGAGAGTCAGCATGTTCTCGATTGAGGGAGGGAAGGTTAAGGTTTTCAAGCCAGGATTTTGCAGCCTCGTTTGGAGGGGAGTTGGGATTTGACATAAGGTCCCGATAAAACGAGGTGAAAATTTCCATAACTTTTTGTGGATGGGAGACCAGTTCACCGTTATTGTTTCTAAGTTTGTATGTGTGTGTGGGGTTGTTGTCTTGTCTAAGTTTCCTTGCAAACATGGCTGAGTGGGAATTGCAATGAAGCATGTATTTAGCTTTGGAGAATCTGAGGGATTTTTCAACATTAATTGAGAGGAGGGTGTCTAAGGCTTTGCGTTTTTCTTGTATTTGCGCAGTAGTAGCAGGATCCACTGCATGGTGCAATTTGATGTATAGATGATGAAGCTCATTAGTGAGGCGCTTGATATCTGCCTGTCTTTCTTTATTTTTGGATGCCGCTAAGCTAATTATATGTCCCCTCAAAACTGCTTTGTGGGCCACCCATATTGATGTAGGTGGAGTTTCCTGATTGATGTTGTCTGTAAAGTAGTTTTCTATGTGTGTGGATATGGTAGCCTTGCTGTTGGTGTTTGTTAGGAGGGTGTCATTGAGACGCCAGTTGTGGGGAGAGGGAGATAGGCCTATGTATGATGTAGTGAATGTGCATATGTTGTGGTCTGACCAAGGGCAAGGGTGAATCTGTGCTTGAGTGGAGTTGGCTAGGAGGACAGGAGTGGAGAGTATGTAGTCGAGCCTAGCATAGCAGTCATGTGGATGTGAGTAGTGGGTATATGCTTTGATCCCTGTGTTGTGAGCTCTCCATGTGTCTAATAATTGTGCTTTGTTGATTAGTCTGTTTATAGTCTTAGAGAAGGATTTTGTATGGGGGGATATGGAACTTCTATCGAGGGTTGGGTGGGCAGCTAGGTTAAAGTCCCCACCAATTAGTATGTGAGGTGAGTGGTATTTATCCAGTGTCTCAAAAAATTTGAGAAAAAAGGATGTATGGGTATCATTTGGGGCGTATACAGAGGCTATGGTGATTTCCCTATTATTAATAGTGCCCTTAAGAATTATGTATCTACTCTCAGGATCTCTGAATACATGCTGAACATCAAAGATAATTGAGTTTCGTATAAGAATGGCAACACCTTTTGTTTTATTATCATAGGTGGTGAAGTATACTTGATTATAAGATTTGTGAAAATATTTGGGGTGATTAGAGGAGGCAAAGTGGGTCTCTTGGAGAAGGATAATGTCTGCCCCAAGTTTTTTGTATTGTTGAAAGGCTTTTTTCCGTTTATTGGGTGAATTAAACCCGTTTGTGTTGTGGGAAATAATTTTAATACCCATGATCAGAACTGTGGTCAACTATCAACAAAACATCCGATACTATCAAAAGCCAGCCATATAGAGGGAGGTCTAACTGGGTTGTGTAGCTGTGAACCCTGCAAGACCTATCCCCATGGTGTAGAAAACATTGTGAATGCGAGAGGGAGCTGTGTAGACTTAGCATCTCTGAAATACATGTCAATAACTGGAAATTACATAGATACAAAAAATATAGGTTATGTATACCTGTGGGGAGAAAGGAACAATAGAACTTATACTCTATGCTTGTGTAAAATAAATTCGAATTTTTCAGTATTGATTTATAGGAGATATAACTCCTGGTGTGGACCAGTTTCAGTAAAAGGGGTGGAAACCCCTTTGAACTGGTTTTAGTCAAAAAAGATATACTAAAGAGAAAAAGAAAAAAAAACAATATGAAGGATAATAAAAAAAAATTATCCTTATCCTGCGTCAGATCCAGCCAGGCCATCGCAGAAGTGACCTAGATATGGGTCGAGGCAGGAGTGGGGTCAAACTAGCATCGGCGGACACACCCGGGCAAAAGAACAGGTTAAACTGTAATAGATTCCGCATGTCAATGCTGGCAACTAAAAACTGCATTGCAGCAACAATAACACTCTAATAATAGAGAACAGAGAACAGGTCCAAAACAACTGACTATAGCATTAAATTGTTTAGGAGGGAGTAGAAGAGAGATGTGATCCTGAGGATAGAATTATGTTCATTTCAGCCAGAATGGTGAGGCCCAGGATGAATGTGTGGCAGTCTCGTGTAGTACCCTGGGAATCAGGTTTTAGGAAGTACAATATGATTCTCCTTTTTGTGCATGAATTGCACATGGTTGCAGTATAGAAATAGTCTGTATGGCTGTGTATATTGTACAGAAAAAGGTAAAATATTTGATGGATGGAGGTAGAACAGTGCAAAAAGCACTGGCTCTTGAAGTGACTGTTGCAGCATCTTTTGAGACAGCTGTGTAGCTCAGTGAGGAGAGTTGAAATTCTTCCAGTAGGGGGGAGTGGAGCTTTCGTGGGGGATATGTAAATCCCAGGTTTTCAAGTTGAGCTGAAGTGGGGAAGTCCTGGCAGCCCCCTGTCTACTCTGCAGAATGTGTGGCAGTCTCGTGTAGTACCCTGGGAATCAGGTTTTAGGAAAAACAAAATGATTCTCCTTTTTGTGCATAAATTGCACATGTTTGCAGTATAGAAATAACCTGTATGGCTGTGTATATTGTACAGAAAAAGGTAAAGCATTTGTTGGATGGATGTAGAACAGTGCAAAAAGCACTGGCTCTTGAAGTGACTGTTGCAGCATCTTCTGAAACAGCTGTGTAGCTCAGTGAGGAGAGTTGAAATTCTTCCAGTAGGGGGGAGTGGAGCTTTCGTGGGGGATATGTAAATCCCAGGTTTTCAGGGTGAACTGAAGTAGGGAAGTCCTGGCAGCCTCCTGTCTACTCTGCAGAAACTGCAAATATGATTTACTTTGGCTGCATGTGTACATTGTTATGTAGGTGAGCCGTAGTATCTTGGGTTGCAGGATCTTTTAGTAGGGATAGTGCAAAGACATGATGAGACAGTTGAAGATTTGGAATGGGTTAATTTTGATGTGGGTTGAATAATCTTCTCTGGTCTCTCTGGCTGCGCCTGTTGGAAGGTGTAGACCAAATGGGAGAGGGTCGTGGAGTGACTGGAAGTCTTGGGTGGGGTTCATTGGGCAAAAGACCCAATTTAATCAACAGCTCTTTACCTTCTATCACATTGTAAACTGTATATGTGGATCCATTATGTGGGATTGTCAGTTTAAAGGGAAAACCCCAGCGGTATCTTATCCTGGCTGATTGTAGGACAGAAGTGACCTCCTTCATCCTGCGTCTTCTGTCTAAGGTGGCTGGGGAGATGTCAGGAAAGATTTGTACACGTTTCCCTTCATAGGAGATATTGTGGCTGTTTCTGGAAGCGCGCATAATGTCTTCCTTTACCAGGAAATCCTTCATGCACATGATAATATCCCTGGGGGGGTTTTCAGGGGGGGGTTTTGGACGGAGGGCCCTATGTATCCTGTCACAGGCAAAGGCTGATAATGGTTTCTCTGGGAGGAGACCATGAAATATTTTGGACACTGCTGGTAATAAATCTGTGATGGTTTCAGGTATGCCGCGCAATCTAATATTCTGGCGGCGATTGCGATTGTCCAAATCCTCAACCTGGGCTTGCATAAAGGCAAAGTTATCAGCCAGATTTTCATAGTCTTTTCTCAGGTCATTATGTGCTAAGGAGAGTTCATCATGTTTTGTCTCTAGGAGATCAGTGCGTCCTCCTATATTAGCAATTTCCTGGGAAAGTGCAGCGGTGGATTTATGCACTTCTTTTTCTATCTTTTCCACCAATTTATTAAAGATTAATGTGAGACTCTCATCTAGGTCAGCTTTTGAGAGGGGGGTGTTGTACTCACGATTATCCATGCTTTTAGGAGGATGTGAGATGATTTCTTCCTCTCCCCACATGCTGCTGCTGGCGCCATTTTGGGACATCCTCCCTGCTCTCTGCTCCACGCTCAGAAGAAAGTTGGTCAGCGTGTGTTGCTGGCTCCGATTTTTTTTCTTTTTTGTGCCAGGCATGCACCTCGAGTTCCCACAGGGGTGCTGATGATTTTTGTCCAAAAACGAGCGTTATAGCCCTGGGGAATCGGCCGTTATGTGCCCGGGTGTGGAGGAGAAGAGACTAGGCACTTCCCATCAGCGTCGCGCCGCGCATGCGCCCCCTTGATAACAGTTTTCAGCTGGCGTTCCAGCGTTTTGGCTTTGTGCCGAATTTCGCGGCAGGCAAGACGGATGTCCTCGACTTGGGCCCTGCATGACAAGACCTCTGCGATGAGGAGCTGGGCACTATAGGTCCCTCACCAGCCCGATTTCTTCCTGAAATGTGGGACCAAAACATGTATTAAAATTATGTAGGCCTACATCTACATTACCTGAAGCTGTGGTATATGTTACTTTACCCGATGTTGTGGCAGGTTCCCCTTCGTCTACATCCCTTGGGGGTGTGGCTTGGTTTGCTTGTGCCTCCCGCCTTGCTGCTTCATTGTGCCCTACGAGATTGAAGAAAGGGAAAACATGAGCTTAAAACATTATAGCGGCCTGAAAGTCAAAGAACATATATTTTGAAAAATAAAAGATGGCAATATTGTTGTTTTTAAAAACCATTCAAATAAGATAGACCAGTATTTTATCCATTCACAAAGTAATTCAAAATCTTGGTACATTTGGTCTCGTTTTCTACATGGAAGCTAACCAAGTATCCACTGGATCTGCTCACCCCTGTGTGACACCCGACATAGGTTGTGATTGTGACAAACAATTGTGCTACTGAGTCCACATGTGTAATAAAGAACTGCTGAGCAAACCCTCCTTTTTCTGTATATTAAGGTATTTTTTATCCCAAAAATCTAGTTAGAAACACATCTACATCAAAACCACAATTGATGACACCTCAAACCAAAAAGATGTCACAACTTTCATGTTTCTGGGTCGAATAATTGGTCCTAGGAGTCGTCGTTCATTCGCCACAAATTACGAAAATTACGCTCTTTTTGTCTGATACAGTGATTCAACTCCCCTTTGCACATGCAAAATAGGCATGATGCCATTTCTCACAAATATGGTATTTTATGACTGAAAGTCAGCGAATGAACGACGACTCCGACAACAGAATCATGCGCCCACAATCATAAGAACAATTCTGGTCAACCTGAAAGAAAAACTACATGGCACAAAGAACACACCCAAATAATTAATACACATGAAAAATACTTACTTCTTCTTCGAATCACCCTATTTATTTTTGCTAGTTGCTGGGGTTCTCTCTTCTTCAAGTCTGACCATCTTTTGCGCACTTGCTCTCTGCTCCTGCGTTTTCCAAACTTTCGCTGGAGCCTCCGGATAACCTTCTCCATTATTGTGGCCTTTACTTTGTTCGGATGCCTGTAGGGGCCATGCTTGGCATCATAGTCCTCCCTCCTGAAAATGGTGACCATCTCCACCATTTCGTTGAAGGACATGTTGGAGGCTCTGCACCTGTATCTTCTGCATGGTTGGGCCTGGCCTGCCTCCTGGCTTGAGCTTGAATTGTCATCCATGTCGTCCATCATTTCTCCCTCACAAAACGACAGAGAAGGGGCGGGGAAAGGACGATTCCGAACGTCAGGGGCGGGGTGTCGTGCGGAGCGTCTCACGTGCGTAGTGTAAAAAGGGATCGGAAGTGTTTGTAAGCGGCGTGCAGAGTCTGGTAAAGAAGGCGGAAGTCACGATCTTTGCAAACGACGGTACGTAACTTAATTTTTTGACTTTATTATAGTGAACAGGGAATGAGTTTGTGGGCTATATATGGTAAGAAAGCTAGTGGCTTTACTGACATTTTAGGTTTTTGATTATATGTTTCATTTGCAGAAATCATGGATCCCTTTAAGGATGCGGAGTTCATGACTGAATTCATTCAGAAATGGAAGGAACATCCTGTTCTGTGGCAAACCAAAAAAACAATCAATAAAAACAAAGATGCCAGGGAAAAAGCAAAGGAGAGCATGCTGGAGTTTGTTAAAACAAGGGTCCCCCACGCCACAAGAGACACAGTCAAGAACAAAATAAATTCCATCAGGGGCACCTACAGGGCCCAACGGGTCCAAGTCCTGGTCTCAATGAGGTCTGGGGCTGCAGCTGACTCCATCTACAAACCTAGCCTGTGGTACTACAGTCAGCTGCAGTTCCTGGACGGCCATATTGAGACCAGGGCATCCCTGTCTACCCTTCCCCCAAGAGGGAGCTCACAGCTTCCCAGCAGCCAATCCTCCAGTCTTCCCTGCAGACAAGAGCAGGCAAGCTCGGAGGAAGATCAAGAGTTCCTGGAGGACCCCAATTGTGACCCATGGAGCCAGGTATGTAATTTGTATAGGAAATTTTTATATGACAAGTATAATAATGATGTCAAATTGAGGTTACTAGTGTTCTAAATTCAAAGGGAATGTAAATTTTTTTGTTTAAATAGCAATAGACAGTAGTGTCAAAACAGGATGCGGACAAGATAGAAAAATGAACGGGTCAGAATGATTGTGTGTCATTTTCTGGTAGGCCAGTAGGGGGGGGGGGGGACGCAATACACATGCAAGGGGTCCCAGATGACAAACACACTTTTTGGGTAAAATCTAGTTGACACCAAATATACTAGTTTGCTTTTTGGTGTAAAGGCACCCTAATTCAAAATGTCAGCCTGCAACAACCCCCACAACTCCAGGGGGACCATGTCTGAAGGTGTGTAAGGGGCTACATAATTAGGGATGGCGACCCTGTGGGTAATATATATTGGCATTCAATTTGCATCTCTCATGATTGTAAAAATGTGTGTGCTTAATGAAAAAGAAACCTAAACTATGTCCCTTTTTTGGATACACAGGCAGAGCAAAGCCAGGAGGAGGCAGGCCCCACAGGGAGCCAGGGAGAGCCAGGCCCCACAGGGAGCCAGGGGGAGCCAGGCCCCACAGGGAGCCAGGGGGAGCCAGGGCCCACAGGGAGCCAGGGGGAGCCAGGGCCAACTGCAAGGCAGGAGGTGGCAGAACCCACTGGGAGCCAGGAGGTGGCAGGCCCCAGTGGGACCCAGGAGGCACGCCGGCGGGATACCATCTCCCGGATCCCTCCACTCCGCACTCCCGCAAAAAGGCACAGAAGTCTGCGACAAATGGAGGAGGAGACCCAGGCCCTGCTTCGCCAAGCTACTGCGGCCATCCGAGAGCCACCCAGTGAAGTAGAGGGGTTCGCAGCGCTCATTGCAGCCAAGCTCCATAATCTGGAGCAGAGCCAGCGTGTACGCTGCAAACTCATCTTCAAAGCCATAAGCATGGCATCCCTGGGGCAGCTCGATGACGACACCGACATTGTGCGGATTGCTCCTCCTGTCCTTGCTGCTCCTCCTGCTCCTCCTCTTCCTGAGGCTGCTCTGGCTCCTGGCACTACATCGCCTCCAGGAACCCAGCCCACAAGGACTCAGGCTGCAGGGAAGACTGCAGGGAAGGCTGCTGGGAAGAGAAAGCCCAAAAAATTACACGGTGCCCCTGATGGAATTTATATTTGACTCACAGCCTGGATTGGTGGCTTGGGGGACACTTGTTTTAATTAAGTTCAAGCACGCTCTCTAGTGCTGGCTTACTTGGCATCTTTGTTTTTAGGAAGTTGTGTTTTTGGTTTGCCACCATTTTATTATTTCATATTTATGCATAATAAATGCAATTTTGATTTATCAGCCAAATTTGAACATGTGTATTTTTTAGGAAGTTGAGAGATCATTAGTGAGTGGGCAGACCCATTTGCCCAAAATTTAAGAAAAAATGTACAAGGTTGAAAAACCTCCTTGTGGGTAACTTAAAAAACAAATATGTTGTTGCAGCCACTTCACACACTCCAAAATAAAAAATAAAAAAAATATTTCAACAAAAGTTTAGGCCAAAAGAAAAACACACAAATAAAATGTTGGCCAATATATATATATATATATATATATATATATATATATATATATATATATTAAATTTATAAGATGGAACATACACCTAAATAACACAACACAAACCAAAACATTAGCTAACAAGAAATAATGAAGTTAAAAGCTTGACATAACTATGTAACAAGATCAGCCGCAAAAAACGACAATTTTTGAGTAGCATTTAAAAGCAGGGTGTAAAGAAGCGCATTCTTTTCTTCTTTACAAGTTTAAAACGACCTAACGAATGTGCTTAATCCATTCTGAACAGTAGTTTTACCAGAACGAGCGCTGACGTCTCCTAACTTGCTTCTGAGCATGCGCGGGCCAAAAACAACGTTTTTACCTACACACAGTCAATGTTTTGGACACAAAAAACGACGTTGGGCAAAAACGACACATAAAATTTAAGCATGCTTCAATTTTTTTCTGTCGTTTTTTACAAGACATAAAGCGACGTTTTCCCCCACACACGGTCAATGAAATTGACGTTTTTAAAAACGTAGTTTTTTTACATCGCATAAAACGACCGTGTGTACGCGGCATTAAGGTTATCTGAAAGATGGGTTTCAAATATTTTGACAGGGGCGCAGTTTCAGTGCTTGCCATAGGCGCCATTTTCACTAGATATGCCGACCCGAATATAAGCCGAGGCACCTAATTTTACCACAAAAAAACAAGGGTGACTTGAGTATAAGCCTAGGGTGGGAAATGCAGCAGCTACTGGTATGGTAAACTTCAAAAATAAAAATCGATACCAATAAAATTACATTAATTGAGGCATCAGTAGGTTAGATGTTGTTGAAATATTTATTTCAAAGACAAACAGTAAACTAGCTCTGTAAGTGCAAAAGAGGGTCAACAAAAAGAATATGGTAGCTCAATCAGCAACCAAGCTAAAAGCAAAAACACAAGTTAAAATCCTTCAAAACTGGATTCCTCCTCATCATCTGTATGTCCAAAGAGAGCTTCAGCGTTAGCTGGTGTGAGGTTATCAGCATAGACATTGTCATCATCACTGAGTTCACAGTCATCACCATCACTGTCGTTCTCATACAAAACGCTGTCTTCACTACCATCCATAGCATTACTAATGCCACATTTCTTGAAGGTGCGTTGCACCATGTCCTCTGGAATCTCTTCCCATGCATCACAAACCCACTTCGCTATCAATTCTATGTCAGGGTTCACCAGATTTCCAACTTTTGTCAGTCGGGCTTGACCAGATGACATCCATTCATGCCACATCTTTCGCACACAGTCTTTTAAAGGTTTATTTAACCACTTACCCCCCGGACCATATTGCTGCCCAAAGACCAGAGTACTTTTTGCGATTCGGGACTGCGTCGCTTTAACAGACAATTGCGCGGTCGTGCGACGTGGCTCCCAAACAAAATTGGTGTCCTTTTTTTCCCACAAATAGAGCTTACTTTTGGTGGTATTTGATCACCTCTGCGGTTTTTAGTTTTTGCGCTATAAACAAAAATAGAGAGCCAATTTAAAAAAAAATGAATATTTTTTACATTTTGCTATAATAAATATCCCCCAAAAATATATAAAAAAACATTTTTTTTTCCTCAGTTTAGGCCGATACGTTTTCTTCTACATATTTTTCGTAAAAAAAAATCGCAATAAGCGTTTATTGATTGGTTTGCGCAAAAGTTATAGCGTTTACAAAATAGGGGGTATTTTTATGTCATTTTTATTATATTTTTTTTACTAGTAATGGCGGCGATCAGCGATTTTTTTTTCGGTATTGCGACATTATGGCGGACACTTCGGACACTTTTGACACATTTTTGGGACCATTGGCATTTTTATAGCGATCAGTGCTATAAAAATGCATTGGATTACTATAAAAATGCCACTGGCAGTGAAGGGGTTAACACTAGGGGGCTGGGAAGGGGTTAAGTATGCCTGGGTGTGTTCTTACTGTGGGGGGGGGGTGGCCTCACTAGGGGAAACACTGATCCTCGGTTCATACATTGTATGAACCGAAGATTAGCATTTCCCCTGCTGACAGGACCGGGAGCTGTGTGTTTACACACACAGCTCTCGGTCCCCGCTCTGTAACGAGCGATCGCGTGTGCCCGGCGGCGATCGCGCCCGCCGGGCACACGCACGGCTGGCGGCTGGCGGCTGGGAGAGAGGACGTCATATTACGTGCTCTCGCCCAGCAGAGCCACCTTGTGGACGTATAACGACGGTGCGCGGTCGGCAAGTGGTTAAACACACATCTAGGGGCTGCAATACAGATGTAAGCCCACCTGGAATAATGGCCAAAGTAACTTGAGAAGACTTTGCCATTTTTTTTATGTCATCAGACGTGTGGGCTCTGAACATATCCCAAACTAGCAATGATGTTTTTTTCTTTAAGGCTGTTCCTGGTCGTCCGTTCCAAATTTCTTCCAGCCATTTTTTTGTTCGGTCTTCTTCCATCCAGCTTTTAATATGTGCGCTCACTGTAATTCGTGGTGGGTTAAAAATAATGACAGGCTGCAGCTTAGTTCCATTAGCCAAACATGACAGAACGATTGTGAAATGTTTTTCCTGTGGTTCTGAGAAAAATAGTTTTTTCTCTCAAACTTGCCACAATTCTGTTGCTTGGAAGATCAAAGGTCATAAGTGTTTTATCCATATTCCCAATATCTCCCAGGTCATAGTTATGGATCCTTCTTTGTTTTATGATGAATGAATGGAATGACATCACTTTTTCAGCAAGGTCTTTGGGCACCTTTTGTGAAATCTTTGGGCCAGATCCACAAAAACCCGCCGTAACTTAACTTTTGCCATTTAAGTTACACCGCCGCAAAATCTCTACCTAAGTGCCCGATCCACAAAGCACTTACCTAGAAATTTTGAGCGGTGTAACTTAAATCCGTCCGGCGCAAGGCGTTCCTAATCTAATGGGGCGAGTCCCATTTAAATTAGGCGCGCTCCCGCGCCGGACGTACTGCGCATGCTCCCGACGCGATTTTCCCGACGTGCATTGCTCAAAATTACGTTACGCCGAGTTTTGTGAATCGCGCCAGGTAAAAAAAGTTGCGTCGGGAAAAAAAAGAGATGCGGCGGGAAAAAAAAAATTAAAAAAACATTTGACAGCGGCGTGGGAAAGAAGGGTCTACTTTTACATGATGTACTAACTTTACACTATGTAAAAGCAGCCCTAATTTTGCGTTTGCAAACTAACAACTTACGGAGACTTCACGAAGGGAAACGCTTCGTGGATCTCCGTAAGTGCTAATTTGCATACCCGACGCGGCATTTCGACGAGAAATGCCCCCAGCAGCGGCCGAGGTACTGCATCCTAAGATCCGACAGTGTAAGTCCCTTACACATGTCGGATCTTCTGCCTATCTATGAGAAACTGATTCTGTGGATCAGTTCCATAGATAGAAACTGGGATACGACGGCGTATCAGTAGATACGGCGTATCCCTTTTGTGGATCTGGCCCTTTGTTCTTAGGCAAACCTATTCATAAAGCGGGTACACCATCCTGCTGACGCAAAAAAATGTTCAATGCCTGGTGCTTTTAATTTATCATCTTTAGCCATTTGAAGGGCGTGTAAGCGAATACCTATGCGTGTTACGCAGTAACCATTTTGACAACACTCCATAACCCATTCATGCAATTCAGTCTCTAGAGCTTCATTTAAAGTCGTTAAACCTCGTCAAGCTTTTTTTTTGCCTTCGGAATCTTTCCCAAGTCAGCTTTCACTTTCTGCCACTCCCTCACTTGTTTTTCATCAACACAAAATTACCTATTTGCAATACTGTTATTGCGTTCTTCTGCTCTGGACACAACCTTAAGTTTGAAACCAGCTTCATATGACCTCCGTTTTTGTTTTGGTCCAGGACTAGAAGTACCGGTATTGGGATCCATTTCTAACAGGATATTTGTCCCCATCAGAGCCCTTGCACACCTCTCCCACAATCTCCCCATCAGCCGTGTCCCTTATCTGAGTGTCCCCATCAGAGTGTCCCCATCAGAGTCTTATCAGAGTGTCCCCATCAGAGTCTTATCAGACTGTCCCTATCAGAGTCTTATCAGAGTGTCCCCATCAGAGTCTTATCAGAGTGTCCCCATCAGTGTCTTTTCAGCATGTCCCCATCACCTTCCTCAATATATTTGGGGTTTATATTCTTTTTTACTGGTACATTTTCCACATCTTTCAAGACCATTTGTTTAAAAACTTCAATATGGTTGTTAGAGGGTTGCGGTGGATTGAATAAAGAGCGATTTTCAAGCCACTGTCTATTCCAATTGATGTATCACCTTTTCTTTTTATGGGGTTCGATTTTATCCCCCAAAAATATCTTTAAATATTTATTTTCCAAAAACACGACAGCATCTCCGTTTTGGAGTGCACCCGCACGCTCACGTGAGGATGTGAGGTTGCACCGTGCTCTCGGGTGAGGAGGGAGAGGCATAGCAGACATAGGAGGAAGGACGGAGGAAGGACGGATTGAGAGCGAGGCTTCCCCCATGCTTGTGTGAACGCCGTATAGCCTCCTTTTTCGGCTTACCAGGGAGCCGCCGAGACCGTCCGAATTCCACTGTCATGCGAGCCGGAGACAGCCGGAGATAGCTGCAGACCGGCGCCGCACCACGCAGAGGCATATGCCAGACAGAGCCTATGCAGTCGCTTGGGGAAAGGCATAGGAGGACGAGCGGGGTAAGCCCAGGGGGGGTCGGCATCTGCGGATCACACGTTCCCCAGCTTGGCTACAAACGTGAGTATGGTGAGTCAGTGACACGTTGAGCTTGGATGAAATGCCTATACTCCGTACAGTGGATTCAGAAGACATGAGGTAATCTTTTAAAGACCGGTTTAAAGTTTCATCACAGAAGTTTGGAAGAGTGGTATATTTATGTGAACACTGCTGTTAAACTAAGTGAACACTGTTACAAAAAGAGATACATCAGATCCGATGGGAGAATTTAGTCCTTGATGCCTTATATGTTGGCACACTGCATGTCGTTTATTCTCTCCCTCCCTTTGTATGAGAAGATACCCCCAATAGGACATAAAAAACACAGGTTATTGTATTGGGGAAAGGCATTTTTACAGAGCCTGAAGGGACATAGAATTATCCCCCATACGTGAACAGGGGGATCCACATTGCAGAGAGAGTGGGAGTCTAGAGATCGGCAGCAACGGCCGGCCCCGAATAAATGGGTAGATAAGGACAACGGACGGACCAGGGGAGATTGAAGAAAAAAAAAAGGGGAAAAAAAAATCTCAACAGGAGAAACACAGAGCAGGCAAACCTGCAATTCCATATAAACATAGATTTTCTCCTTATCCTTATATTACCATGGAGCTCGGGGGGGCCGTCCCTGTGCTTTTGGGTCATTGAGAACCGAGGGGCGACTTTGAGGACTCGGGGACCTCCGGTGGTGCGGGATTCTCCCTCCTCCTTTTCTGTGGTCTTGTACTCTTTTAGGTCATGTAACTAGGCAGAAAAGAGACTGAGAGGAAACTTAAAGTGGCTTTATTACCACCTTCCAACTGCCCTTACAGTAAACACTTAACAGGGAAATCACTGGCTAAAAAATCCCTCTAGTAAAAAGGGACATTATTTCCCCTGGAAGCAGATCTGGTGATAACCAAAACTATTAATAAGCATATGTAACACATGTGAAACAGGGGAGGAACCCTATGGGAAGAGGAGAGGGGCGGTAAGGTAAAAGGGAGGCTAATACATACCCTTGCTGCTGTTCTTCTTTTGGCCTCTATTTTATTTCTTTCTTTTTTCCTTTCCCTCCCTACTTTATAAATTGGGGGGGGAGAGGGGAAGGAAGGGAAGGGAAAATACCTCGAAGCCCCCAGTACTCGACAGAGTACCCCCGTCCATATTAAGTCTGCTCTTTTTTTTTCTTTTCTTTCTCTCCGTTTAAATAAAAAAAAAAAAAAAAGGGAAAGATTATTATTATTATTTATTTTTTCCTGCTGGAAATAAAAAGTCAAGCTGGGGAAGAGAATTAGAAGGAAGGCAATTAATATGAGCAGAATGATAAGTAGATCAACAAAGGGAGGAACTCACACCACCCCAAGCAACACGACAGCAACAAGCTCAATAAGACCCTTCGTGACCAGAGGAGAAAGCCCAAGATCGCTTGGCTCCCAGGGGGAAACAAAGCTGCAACAACAAGCACATAAAGCGAAAAAGACTGAAAATAAGAAGCCTCAAAGTGAAACGTCTAGAGAAACATCTATGGAATCAAGGGATGAAGGGTCCTCAATAGGGGCAATGGAAAGCAGTAGGATGGACGAACAAAGAACAGACGCCCAGCCCCTTTTAAAGGGTGAAATGGCAGAGATGCTGAAAAAAATGGAAAACACGATAATGGGCGAAATACAGAACCTACGGACTGACTTGGGCCATATACTCTCCAGACTTGAATCAGTAGAGGAACAAGTAGAGAAACAAGAACAAGAGTCAAATTCACTAAAAAATCAGATTGATCAGATTCAACTCCAACAGAGGCAAATTCTCTATAAACTAGAAGATCAGGAAAACAGAAATCGGAGACAAAACCTGAGGATAAGGTTAATACCAGAGAAGAAGGGGGAAGACCTCAGGATGATAACACAGATGATATTCAATTCACTACTGGAAAGATCGGTGGATAACCCAGTTATGACTGAAAGGGTGCATCGAGTAGGAAACCCGAAAAGAATGTCCTCGGAGCGACCCAGAGATGTCATAATAAGGTTTAGATTCTTTGTAGACAGGGAAGAAATCTGGAAGAAGCTCAGGGGAAAACCCCCAATAGTTTTTGAAGGGGTGAACCTACAGATTTTCACCGATGTTGCCCCAGAAACTCTGTCCAGGAGATGGCTGTTAAAACCTCTCCTAAAACAGATGACGGATTTGAATATCAAATACACCTGGGGGTTTCCGGCCTGCTTGATCGGGACAAGAGAGGGAAGATCTGCAACATTGAGATTTCCCGAGGACCTAAACGAGTTCTGCAGGAAACTTGACATTCGGGTGCCGGATCTGCCGGGCTGGAGCTAGAGGGGGAGGGGAGAACGAGAGGGGGGCTCTATCTGGAGACCCCCCATCCTCTCCTTCCCTCTCTGGCCGGACCGGTTTGTGGGCACACCATGTCTTTTCCAGATCACCTCTCCTTGTTCTTTTTTCTTTTTTCTTTTTTTTCTCTTTGTTACTCTCTTTTCTCTCCTTTTTCTTTTTTTTTTTTTTTGTTCTTCCTCCCTCCCCCCATCTGCCTCTGGGACCCGAGAGGGCCCCACGGGGGACATGGGGGGAGATAAGTGAAGTTTCCCCTCCACCTCCTCTGTCCAAAAGAAGGGGGAGGGGGAGGAAAATCTCAAACCTCACCCAGAGAGATTTGGACCAAGATATGGTAGTTGGTTCAGGGGTCTTTAGGAGGCCAATCGGGAGGGGGGGAGGAGGGGGGGAGGGGGGAAAGGGGAGGTTAGAGGGAGGGAGGGGGGAGGGAGGGCAGATACCCAGTCTCATTGGGGAAGGGGGGGGAGGGGTAGAGGTGGGGAGGGAGGGGAGGGTCGATACCCTGTCTCACCCAGACAACCAGGGGTGGGGGGGGGATGGAGGGGGGAGGGAAGATGCCCTGTCTCACCAGGACAATTAGTTGCGAGCGTGCACCATAGAAAGGAAAATTGTAGATCTAGTCGAGGATTAAAAAACAAAAAAAAACGAGGATGCCAGTAATTAAATGTCTATCATACAATGTTAAGGGACTGAATAGCCCATACAAGAGACATAAGGTGTTGAAGGAATTGAAATATTATAGGGCAGATATCGCATTCCTACAAGAGACCCATCTGACAATAGGATCAAATGTTAGGATGTACTCGCCAGACTTTCCCACTTGGTATTACGGAGATACCATTTCCAAGAGGGCTAGAGGGGTCGCAATTGGGGTAGCCAAGGGTACAAGGTTTGTGCTCACAGATAGACTAACTGACCCAGAAGGGAGATTCCTCTTCCTGAGAGGAAAACTGGAGGAGGAAGACTATACCCTTGTAAACGTATACGCACCTAACACTTCCCCAATGAAATACATTGTGGGAATTTTGGGGAAATTAAAAGACTTCAGCAGGGGAAAGATAATACTAGGAGGAGACCTAAACTTCTGTATGGATCCGAAAGTGGATAAATCACACCGGACATTAGAAACTCAGGACACACAATTAAGAAAGGCCAAAGCTAGCTTATACAGAAGTCAGTCAGTGGATACATGGAGGATTTTTAACCCTAGTCAACGAGATTATACTTTTTACTCCCAGGTGCATGGTAGCTATTCTCGGATCGACCACATCTTTGTTGATCACAGAATGCTGGAGGGTGTGGTTGAGACGAGAATAGAGCCCATGACGATCTCTGATCACGCGCCCATTAGTATTTCTATAAAAATCTCGGGAAATCAAAGGCCCTATCAAAGCTGGAGATTAAATGAGGAACTACTGATTGAGGAGAGAAGCGCAACAAGGGTCAATAAAGAACTAGAAGAATATTTTAAGATCAATGAAACGGAGGAAATCTCGGCGGCTACCCTATGGGATGCCCATAAGGCAGTAATAAGAGGGGTCCTGATCTCCGAAGGGGCAAGGAGAAAAAAGGAAGCGATCAGCAAAAAAGTTAAATTAATAGACGAGATTTACATTCTAGAACAAATACACAAAAAAGAAAGTAAACAACGAGACGTATACCTAACTCTTGTTAACAAACGTAATCAACTTAAAGATCTCATGGATCAGGATACAAGAAAAGAATTCAACTTAATAGCAGGGGAAAGATATAGGTGGGGAAATAAAACAAGCAAACATCTGGCTCGGTTGGTGAAAAAAAAAAAATCAAGAAATTATATTGACAAAATTAAAAACGATAAAGGAGAGGTTGCCCATACAACAAAAGAAATTGCCGAAACATTTAGATCATACTATGAAAAATTATACTCAGTTGAACAAAAGATTTGGCAGATAGGAGAAAAAGAAAATAAGATCACAACCTTCTTAAAAGAGGCAAGACTCCCAAAAATTAGTCAATTCGACGCAGAGGGGATGGACAGGCCAATCACCGAGAATGAAATTAAGTTAGCATTAACAAACTCAGCCTCAGGTAAAAGCCCAGGCCCAGATGGCTTTACAGTAATGTACTACAAAAAATGTAAAGAGATACTACTACCAAGGCTATGTAAGTACTTCAACGGCCTTGGGAAGGGGTACAAATTAAGTAAGGAGGCCTCAGAAGCAATTATCACTGTCATCCCGAAGGAAGGCAAAGACCTGAAAGGATGCCCGGGGTACCGGCCAATATCCTTGCTAAACACGGATATAAAACTGTTCGCAAGGATCTTGGCCGGGAGAGTTAAGCAGGAAATGAATAAATTGGTGCATCCAGACCAGACGGGGTTCATCCAGGGGCGAGAGGGGAGAGACAATGGCGTCAGAACACTTTTGATTATCAGGAAAATTAGGAAAATGGGGTCCCCAGGTCTACTCCTGTCAATAGACGCAGAAAAAGCGTTTGACAGGGTAGACTGGGGACTCATGCTCTCTACCTTAAAGGAAATGGGGTTTGGCCAGGGGATGATGAACTGGGTGGCTGCCCTTTATCAGTCCCCTATGGCCAAAATTAAAATAAACGGCAGCTTTTCGCAAACATTCCAAATGAAAAATGGAACACGGCAGGGGTGTCCATTGTCCCCACTGCTGTTTGTGTTGTCAATGGAACCCCTGCTAGCCAAGATTCGTATTAGCCAAAAAATAAAAGGGATCAAAATAGGAGAGGAGGAACACAAACTTGCAGCTTTTGCAGACGACGTCCTCTTCTATCTAACTGATCCTAAAATATCAATTCCAAACCTATTAAGCCTTTGCTATGAATATGGAGAAATTTCTAATTTTAAATTAAATATCACCAAAACGAAGATCATGAGCATAAATGTTAGTAAGATAGAAGAAAAATCCCTGAAAAAAAACTATCGTTTCGACTGGGTCAGTGAACTTAAATACCTCGGGATTATGTTAGCCAAATCAATTAAAAAAATGTACGAGATAAATTTTATCCCATTACTAAACGAAATTAAGAAAGAGACAAAAAGGGTGGAAAATAGAGCAATATCATGGATAGGACGAATCAATTATTGCAAAATGGTCATTATGCCAAAGGTCCTATATAAATTTCAGATGATCCCCATAGCCCTCCCGAGATCTCTACTCTCAGCCCTTAATAAATTAATTATGAACTTTATATGGAAGAATAAGAAACATAGGATATCTTCTCAAACATTAATGCAACCAAAAAAAAAGGGAGGACTCGCCGTTCCGGATGTAAAGAGTTATTACGATGCGGTTATATTGACAAGGGTGGTGGAGTGGGCCAGACTCAATAAAGAAAAAAGATGGGTAAGTTTAGAAAATGAATTATCACAGGCAAGGTTAGACAAGATAATTTGGAACCCCCCCAAATTTAGGACACTGGATATAAACCTACACGAGATAACAAAAAAGGCACTGAAAACATGGGATATAGTATATAAAAAAATCGAGAAAGAATATAACTCACCTCTCATAGCACTGAAAAACAATGATTTTTTTGCACCAGGTAAGATACAAGTAGGGGGGCATTGGATTAAAAAAGACACGGCACAATTAAGAGACATAATGAGTGAGGGCCACATTAGAACACTGCAGGAGTTAAAACTTAATAAAAATTTAATGGAAATCAATGAGTGGAGGTATCAGCAGCTTAACCATTTTATCCAAGGCCTCCCTCACCCTTTGAGGTCAGGAGACCAGTTGTCAGACTTGGAAAAAATCTGCACCACCGAAAGATCCAAAGGTATTGTTTCAAAACTTTATAGGATCCTAATGAAGATGGGGGAGCCGGGTATACCCCCATTCATTGAAAAATGGGAAAGGGAATTGGGCACAAAGCGGGATAGGACTAAAATAGAGAGAATGTTGACTCTGACCCACTCCTCCGCGGTGGATAGCCGCACGGCGGAAATGTGCTTTAAATGCATTTCCGGTTGGTATATGACGCCGGATAAATTAAAACAATTTAAAGAGGGACAGACAGGGAACTGCTGGAGGGGGTGTAGCACACTAGGAAATATGGCACATCTTTGGTGGGGATGCCCTAAGATAAAAGAGTACTGGGAAAAAATATTGAGATGCGTTGAGGAGATCACAAAGGAAAAGATAAAGATGGACCCATGGGTTGTTTTATTTCATGGGGGAGAAGAAGGTATAAAAAGGTATAGGGAATCACTGATACCGCACTTCCTAAACGCCGCCAAGAGATTAATCCCTAGAAGGTGGCAAGATCCAGACCCCCCGCTGATTTGGGAATGGATCGACGCAGTCGAAGAAACATACAAAATGGAAGAACTGAAAGAGGGATTAGAGGGCAATAATATTTTATTAAGCACAAAATGGGAAAACTGGAGGCTCTTCAAGAAAACTTGGAGCTACGCACAAAAGCTAAGGGAAGAATTATAAACGCTCTCCTAGAAGAATATTAGAAAGGTCTGAAGAAAATGTCTAAGGTGAGACAGGGGAGGGGGGGGGAGGGTAGAGGCTAGGGGGGGTAAAAATTTGAAATGGCCAACCTTTGGGTATTTTTATGTGCTCTTTTGCAAGAGGGACATATATGGGTTTATATGGGTTTATTGTGTATGCGCATGTTACAATAGCATATGTATAATAATAATAAAAAAAAAAAAAAAAATCATAATAAAAAGGAAACAACTAAATAAATAAACAATATATCAAATTAAAAAAAAAAAAAAAAAGAGAAACCTTTATAAAGAAAAGCGACACTAATGATGCAAAACCAAATTAGAGATGCAATGGGCTGGTATGTAGAACATGAGCATAAAATACGCACTCTATGAGGTAGAGTCTGAAGTGAAAAAAAAAAAAAAAAAAAAAAAAAAAAATATTTATTTTCCTGATGTATTTGTGCACATCTATATAAACACTGAACTTATTGATGGATTTCTTTGCTGCACACTTCAGACCGGCATTCAATATATTCAGAGCTTTTTTTCTCAGAAAATAGGTGCAGGAACTCAACCACGACCCTGTTCAGATTTCAAAAACAGTAGAAGGGTCTTAAAGGGGCATTAAATACCAGGACTGCATTACATACAGTTTAGAGTTCAGGGGGTTACACACAGAGTGTAGAGCTGTGACTTGTACACACAGAAACCGGACTTCTGTGTTTACAAGTGATTGTGGTGAGCGGGCACCAAAGGGTCTGAGCCAGAGGTGGTGGAACTGAGTTCCCCCAAGTTCCCCCTGAAAAAAAGCCCTGAATATATTTATTTCTTTACTAGTCAAGTCTACTTTTGCCAAATTATAGATACCCGCTAATCTATCTCCCTTCTCCTTTTTTATTGGACTCTTCCTCCACTTTAACAACCTCCTATTTTTTTCCTGTTGTTTCCAAAGGGCTGCGGGGTCTTCCCCTTTGAGGGGGATTCCACCACGCTTGCTCCATGGGTTGCTGTGAGGTGAGTGGAGAACGGCCTCTCCAGTTGTTGCCACCTTTTTGTCTTGATCCTCCCCTCCCCCCTCTCCCTAAAAAATATCTAGTTTGTTTGGGGGTTCCTGAGTTATATAATGCCTCATATCGATTGGCAATAGGAATTGGGTAAGGACGCCACTGGTCCCTATCCTAATTTCCCTGATAGTTACCAACTGGCGACTCACAGTATTGTTGATCATATCCTGGACCAAGGTATGGGATAAAACAATCTCTGTCTGTCTCTCGTTGGTTCTTTTGTGGCATACTATATTTATGCTGAACTACATCCTGTTGATGCCATTGACTCATTTGGGTATTAGGTCTCTCATTTTTTTCTGCCTCTTTTACCCCTCTGCCCACCCCTACCCCTTTGCGGCAGGGGCTGGGGTACCTGAACCCATCCAGATGTTTCACTCCGACCTCCAGGTATATTCTCAACCTGCACAGGGAAATTCCTAATCGGTGGCAATTGGACATTGATAGGAAGTTGATGACTTGGCAATGATGTATGTTACAGGATGAGTTTAGGCTTAGGTGCCTTCGTAACCATATTGTGACAGTGTGCTCAGTGATGCAATGGATGTAGGAAGTAATTCCCTGCCCGCACGCATACTCTAAGTGTAGAGCATATTTTGTTGTGTGATGGAGGATGGGTTAAATTCCCATGCCCGCACCAGTGTATATTGGATGTGATGTGCTGTGTGGCCACGCCCTTTGACAAAGCGAGTACGAAACATGCGTGACCACGCAGCCATCCAGACTTTCAGCCCAACCCGGGTACGGCGCCTTGAGAGTGATCCATCTGGTGATGAGAGCTGAAACCCGATTGTGACTGGAATGTTTACATTGAAACGCTTGTTTGAAACATTTTCTTGTGAGTGCAACTTGTATGGGGAGGATGGTGTTTTAAACTAATGCATTTTAGTGTTTATGGAATTACACTATGTATATGTGTTTTCTTGTCATGAGTGACACATAGATGGAAGGACCAGTGCCTGCTGCTCCATGCAAGGATTATTATACAGGCTTATATCTACCTTTTATTTGGTGAGTACATGACCATAGGGGTGATAAAGTGGTTGTAAACCCTCCACTACAACTTCATTGTAGAATCTATGTAGAACAGGCAGATAATCGCTGCCTGTGAAAGTTTACTCACTTTTTCTGTTGCCTTAGAAACCGTCCTGCAATCTTTGGTGACAGCAGCCACTCTTGCGCATTCCTTAGATTTTTTAACCGCACACTATCTGTGCTGTTCACTATCCTCTGCATGCCATTCAATTTCATTGGAAACGGCACAGAGAAATAAGCCTCGAGATGCTGTGATCTCATCCTCTCCTTCCTGGTTCTCCCCCTTGTGACTGTATACGATGTCACACAGGGGGAGTGAACCAGAGCAGCACAGAGAGGGATTTGCTGTCGTTGATGGCTTAGCTCAGTTGCCGTAGTAATGGCAATCGAGATAGAGGCTTGGTTTCGTCTTGGAAAGGAAAGCAAAGTAAGTTACGTCAACAAAAGATTCAGGCCCGGATTCACGTAGAAGCGCATATCTTTGTGCGGGCGCAACATATCCTATTTACTTTACGCCTCCGCAACTTTGACAGGCAAGTGCCCTATTCTCAAACCAAAGTTGCGGCGGCGTAGCGTAAATAGGCTGGCGTAAGCCCGCCTAATTCAAATGTGGAAGATGTGGGCGTGTGTTATGTAAATTTAATGTGACCCCACGTAAATTACGCTTTTTAAGAACGGCGCATGTGCCATCCGTGAAAGTATCCGAGTGCGCATGCTCCAAATTAACCCGCAAGAAGCCAATGCTTTCGACGTGAACGTAAATGACTCCCAGCCCTATTCGCGAACAACTTACACAAAAAATGTAAAACGTGAACAATTTGACGCTGACCCGACGTCCATACTTAACATTGGTACGTCTCATCTACACCTCATATAGCAGGGGTAACTTTACGCCGGGAAAAGCCTAACATAAACGGCGTATCTGTACTGCGTCGGCCGGACATACGTTCGTGAATTGGCGTATCTAGCTGATTTACATATTTCTAGGCGTAAATCAGCATACACGCCCCTAGCAGCCAGCTTAAATATGCAGTTAAGATACGACGGCATAAGAGACTTACACCGGTCGGATCTAATACAAATCTATGCGTAACTGATTCTAAGAATCAGGCGCATAGATACGACGGCTCGGACTCAGAGTTACGACGGCGTATCTGGAGATACGCCGGCGTAACTCGTACGAGAATCCGGGCCTCATTGATCAGTAGTAATGATGGTGCGGCCAATACCCGGAAGAAACAAAATTAATAAAAAGTGAAATAAGGTATTTTAAAATCGTATTTTTGTCCAATACATTGCAGGTTCAATATATATATATATATATTGTGAGGGATTAGCTCGTGGGGATCACCTTTTCTGAAATCACAGTCTGTAAGCAGGCACTTTCTTTTAAGTCTGGCGGATGCCAGATTTTATTTATAAACGGTTTGCAGATTAAAATAAACAAAACAGTAAATTAAATCCTTGCCGTCCGGCGCTAAACTAAACAAACAGGATCTCCTCTCTATACAGTGTGGGGCTAGTCCCTGACACCCACAAAACATGCAGTAAAGCAAACCTTTTCAGTCCAGCACTCAGCGCTCCCCTCACTCAGGTCCCTTCCTGAGTTTCAAGCCAGAGCCCTGTTGTGCTCTCTTCCTGGACATTTAAAGTCCAGCTGGTTGTGGACTCCAGTGGACCCAAACATCCGGACCGGAACCCTAGCCAGGCCCAGAGGCTGTAAAACCCGGAATGGATTCCGGTTCAGTCTCTCATGATAGAACGTATGCGAGGTGAAATGTACCTATGATCATGTATCGCACCTCGCATAGCGTCACAATATATATATATATATATATATATATATATACTGTATGTATGTATATATATATATATATATATATATATATATATATATATATATATATATATATAAAAAAGGAAAAACATATTGATGAATTCTAACTTCACATAAGATTGAATTATATGATCATTTGGACGGTTCTTGATAGAGACCTTTTTCCTATTGGATTTTGTGCACAGCTAATGCTGGATTGTTCTTCAGTATAATTTTTGTTTGATGTTTAATGTCATTATAGTGGCTGCTGGATTATTTACAATTTTTTTTTTTTTCTTCCATAAGTGCTAGGAGTGGTTTGGTACGCTTACTTTGTTTTCTTATTATTCCACACAATTTCCACACAAATTATATAGTGGTAAACACTTTAGGACCATCAAGTCATATTATATCATGCAATGATTTTAACTATTGTAATATCATGTGCATATGTTGATTTTTTCTAAAAAAAAAAAATAATCAATTGACCATGTTTAAAAAACTTTTTTTTTATATAAATCAAATTTTCTTTAAAAAATATTCTCTGTTTAAATTACCTTAAAAATTCCAAACTAGAGGTTCAAACACTGTTTTTAAGACATACACACCCACGGACCAATTTTTCCACACCCATTTGACAGGCGTTTATCATTTAAATTTTTGACAGCAAGGCAAATTTTTGCTTTCATTACGAGTACCTCTATAGGGTTACAGTATGAAGGCACCCCCAACACTCAAAGCCCAATTTTTCTGCACCTGTTACTTCTATCCAAAGTTGCGAATAAGACACCAGAATTTATCAAAATCCCTAATCTTGTTCCAAGTGCACTAAATTGTGGCCTCATACAGACTGGCTCCCCAAGTGCACTATAGGCAGGTTAAGGGAACCCCCCAGGCAGTATATTTAAAGGGATTTTTATTTTTTATTATTTCAAATTGTTATGGTTTCACTTTAAGCATCAGTAAATCACTGCTCATTTAAAAATTATATATTTTTTTATATTTTTGTATTGACACATGTCCCCCAGGCCAGTACCCATACCCCCATAACCATTGTATGCCCAATTACTTGCATATAAGCCTTAAAAATGGGCACTTGATTTTTCCAGTTTGGGTCTCATACACTTCAATGGGGTTCATTATTCGATTCCGACGTTTGAAAGGTCTTCTGCGACTGAACAGCGGGTCATTCACCCCATCTCTAATAAATACATGTATATATGGTGAGGCTATAGTTTTTATTTAAAGTACTAATTTATTAGTCTACTTAAATACTATACATGTAAGGGACAACATAAGGTACATAGAACACCAAGCATATGTCTTGCATATGTCTTGCATATAATGCATTATCATTCCTTGGATCTGGGTCCACCTTTCAAAGTAGATTGCTGAGCAGTCACATTAAATGATTTATTTGCATTTTAATTACAATTGATGCACTAGATTTGTATGACACGTTTCATAAGTGACACAGGCAATTACAAAAAAACATATTCATTTACTAGTGCTAGTAATTCAATCTTCTTGGGGAATTTGTAGTCGTCGTAAAGGGTAACATTTAGAGTTCCTATTTTTTTTTGCAGATGAATATTCTTTGACTTTTTAGCCAATGGGAGAAGCTCTTGGTCCTTTTTCTTCAATAATTTTTATTGAAAAATACAATACAAGAAGAAGACATACACTGAAAATGTCTTCATAGACAAACAATTATCAACAAATCAAAAATAACATATATTAGCATATGTGCGCTAATTACAATTATGATAATAATAAGTAATCAAACACAAGTCCGTTTTACACCCACCTGCCAGTAAGGATTAATGGACAAGAAGACCTGATCAGAACGCCCATCTAATTGGGGCCAACTAATATTTATGATAAAAGGTAAATATTTGTATGGTTATTTGATTTATCTAAGAATGGATTTAAGTCTCATTAAAAACAACTAAAATTATGTGACAAAAAGAGCAGAAACCATAACCAGTTAAATAAGAGTAGATAGAAAAAAAGAGAAGACTTACATAAAAAGAAAATATTTAGTTTTAGGAAGGGGTGTTAATCAACATTATTGTTCAATCCTGCCCACAGATTAAAAAAACGAAATGGTGAGTATTGGGGTATGATTCTGTAGATGAAGGAGAGACATACCAACAGAAATTTACTTTGTACAAGTCCTCTGTGGTAAAATATTGAACAAAGCTTTTGCCATAGAGGCCAACACCTCCTCCCAATCCCCTCTGGTAGATTTTATTATAAACTGCACTGGATAAAGCATCGACAGGTTTGCCCATTATTGATTGGTACACTGTGTCTGTGACTTGGGATCATTGTGATTGGTCATAAAGAGAGCAAAAAAAATGGTCACTTTGGGATATTTACTTTCCAAAAAGTGGTCATTTGTGAAGTGCTCATCCTGTCCTGGCATTTTTAGGTTAACAGATAGTAAGGGATTTTTTTTTTTTTTTGGGGTTTCAAAATTTGTGGCCTTTTTTCTTTATTTAGTAACAAATATAAAAGTGGTATTTGAATACCATTAAATGCCAGGGAGCAGTGTGTTAGTAAGCTGCATGCGGGGCATCCTATGCTGAGCTGCGGCCTGGTGCCTGGATGCCGACACCCTCTGAAAGATGCAGGTGCTGGCCACTACAGAAGAGGCAGAGCTGCAAAAACAAGACTGGGTGGCTGCTGAGAGGTGAGCAAATGAGAACAGTGGAGTGGAGGTGGGGGCTGTGTGTTCAAAGGTGAGGGTTGTGGAGAAGTTAGAGCTAAAGAGTGACAGCTATTGAGGAGGGAGGTTGAGGGGATTACAGAGATAAGCTTTGGGTGGGCCTGCAGAGGTGCACTCTCTGCATAACGCACTCCTGATTCTACGTTCTGTGTGTAACACATTTCTAAAGATTGCATTCAATGTATTACATACTCCTGAATCCTGCATCCCAGTGTGTAGCACACTCCGGAAAACTGCATTTTATTTGTAACCTGCTCCTGAACGTTGCATTCTGTGTGCAATGCAACTTGAAACCTGCATTATGTGTGTAAGGCATCCCTAAACCCTGCATTCTGTGCATTGCGCACTCCAGAACCCTGCATGTGAAGTTTTATTTAACAAAACCCCTTTAAAAGACTCCCGCTATTAGGGAAATTTGGCCACATCCACCCTATGTATAAGAATAAAGTATTCAGTGCAAATTAATAACCTTAAGATTTCCAGCTGACACTAAGGTTAATTCATAAAATACCTCATGAGATCAGAAAATAAGAACAGTGCAGCGCAAACAAATTAAACTAAAATAACTGTCAATAAGAAGTCCATAAAATTCATCCACTAATGTCATTAATCATAACAGTCCATATAAGATCCTATCCAGGAGTGACACGTCATGCAGATGAAAATAAAACTTCTCCCCGCGATCTTACAGACAAGACAAATACCAAATCCATATCTTATGGATAAGACCTGAATCAGGTCACACAGCCTTAAACCCACTCCTGGGGTGATGAGTGAATAGATGAAACCATGGATCTTGTGCAACATATGATGGAAAAAAGCAGAAAGGACAAAAATAGTGTTCTCCGTAATAAAAGATTTATTGTTCCCAGGAAAATAAATTAAAACTACTCACAAAATAAGCACTCAAAACGAGTGTTGGTTAAGATAGCGTGCAGGTTGTTTCAAACCCAAACGATGGGCGCTGGTGATGTCCAGTGTGACTCCTCCCCCCAGAATTGAGTGATTTTTTTTGTTTGTAAAGGCCTGGAGCTGTTGAGATATCTACTCTCTCGCAAGCAAAGGAAAAAGATATGGTTAGAGAATCAAATCAAGGAAATTACTGATCGAATTGAGCCGTTTAAAGACACAGAATTTATCCAATTATCAGGTGAATTTAAAATTAAACTTATCAAATGGGATAAGGAAACACAGGATAAAAAGAGAAAAAAAGTTTTTGAGGGATCTCAATGACTTTGGGAGAAAGAAAGTTTTTAAATGGCAATCCCTCAATGCTGTGAAACCTAACCCTGAGGTAGTGGGAAGCAAATTAAGTATTAATTTGAATAATTCGGGATGGGAAGTCCCTTGGAGTAGTGATGTTCAACCCTATTACACCCAGGTTAGGAATCCCACTCCTAAGAACCAAGGACGTGGTAGTATAACATAGAGGAAGAGGTCGGGGTAGAGGTAATCAGTACCAAATTCCCTCTAAAGGAGGGTATGTACAATATCCATCTACCCATGATAATACTTCATGGAGACCAGCACCCGGTAGAGGGAGGGGTCAGCAGAGGGGACGAGGTTACCATCAGCCAAGGGCGGCTCCTGTTCCCACCTACAATAGCTATACCCCCCTACAAGATAACTGGGAAGAACAACCATTTAATAATTTTTTTTAGGACAAGAGAGGATCCCTTAGAGGGGACCTCCTCCTCATACCCCAGTGTGGGCGGAGCAGTGGAAAGACCATCCGGGCCCGCAAGGCCCAGTACAAAATGGTCATTTCAGCCTAAAAAGAAAAAACAAAGAGGACCCCTATAGGAGCTGGGATCTTTAACTTGAGTGGTATTCCCCTTACAGATGATGAGACCCGTGTTCTAGATAAAGGTCTTAAGTTTGCCCCCATACAAAAACCTGAACAAGTTTCAGACTTATATGAATGTTCAAAAATTCATTTGTGGATTGAACATGAAAAAATACTTTCTTGCTAATCCAATATAGAGGAATTCTTCCCAAATTGAAACTGTACATTCTAACCTTAGAAATAAATTGTTTTTGAATCCACAATGTGATGATAATAGACATCTTAATGTCTTTTAAGAATATGGTGTGTAGTGATCTGGACACTTTGAAGCTTAAGAGAGTCACAGCACATTAAAAGGGGTATTCTATCATTAGAAAAGAGAAATTATATTATAATTCGATTATAATTGTATTATAGATTCTGTAACATCCAGGTTAGGCCAATATTTGTTTTATTTACTTCAACCTTTAGGTATCAAAATAGAAGCCTATTTGAGAGACACCAAGCAGGTTTTTTTAGATTTTGGATACCATCATCTGCACCTCGGCCAGTATATTAATTACGGTGGATGTAGGATCGTTATACACGATCATTGATCATGACTTAGCTCTAGCTTCAGTTGAATGGGCATTGAGAGCTATTTTTGGTTTGACAAACAATTATTTTTGCAGACTAGTGGTGTGGCGATGGGCGCACGTTTTTCTCCCAGTGTGGCCAATTTGTTTATGGCCCACTGGGAGGATCATGTAGTGTAGTGTTGCTCATGAATATTCGTATTGCGAATATTCGGCTCGAATATGGCATATTCGAGTATTCGCAAATATTTCAAATTTTGCGGTCAATATTCGCTATTCCGAATATTCGATTCAATTTTATTTTTAGAACAGATCACATCCTAGAGATCTCCATCGACGTCTAAAAGCATTGCTGGTATGATTAGAGACCTTGGGCCGAGTAGCTGAAGCCATCATTTTATATTGCCGAAAATTCGCATTGCGATTATTCGGCAATAGGAATATCGCGCGATTATTTTCTCCGCCCTTCTTTTGCATCAGAGCCAGCAGTTGTCGAAATTCCGCAATCAATATCGCATTCGCATTTTGCGAAATTTCGATACAATATCACGAATATTCTGAGCCAATCAGAGTGCAAAATATCACGAATATTCTGAGCCAATCAGAGTGCTCCTAGCGCTGTTGTAGAAATTCCGCCATCAATATCGCATTCGCATTTTGCGAAATTTCGATACAATATCAGGAATATTCTGAGCCAATCAGAGTGCAAAATATCACGAATATTCGGAGCCAATCAGAGTGCTCCTTCCGCTGTTGTCGAAATTTCGCCATCAATATCGCATTCGCATTTTACGCAATTTCGATACAATATCACGAATATTCTGAGCCAATCAGAGTGCTCCTTCCGCTGTTGTCGAAATTTCGCAATTATTTTCGCATTCGCAATAGCGAAATTTCGCAAAAATTTCATTTCGATAAAATATCACGAATATTCGAATTTAGCGAATATTTCTCGAATATTCGGCTATATATTCGTGATATATCGCGAAATCGAATATGGCGTATTCTGCTCAACACTAATGTAGTGTTCCGAGATCACCCACCCCAATTGTCTAGCTATAAAAGGTACATAAATTACTTGATGATGATATGGGAGGGTGATATGTCCAGTTTACAGTCATTTATGGACAAATTGAATAATAATAACAAAAATATTTAACTTTCTTGGTTCATTGAGATTACATTTTTAGATCTGAAAATTTTTAAGAAAGACAATCACTTTCATACCAGAAACCATTTTAACCACTTGCCGTCGCCGCACCGTCGAAATACGTCCACAAGGTGGCTCTCCTAGGCGAGATCACGTTATATGACGTCCTGCCTATTAGCCGCCACTAGGGGCGCACGCGCGCCGCCGGAGGCGCGCACGCACGCCCCCCGCTCGCCCCCGACTCCCGTGCGTGTGCCCGGCGGGCGCGATCGCCGCCGGGCACACGCGATCGCTCGGTACAGAGCGGGGAACGGGAGCTGTGTGTGTAAACACACAGCTCTCGTTCCTGTCAGCAGGGGAAATGCTGATTTTCTGTTCATACAATGTATGAACAGAAGATCAGTGTTTCCCCTAGTGAGGCCACCCCCCCCCACAGTAAGAACACACCCAGGCATACTTAACCCCTTCCCCGCCCCCTAGTGTTAACCCCTTCACTGCCAGTGGCATTTTTATAGTAATCTAATGCATTTTTATAGCACTGATCGCTATAAAAATGCCAATGGTCCCAAAAATGTGTCAAAAATGTCCGAAGTGTCCGCCATAATGTCGCAATACCGAAAATCGCCGCCATTACTAGTAAAAAAAAATATCAATAAACGCTTATTGCGATTTTTTTTTTACGAAAAATATGTAGAAAAATACGTATCGGCCTAAACTGAGGAAAAAAAATGTTTTTTTATATATTTTTGGGGGGTATTTATTACAGCAAAAAGTAAAAAATATTCCTTTTTTTCAAAATTGTCGTTCTATTTTTGTTTATAGCGCAAAAAATAAAAAACGCAGAGGTGATCAAATACCACCAAAAGAAAGCTCTATTTGTGGGAAAAAAAGGACGCCAATTTTGTTTGGGAGCCACGTCGCACGACCGCGCAATTGTCTGTTAAAGCGACGCAGTCCCGAATCGCAAAAAGTACTCTGGTCTTTGGGCAGCAATATGGTCCGGGGGGTAAGTGGTTAAAGCTACTGATCATAATGCTTACATCCCCTTAAATAGCTGCCACCATCAGTTGTGGTTGTGTAATATTCCAAGAGGGCAATTCATTAGGCTTTGACACAATTGTACATCAGAAGAAGAGTTTTTGTCACAGTCCAAGGTTTTAGCGACAAGATTTAAACAGAAAGATTATACCCACTCAGTGATTAATAAAGAAATTGAAAAAGTGAGAGCTACTGAGAGAAATACTATCGTAGCTGATAAGGCCGTTCAGTTAGCTGATGCGGTGAACACCAGTCAATTCAGGATGGTTGTGGATTACAGTATACAGCATAAAAGATTTGAAAAAATTGTGGCCAAGTATTGGCCTATTTTAAAATATGACTATATACTGGGTCCTCACCTCCCTATTCATCCTGAATTTATTTACAGTGAGGCACCCTCCCTTCGAGACAGTTTGGCACCAGGGGTTATCGACCCGCCAAGGATTCTTGAGAATAAACGTTTTAGTTTTCTTTCTGGATTTTATGCGTGTGGCAGATATGCCACTTGTAAGCACGCTATAAATAATGTTAAAAAACGTAAAGTGTTTAGTTCTTCGGTCACAAACAAACAGTATCAGATCAAAGATCTCATCACATGTGCGACTGTTGGTGTAGTTTATATGCTCGCGTGTGACTGCGGATTGAAGTATATTGTACAAGTTGGGGAGCATATAAGCAACATCAAAAGGGGTGTTAAGACCCACAGTGTATCTAGACACTTTCGGAAAGATTTTTGAGACTAAGGTGATGGCACCAGCTGGCATGAACGTGGACTTTGACCTTAATTGCTTTATTTCTTTTTTTTTTTACAAGAAAAAATGTTCCTTTATTCCTTTATTGAGGCAAAAAGATACAAGCATGATACAACATTGTCCAAAATGGACCAAATCTTAACAAGGGAAAAAGGAAGAATACAGTACATGTGGGAGTCAAATAAAGCAGGCATACTGAAGGAGCCCATAGATCACTCTAACAATCGTAGCTGCAATACTGTAGAATACCCTCCAAACTTATCATATCAGGAGCTCAAGCCGGTTACGTGCCCACACCCCCCATACTCCCGCTACTAGAAGGCCAGCCCCCCTACGCCGTCCACGGCTGCCAGATTTTTTCGAACTTTTGGGGACAGTTCCTGTTGATATACGTTAATTTGTACAGTGGTAACACAGCATTGATAGATTTCTCCCAAGACTCCACCGCCGGGGCGGAGGAGGCGTTCCAGCGTAAGACAATATCCCTTCTGGCATAGAAGAAGAGGTAAGTGAGAAGTAATTTGGTGTAGCGAGGCCTCTGATCGTCGTCCTGAATACCCAGGAGTACCAGCTCAGGGGACACAGGAAGCATCAGCTGGAGGCGACCATTAACGGTGTCCACTACCTTCACCCAGTATCTCGCAATTTTAGGACAACTCCAGAACATATGGAAATAGGTTCCCACCTCAATTTGGCAGCGGGTTCAATCCTGTGTGCGTTGTGGGAACACCCTATGGAGCCTCTGGGGAGTATAATATACCCTGTGCAGGAACTTGACCTGTATCAACCTCTCTCTAGTGGATATCAATAAGGCAGAATTGTCAGCTAAGCAGTCATCCCAATCCTCCCTGTCAAGACCCGGTATATCAGCCTTCCACTGATCCCAAAGCCTGTCCACCCTAGTAAAGTCTTTCTTCAGCAGGTCTAAATATAAGGCAGATAAGTCGCTCCTGGGCCAACAACCCCTCAATAGGGTCCATAGATAATCTAGGTGGCGATGTGAATTGAGCACGAATGGCATGGCGCAGCTGAAGGTACCGGAAATGCATCCACCCAGGCAACTGGTACTTGGCCCGGAGGGCTGCAAACGGCATCAGGGCTCCCGCTGAAAAAATATCCCCAAGCGTCTTGATCCCGTACCTAGCCCAGACCTGGGGATCGGGGATCGTCCTAAGGTGTGGAAGGCTGGGGTTCCCCCAAAGTGGACAGAAGGGGGACCAGCTCTGTGAGTGAAGAAGCCCCCGCCTGGCCACCGTCCAGGCCCTCAAGGTTGTACGAGTCGGCTGCGGAAGAGTCACATATGCCCTATGTCCCCTGTAAACTAGGTTACCCAGCTCACGGAGCGAACCAAGAACTGCCGCCTCTAGGCACACCGCCGCATTCCCCTTAGAGAGAACAAACCACCACCAGACCGTGACCAGTACCGCCGCCCAGAAGTAAGTTCGGTAGTTTGGCAACGCCAGGCCCCCGCTTCGGGCAGGCAGCATCAGGGTCGATTTAGCCAGTCTCTGGGTCGCGCCACCCCATATAAAGGAGCCCACTCTACATCAGCAAAGAAGGAGGTGGGACTGTTCCGAAAAACATACAGAAACCTGGGGAGAAACAGCATTTTCAAAAGGTTTATACGCCCCATGAGGTTCAGTGGCAGGGAGGCCCATGAGGCACACCTGGCCATAAGCTGAGACAGAACCGGGAGCAGATTGAGGTCCCCAAAGCTTGATATGTCCCTCCTCACCTGTATACCCAAGTATTTGAACTGGTCCACCCAGAGCAAAGGTGCCACCAAGTTTGGATCGCGAGTCTGTGGGTGAAGGGGGAAAATAATTGATTTGGACCAGTTGATACGCACCGCCGAGAACCTACCAAAGATGTCAAATAACTCCAATGCCGCCGTCAGCGACTCACCCGCATCCTGCAAAAACAATAAGGCGTCATCGGCATAAAGGGAAAGTTTTTCCTCCAGGGAGCCCACCATCAATCCCCTCACCCTATCCGATTTCCTGATGGAGACGGCGAGGGGCTCGAGTGCAAGCACAAACAGTGCCGGAGATAAGGGACACCCCTGTCGCGTACCCCTCTGCAAGGAAAAGGATGCCGATAGTCAGTTATTGGTTCGGATACGAGCCGAGGACCCCCGATAGAGCATCTGCAGCCACCGGAGGAACCTAGGCCCAAACCCAAACCGACGCAGCACCTCCCATAGAAAGACCCACTCGACCGAGTCGAACGCCTTTTCGGCGTCTAACGAGGCGATGACCCGCTTACCACTATTATGGTGAGTTACTGACATGTTAAGAAAGAGGCGACGGAGGTTGATGTCAGTCCCCTTCCCAGGCATAAACCCAGTCTGATCCGGATGGACCACCTCCTCCAGGACCGGGGACAACCTGTTTGCCAGGACTTTCGCCAAGATCTTGGCGTCCACATTAAGGAGTGAAATCGGTCTGTAAGAGGAGCAGTCCTCCGGATCCTTGCCTGGTTTGGGGACCAACCCCACAACCGCCTCTGACATGGAAGCAGGGAGGGCCTCCAGCTGAAATGATTGGGCAAACAGGGACACGAGTCGAGGAGCCAGCAGGTCCTGGTGTTGGGAGTAAAATTCCGTCGGCAAACTGTCCGCCCCAGGGGTCTTCCCCGCCTGAAGCTGGGAAAGGGCAATCTGCACCTCCTCCAGGCTGACATCCGCCTCCAAGGCAGCACACGCCCCATCCCCTAGCGTGGGAAGGGGAATCCCGTCCAGAAACTCCGAAAGTTCCAGAGGGGAGTAATCCACCCTGGAAGAGTACAGACACCTATAATATTGGGCAAACCTAAGGTTGATCTCGTCAGGTGAGTGCAACATGACCCCCTCCGAATCTCTGATCCCGCCTATGTGAGTGACAGCGAACTGTCCCTTAGCCAACCATGCCATCAGACGCCCACTCTTATTGCCATATTCAAATATTTTTTGCGCAGTGGATAGAAGGGACTTCTGTGTCCCTTCCACTCTACACAAAGACAGCCGGTGCAGGGCAAACTGCCAAGCCCCATACGCCACCTGATCCGGGCGTGCTACGTAGGCGGCCTCCGCCACCCTGGCCTCCTCCTCCAATTCCTCCAAAGAGCGGGCAGCCTCTCTCCTAGCGGCGGAGATACGCGCCATGTACTCCCCTCTGGTCCAGGCCTTAAAGGCATCCCAGGTGACCAGAGGAGAAGCAGCATTGGCGTTATCCAGCCAATAGTGACACATCCCTTCCTGGACCTCCTCCCTGATTCCTACCTCCTCAATCCAGTATCTGGACAGCCTCCATAACCTCTCCCCAGGGAACCCGAGGGACAGCTTGAGGACTAAGGGGGCGTGGTCCGATATGCCCCTGGATAGGATATCCACCCCGGCAACCTTCCTGAGCATAGTCTGAGATGCATAGATCATATCAATGCGGGACAGCATTTTAAACGTGTTAGAGTGGCAGGTAAACTGCCGAGACCTGGGGTTAAAGTGGCGCCAGGTGTCTGTCAAGGTAAAGGTGTGAGCCCACTCCGCCAAACCAGGAACCCACCGGGAAACAGTATGCAGTCTGTCCATGTCAGCAGTCAAATTAAAGTCGCCCAGAACCAAAACATCCTCCACTCCATAATCAATCGCCCTCCTAATTACCGTATACAGTAAAGCCGGGTCAGCCGGCGGAGGGAGGTACAGCCCCACCAATATACACAGACTATTTGCGATCAGTGCATGGAGGATAATGTACCTACCCCCGGGGTCAGTCCTAACATCCAAGAGCCGAAAAGGCAGCTGCTTGTGCACCAGGATGCTGACACCCCTAGAGTAGGTGGAGTACGTTGCGTGGTAATGATGGCCCACCCAAGCCTTTTTAAGGCCCAAAATTCTAGAGCCCATCAGGTGAGTCTCCTGCAATACACAAATATGTGGAGAATGCCTTCTAATATAATTGAGGACCAGAGATCTCTTATGGGCGGAGTTAAGCCCCCTCACATTCCATGAGATTATAGATATCTGAGCCATTGCGGTGTGAATTTACCAATGGGAGACGCACAATATGTTGGGGGCATTAGCACTCCACCACTCTCGGGGTCCTGCTGGCCAGCTTCAACCCCCCCAAACCCCCCCACACTGCATTCATAGACATTAAAAAGGTGATCATGCCATATAGGAACAAACAAAAAACAGAACAATAGAAACTTAAAACTGTAAATCTTACTCAGCAGAGCAAATAAACCCAGGTCAGCAACGGCCAACCTTCCCTTCCCCCCACCCCGCAGATCCCACTCAAGGCAAGACTGCATGAATCCCAATAAACCGGCCCGAAGGCAACTAACGTCTGGGAGGCGTGCGTTAATTCTCCAAGAGACAGTGGGTCAGCATCACCTGTGCTTCCAGCAACAAACTCAGAAAGGGAGGGGTAAGTCTCAAAAGACAGATAAGTTGAGGGAGCAACACAGGGAGCAGGAGATGCTGCTATGATGTTCTAACCGGGTTGTAGATATCACCTGGTCTACACCAGGGGCACAGTACTTAAAAGTTGCAGTTCCAACTGGGCAACAGTGACCTATAAACAAGAGAACAGGGTTTATCAGCCTGTACCGGACGGAGGGGGAACAGACCAGAATGCCAGCCAGGTATAGGAATGGGGGGAGTGGAGCAGTCCAGTCCGAGGCAACCTGGAAATCCAGGTCTCCCCCATATCAGGCATACAGTACTCCCCCCCATAGGGCAATAGTCAATCAGTATTAGGGTGCAGTCAGCTGGAAACCAACAATGGCACATACCGTATCAAAGCCAACAATTAGCAAGGCACAGTGTCATGTGAAGGGGGATAACCGATCTCCAGCCGGTGAAGTAAAGTCGGTCAGTCAGTCGGTAATAGCTTGAGGTAGTGCAAGAAAACTTTGTAATCCAGGAAACAAAGCACCGAGCGAAACAAAAGCAGGAGCTCCGCGGGTCTCATCCCAGGGGGGGGACAGTTTCAAGCCATCTTGCAGCTTCCCTTGGAGATGTAAAGAAACGGAGTGTCTCTCCGTCGATCACTCTCAGCTTAGTCGGAAAGAGCACGCTATATTTTATTCCCTTGGAACGGAGGCCGGCCTTAACCGCATCAAAGGAGCGCCGGAGCTTCTGGGTTTCAATCGAGAAATCCGGGAATAGCATCAGGCGATTATTACCGTGTGTCAGTTCTCCGGCCTCTCTCGCTGCCCTGAGCAGCTCATCCCGATCCCTGAAGTTGAGGAGCCGTAGGATGAAGGTGCAGGGAGGGGAACCTTGCGGACCAGGCTGTGGAGGCAATCTGTGTGCCCTCTCCACCGCGAAGTAGGGGGACAGGTGAGCCGCCGGGAGGAGGGAACGCAGCAGTTCCTCAGCAAACACGGAGGGATTCTTCCCCTCGGCACCCTCCGCAAGTCCCACGATGCGGATGTTGTTCCTTCGGCATCTGTTCTCGGAATCCTCCGCGCGGTGCTCCAGCAGCTTCACCCGAGAAGTCAGTGAATGGATGGCGCTGGAGTGTTCTCTGATCACATCCTCCACCTGGCCCACCCGAGCCTCCGCCTCGGTAAGCCTGGATCGGACCTTGTCCATGTCCTGGCGGATCAGACCCACGTCCATCTGCACCTTCTCGATTTTGTTCGTCAGGGCCGCCTGGCAAGAGGCCACGGCAGCCTGGCAGGCAGCGACGGCAGCCATAACCTCCGGTATACCGGGTGTAGACACGGCGGGGCCCTCCATAGCATCCGTCTGCGACGCCATATTAGCACGAGGCGTCTGCTCACTAGGCCTCAGGACAGCCGAGCTCGTCTCCGGCGGTATTTCAAGGGGAAACTTGAGTCTCTTGCCCCCCTTACCACGGCCGGACTGTCTTCCAGGCATTCACCATCGTCTGGGTCAATATGCCGCAGGGAAAGACCCGGTTAGATATGGTGCAGGATCAATAGAGCAGCAGAGCTCTGTAGAATGCGTCCTTTCACTCCGCCATCTTGGCCACCCCCAATTGCTTTATTTCTAATAGATAATTTAAGTTTGAGTATTATTTTTTAGTTTAATGTGGATTATGCATTGGATTGTAATATGTTTGATAATGTTCTTTATTGTATTATTAATTGTATTTTGTCTACTAGGATTGTATACAAATTGTATCATATTTTGCTCTATGAGTAGAGTGTTCTTTTAATGAGGGGATATTTCCCTTTAAACCCTCAGACCTTGGTGTCTCTTTATAATTATAAAAGAAGAAAAGTGCAGCGCAAAATTTACAAAATAATAAAAAATTACTAGAGTGTACAAAATGTCCAAGTGCAAAATAAAGTGTCCTTTATATAAACAAATAAATCCAGCAGGGGTGAGAGTGAAGAGGAGACACCAGAGGGAAATCCACCACCAAGGTAAAGATGGACTCTCACCTCATTGCTTCGACCCATAAAGAGTCACAAAGCATATCAGCATCCAAAGCATCCAAAGTTAGGACCAGCCTCCAATCTCCAGCATAACACCAAATCGCATAGATATCCAAGGGTTACCATAAAAGAAAGACACAGGATCTAAGTGCTCTCTGTATGAACCAGCAATATTTAATAGGAAACAGTAGTGCACTTACATTTAAAAGCACTCTAGGCCGAGTGCGAGCAAAGCAGCATGTACAGGCATTAATCCAAACACAGCGGCGATGATCGAGGGTGACGTCCGTGCGTAACTCCTCCCCCTTCGTACGCGTTACGTCCCGTGGGCGGGACTTCCTCAGCGTCGGGTGAGAGAGAACGCCGGACGTCCATAGTAACATAGAATATATAGTGAGAGCACGAGTGGGCGGCCAATCAGGAAGCTCCCGGTTTTAACCAATGAACGCATTCAATGGCCAACAACATCCGGGGCAAAGGGCGCTGCCTGTCAGATTAATCAGAGATGCGGCCAATAGAAAAGCTAAACGGCCGATAAATTCCATTACAGAAGTCATAACTCGATTAAGATTCAACAGCCACTCAAGAAAAGTCTCAGGATGTGGCCAGGAAAGGGAAAAACTAAACTGGAAACACATCGTGGACTGGGCACAAAGTCAATATAAAACAATTTAAAAAATTTATATAAAATGGAGAGGCATAATTAATTAATTAATACCGGACTAACACTGAATGGAAGGAAAACAAAAAAACCAAACAGTGGTGTCCAATGGCTCTCATAAATAATTTAATTAGCTGGATATAGAGTCTATATAGAATCCCCATAAAATTTAAAAAACATAGTTTTATAAAAAATTATACAGAGACGCCAACTATATATATTAAAAATATATTAAAAATTCCCATAAAAATTTATAATGTACATATAAATTTAAATACAAAAACGGACGTCAACCTCAATCATCGTCACTTTAACAGTAACAAATACCTATAAATAAGATACAATAATACAGACAAAAATTAAAATTAAAATTAAATAAAATAATTCAATTAATTATCGGTTAGAAATGAAACAATTTAAATCAAACTCAACGTTGAGACCCCCAGGCGAGGCAACCTTGAGCTCATAGATCCAATAGGATTCACGTCTACTTAACTGGCGGATAAAGTGCCCCCCCCCTCCAATGCCGAGACACTCTCTCAATACCCCAGAATTTCAAACATTTAGGATCACGGTTGTGAAAGCGTCTAAAGTGTTTCGACACACTATGTGTCTTCACACCTCGTTTAATGCAACTGATATGTTCGCCAACGCGGACATGTAGGGCACGTGAGGTACGACCTACGTATTGAAGCCCACAGTCACATTGTAACATGTCACGGCTGATGTTGGCTCACTTTACACCATAATCGATCATGAAGCAGCTATGGCTTCGACCATTTGGGCCTTGAATGGCACTGATTTGAACAGACAACAGATTCATTTTCTTTTGGATAGTTTAAATTTTTGTCTTCTTAAAAATTATTTTTGGTACAATAGGAATTTTTATTTGCAGCAACGAGGCGTTGCTATGGGCGCTCGGTTTGCTCCCAGTGTGGCCAATCTTTTTATGGCCCACTGGGAGGAAGATACGGTGTTTAAAAATCGCCCCCCTCAGCTTCTGTGTTATAAACGATACATAGACGATCTGATTATGATTTGGGAGGGTGATATGGCTAGTTTACAGCAATTTATGAGTTTACTTAATGCCAACACCAAAAATATTATTTTGACCTGGAATATTTCATGTGACAAAATTACTTTTCTAGATTTGGAGATTTTCAAAAATGAATCCAGGTTGAGAACTAGGAATTATTTTAAGACTACGGATCGTAATGGGTATATACCCCTGACCAGTTGCCATCATAGGTTATGGCTATGCAATATACCCAGGGGACAGTTTGTCCGGTTACGCAGAAACTGCACAACAGAAATTGATTATGTCACACAATCTCAGGTACTTGCTAAAAGATTTATCCAGAAAGGCTACTCTTCCTCAGATATTAATTCAGAGATTGAAAAGGTGCGCATAATGAATAGGGAGGTTATTGTTTCAGATAAACCGCCATCAGCTGTTGAGCAGACTATCAATCACAAAATGGTGTTGGATTATAATATACAATACAAGAAATTTGAACGGATTGTTGCAAGACACTGGGCAGTGTTGAAAGGAGATTCTGTTTTGGGACCTACCTTACCAGATCGACCGCAATTTGTCTATAAGAAAGCTCCTGCTTTGCGTGATTTGATTGCACCCGGGGTCATTGACCCGCCTATTGTACCAAGACCGAGATTGTTTAATTTTCTTTCTGGTTTTTATGCATGTGGCAGATGTGCCACGTGCAAACACGTGAGAAACAATGTTAAGAAACGCAAAACCTTCAGTTCCACTGTCACCAGTAATGAGTACACTATTAAAGAGCTTGTTACTTGTGACACTGAAGGAGTCATATACATGTTACAATGTGACTGTGGGCTTCAATACGTAGGTCGTACCTCACGTGCCCTACATGTCCGCGTTGGCGAACATATCAGTTGCATTAAACGAGGTGTGAAGACACATAGTGTGTCGAAACACTTTAGACGCTTTCACAACCGTGATCCTAAATGTTTGAAATTCTGGGGTATTGAGAGAGTGTCTCGGCATTGGAGGGGGGGGCACTTTATCCGCCAGTTAAGTAGACGTGAATCCTATTGGATCTATGAGCTCAAGGTTGCCTCGCCTGGGGGTCTCAACGTTGAGTTTGATTTAAATTGTTTCATTTCTAACCGATAATTAATTGAATTATTTTATTTAATTTTAATTTTAATTTTTGTCTGTATTATTGTATCTTATTTATAGGTATTTGTTACTGTTAAAGTGACGATGATTGAGGTTGACGTCCGTTTTTGTATTTAAATTTATATGTACATTATAAATTTTTATGGGAATTTTTAATATATTTTTAATATATATAGTTGGCGTCTCTGTATAATTTTTTATAAAACTATGTTTTTTAAATTTTATGGGGATTCTATATAGACTCTATATCCAGCTAATTAAATTATTTATGAGAGCCATTGGACACCACTGTTTGGTTTTTTTGTTTTCCTTCCATTCAGTGTTAGTCCGGTATTAATTAATTAATTATGCCTCTCCATTTTATATAAATTTTTTAAATTGTTTTATATTGACTTTGTGCCCAGTCCACGATGTGTTTCCAGTTTAGTTTTTCCCTTTCCTGGCCACATCCTGAGACTTTTCTTGAGTGGCTGTTGAATCTTAATCGAGTTATGACTTCTGTAATGGAATTTATCGGCCGTTTAGCTTTTCTATTGGCCGCATTTCTGATTAATCTGACAGGCAGCGCCCTTTGCCCCGGATGTTGTTGGCCATTGAATGCGTTCATTGGTTAAAACCGGGAGCTTCCTGATTGGCCGCCCACTCGTGCTCTCACTATATATTCTATGTTACTATGGACGTCCGGCGTTCTCTCTCACCCGACGCTGAGGAAGTCCCGCCCACGGGACGTAACGCGTACGAAGGGGGAGGAGTTACGCACGGACGTCACCCTCGATCATCGCCGCTGTGTTTGGATTAATGCCTGTACATGCTGCTTTGCTCGCACTCGGCCTAGAGTGCTTTTAAATGTAAGTGCACTACTGTTTCCTATTAAATATTGCTGGTTCATACAGAGAGCACTTAGATCCTGTGTCTTTCTTTTATGGTAACCCTTGGATATCTATGCGATTTGGTGTTATGCTGGAGATTGGAGGCTGGTCCTAACTTTGGATGCTTTGGATGCTGATATGCTTTGTGACTCTTTATGGGTCGAAGCAATGAGGTGAGAGTCCATCTTTACCTTGGTGGTGGATTTCCCTCTGGTGTCTCCTCTTCACTCTCACCCCTGCTGGATTTATTTGTTTATATAAAGGACACTTTATTTTGCACTTGGACATTTTGTACACTCTAGTAATTTTTTATTATTTTGTAAATTTTGCGCTGCACTTTTCTTCTTTTATACTTTGGGAATTGTTTTATGAATACATTCACAGTGCTGGCTTGCATATTATTTTATTGATTATTATTTCCCAGCGCTGAATTTTTCTATTTTCACTTTTGTCTCTTTATAATTAAAAATAATGTATTGGGGGCTATTCCCCCTTTTTTTTTACATTTTATATGTCACTACCGGTCAGGGATTTTTTAGTAGTTTTTAAGCATATGATTTTGCTTTAGCGATCCATCCTTTTGAGACGGCTTTCCTTGCACTGATTGTATATCATAGGAATTGATTGCAGTTGTTTCCCCCCCCTGTTCCAGAGCATGATTGGATGAAGGAGGGTCGCTATGGTAATATAAACAAGTTGGCGGGCCGCCGTCGTGCATCTGTCCCCATGCTGAAGAAGTCCCCGCCTACAGGACGTAACGCGTCAAAAAAACGGGGGGAGAGGTCACGTTAGATGTCGCCCGCAGCCATCTTTTGGGTTTGAAACAACCTACACGCTATCTTAACTCGTTTTGAGTGCTTATTTTGTGAGTAGTTTTGATTTATTTTTGCTGGAAACAATACATCTTTTATTACGGAGAGCACTATTTTTGTCCTTTCTGCTTTTTTCCATCATATGTTGTGCGAGATCCATGGTTCCAACTATTCACTCATAATCACCCCAGGAGTGGGTTTAAGGCTGTGTGACCTGATTCAAGTCTTATCCATAAGTTGAGAGGCTGGAAATATCTGTGGTGGAGGGATCTCACTCACCTGGTATTAAGTTTTATTTTCATCTGCATGGAGTGTCACTCTTGGATGATCTCATACGGACTGTTACAGTATGATTAATGACATTCATTCTTATTGATAGCTATTTTAGTTAAAAAAATTTGCACTGCACTGTTCTTCTTTTTTTCTGCTCACATTCACCCTATGCACAAAGTATCACATCTCTATTTTCCTCTATGTGGCGGGAGGAGGGCTCTCATGCATCTATTCTCTAAGAAAGTAAAAGCCCTGGCTATTGGGGCTATCTAATAATTATTTTAATAATTGTATACATGTATATCCAAGATGCTACATGATCTTGATGTGTTTAATTATATTTATACTTTCAGATATTATAGAGTTTTATGTGTAACATTTATGTCCCCCTTCCAATTTTTTTTTTCAATGTTAAACATTATTAAGACTGGGGTGGTGATTTTAATATTAGCCATACTTGAAGAAAGGCGTAACCAATAACTCATACTGTTAAGCTCTGCTTCCTCATAGAGCATTTTTTCAGAGGCTGAAAAAGCAAGCTGTTTCACTTGGAGTTCACCACCTAGTGGTTTAAAGTGCTGAATGTGATATTTTTATATGCAATCTTTTATATTTACCTGATGAAGAAGATATTAGGAATATAAATTATTTATATTCTTTAGTACTGAACACAGCAAAGAGAGGTGAAAATACATATTTGTAATATAATGAGCACTGAAAGCTGGCTATAGCTGCTTCACCTGATGTATAATTTAATTGCAGTCTGAAGTATAGAAATCACGGCATGGTATGGCAGACAGCAGCTTACCTTATGATAATTACCTTTTCAATGAAGTGCAGAATAATTACATAAGAACACTGAGAAATCAATGGTCAGGCTCTAGATAAGATGAACCCTGACAAGGTCATGCTGTGACTTTAGTAAATGGTTTTTAGTCCCCTTTTCTTCCCCATTTCTCTACCATTTCATTTTTAAATAGATTTAATTGCCTTTATCCTGGTGTCAAAAGCATTCATTTTATTGTAATGTCTAGTGCCTTAATCTAGCACATTGAAAAGTTACATGGGGATAGTCAAACCCTTTAATGGAAGTTAAGAAGCTATTACTTCTATCTGCTTTGTGTAGACATTTCAAACACATTTTATTGCAGTAGGTGATTTTCATGACCACTTATCTTAATCTTTTCTTTACAAATCTCACTGTACTTTCTATATTAAAAGACAGGTTTAAAATAAGATTTATTGAGACATTCTCCAGATCTTCTAAAGTGTACAGTTTGCCCCTTAAGTTAAATCTGAACTGCAGGAAAACAGCTAAATGCACAGTTGAAATACATATAAGGAGGAATACATAGTTATGAATAAATGTATATTCCAGTCCATCCAGTTCTTAGTCCTACTATACAGCTCAAGCAGCCTTGTAAATTAATTATAGCATTGTGATAGCATATTTACTTAAAGCGGTGGTTCCCCCTTAAAAACAACTTTTTTTTATTCCACTGCCCCCCCACATTCCATCACGATTAAGGCACATATTTTTTTTTTCATGCTGTACATACCTTACTACAGCATATTCACCCGTGCATCCGGGTTGCGAGTCCCGCGGGAGTGGGCGTTCCTCACATGCTGTTGATTGACGTTTTGCCCAAAAACGAGCTCTCCCCCCGTCGCGTAAGCCGCGTCACGATTGGCGAAAGGAGCCGTACGGCAATGCGCATGCGCAGTATAGCGCCGACTCGCCGTTCGGCTCCTTTCGCCAACCGTGACGCGGCTTACGCGACGGGGGAGAGCTCGTTTTTGGGCAAAACGTCAATCAACAGCATGTGAGGAACGCCCACTCCCGCGGGACTCGCAACCCGGATGCACGGGTGAATATGCTATAGTAAGGTATGTACAGCAGGAAAAAAAATATGTGCCTTAATCGTAATGGAATGTGGGGGGGCAGTGGAATAAAAAAAAGTTGTTTTTAAGGGGGAACCACCGCTTTAAGTAAATATGCTATCACAATGCTATAATTGGACAGTGAAGGAGCAGCAAGAGACTAAAGCCAGCCATGCATGGATTGATTTTTTTTTTTTTACTTCACAATCTTTATTAAACCATTTTCCATTTTACACCTGAACATTCAATCCCTCCTTTCCTCCCTCCCCTGGAACATACAGTACAAAAATGATAATATATTTAAAAACCACAGGGAGTTCCCAGTCCCCGCCCCGTCCTTCCAGCAACCCCTCCATTTCCTTCCCTCTAACTAGACTTCCCTTCACTATCAATCACAGGTATCCCTCACTCTCATCCAATACTTTCATTCATCTACCATTCCCTCTTATCCTTTGTTTCTTTAGATCATCTCTTCCATTCTTCCACAGCTATTTATTGTGTTTGGATACTGCTTTCCTCCCACCACAGTCTCCAGATTTTATCAAATTTTTAAAGAGCACCTTGTCTGATATAAGTGGCTTTTTCCTTCAATATTGTTATATTCATACTGTGTTCCCATTCTTTGCTAGAGAGTGGGGAAGCTGATTGCCACCTCTATGCAATAAGCTTCCTTGCCTGAAATAGACATCTCAGGATTGCAAGCTGAATTAAAATTTTTAACCATTTTTTTTTAAATCAGAAAAAATTGTTTATTGTGCCAACAAGAGAAAATACAGAATTTAACATTGCTAATCATATTCAACGAATAGCAGGAATTAATACTGTAATACACAGATAATGCAAGCAAAAAAAAACATTCAGTGGCACCAAATGCATTGTAATGACACATCTTGATAAAAGAATGAAGAAACATTACGCCGGCCAGCGAGCACAATCCCGCCAACCAGCATAACCAAACAAAAAGGCCAACGGGCCATACAAAAAACAACCCTACCCCCAGTCTACCCATCCAATTTAATCTACCCCCTCAACAAACAGAGGGTAAGTATAGGGGATACAGCGCCTGCTAGTTAATACCTCCAATAGAAACTGTTCATCTAACAAATACCAGTGTCTTCTATGCTCTGAGCAAACGGGCCATAATCAGTTGCGGGTGCGCCAGCCCAGGGGTATCCAGCCAGGCCTGCCATATAGAATAGAATTTCCGAGAAGCATTTCTATGCTGATATGTCAGGTGTTCTTGTATAAGAATGTAATTAACCTGATCTATCCACTGTTTTTTAGTCTGAATATGCGGGGACAACCAAAATCTGGCCACCAGTTTTCTAGCTAAGTACAAAAGTCTGATCACTGCTACATTAGTAGGGGGAGGATATGCCTCCTAATCAACTGCTCCCAAGATGCATATTAGGGGGTCCAAAGGGACCCTAACTTGATAGACAGAGGAAATAACCTTGGTAATATCACCCCAATATCGATGCAACCTGGGACAGCGCCACATTAGGTGAATGAGCGATCCCTCCTCCCCTCAATGTTTAGGGCATATAGGCAAGTCTCTCCTTCCCCAGTGGTGCAATTGAATAGGTGTGTGGTAGGCCCTATGTAATAAAAATAAATGAGAGAGCCTATGCGACTGGGATACAGACGTGAGCGGTCCCGCTTGCAAGCCAATATCCCAAGTCTCTTAATTTATGTCCCCTAAGTCCTCAATCCAGCCCTTTCTGCACGGTAATGTTGAATTTTGAGTGGATGACAATAAGTATGAATAAATATGGGAAATAAGTCCTTTTTTCTCGGAGCTGAAGAAAACATATTTTATTAAAGGGTGACTAGCAAGTCTGAGAGTAGAAATTCGACTCTGAGCCTGTAAAGCATGACGGACCTGAAGGTACCTATAAAACTGATTTCTAGGGAGGTCAAATTCTGCCTGTAGCACCATAAATGATTTTAATACATTTCAGAGTACATCTGAGCAATATTGCAAATACCAGCTCCCCTCCACATCTGGAAACCTTCCAATTTGAATAATTCAGCCAAATTAGGATTATCCCACAACAGGGTGTCTTCCAGAAACCCCGAGATCCTCAAGCCCGACCTAACCAAGGTCCAAAGTTTTTTCAAAAGAACCACAGTGGGCGCCATCTGCGGCAGGTAAGGAAATCCTGCCCCCAGACTCGCCAATACCAAAGTGTCCTGCGTTCCTGTGCCTGCAATAGAGTCTCTATAGAGTCAGAGTCACCCCTGAACCCCAATCCACCCAAGTGCTGGAGTTGGGAGGCATAAAAATAAAGCTTAGGGTTGGGAACCGCTGCTCTCCCCTGATCAGCTGTAACCTGAAACTCCAGGTATTTAACCACTTCCAGCCCAAGGACGTCATATGACGTCCTGGACTTTCAGTGGGGATATCTGAAAGATGCCTGCAGCCACAGGCATCATTCAGATATCCATCTCTTCAGCCGACGAATCCCTGCACCATAAGAATGATCATAGCAGCGGTTCCACCGCTTGATCGTTCTTATAGGTGGCGGGAGGGGACGCCCCCCCTCCCGCCGCCATCTGGTGCTTCTCCGGGCTCTCCTTTGCCATCGGAGACCTGGAGAAACGATCCGCCGGCGTCCGATGGAAACCATAGAGTAGACTGGTGACCAGATGGTCACCAGTCATCTCTATGATCGTCGGAGGCCCGGGCCCGATGTTATGACGTCACGCCCGGGTCCTGGAATGTAAACACAGCCGCAATCGCGGCTGAAAGCATTAGATCGGTGAATTTTTTTTCACGATCTAATGCTTTCCAGCCTGGAGGAGAGATGTGGGGTCTTATTGACCCTGCATCTCTCCATAAAGAGTACCTGTCACAAACCATTCCTATTACAAGGGATGTTTACATTCCTTGTAATAGGAATAAAAGTGATCAAAAAAAAATGTCAAAAAAAGTGTAAAAATAAAAGAAATTGAGTAAAATAAAAAATAAAATACAAAAACATTTTTTTAAACGCCCCTATCCCCGGTAGCTCGCATTTAGAAGCGAACACACACGTAAGTCCCGCCCACATATCTAAACGCCGTTCAAACCACACATGTGAGGTATCGCCACGTGCGTTAGAGGGCCAGCAACAATTCTAGCACTAACCCTCCTCTGTAACTCTAAATTTGTAACTTGTAAAAAAAAAAAAAAGCGACGCCTATGGAGATTTTTAAGTACTGACGTTTGGCGCCATTCCATGAGTGTGCGCAATTTTAAAGCGTGACATGTTAGGTATCTATTTACAAAAAGGGGAGTATGGCCTCATGTATAGAAAACTAAGTTAGTTAAAATAGTACCTTTTCATCCCGGTTATGATAGAAGGGGGCGAGGGACCAGTGGCTGAAGTTGGACCCAACGCCACCCATTCAATGGTTTCCCTCAAGGTGGTCTCCTCCTTTAACCACTTCCATACCGGGCCTATTTTGGCACTTCTCTCCTACATGCATAAATCATAATTTTTTTGTTAGAAAATTACTCAGAACCCCCAAACACTATATATGTTTTTTAGCAGACACCCTAGGGAATAAAATGCCGGCCATTGCAACTTTTTATCTCGCACAGTATTTGCGCAATAATTTTTCAAACGCCTTTTTTGGGGAAATTTTTTTTTGTGAATTAAAAAATAACAAAACAGTAAAGTTAGCCCAATATTTTTGTATAATGTGAAAGATGAAGTTACGCAGAGTAAATAGATACGTAGGAGGGGGCTAGTGGGGGTGAGGGACCAGTGGCTGAAGTTGGACCCAACGCCACCCATTCAATGGTTTGGGAGGGACTATCTCGGTACTGATGAAGTACATAAAACATAATAAAGTAAAAAAGTTTATTGATATATAAAAATTGCAAAACAGATAAAAGTACACTTCAATGATTGGTCAAACGTCGCTTACCAAATGAGTCAATTGATAATGTGCGGAAAACAGGCGGCCCAGAGAGTACCCCCCGCGGCGGACAAGGGGATGGTTGATTGTGGAAATCTGGGTGTAAATAAAAGTAATATGTATGTAGATATATGTATTAAGCCTCATAGAATAAGTGGACTAGGCAGGGTGAGGGCGGGGGAAGGTGTGTGGAAAGGGAGAAAGGGAAAGGGGAGAGGGAGGGGGGAGGGGGAAGGAAGCAAAAGAGGGGGGGGAGAACAGGAGAGGCGGCAGAGTGGGATAGAAAGGAAAAAAAGGGGGGGAGAGGGGGGGGGAAGAGGAGGGACATGGGATGAGGAAGGGGAAGAGAGGGACAGGAAGATGAGGGGGGAGGGAAGGAGGGGAGGAAAGGAGGGGAGGGGGGAGGGAAGGAGAGTAGGAAAGACGAGGGGGGAGGGAAGGAGGGTAGGAAAGAAGGGGAGGGGGAAGTGGGAAAAGAGAGCATCCAAAAATTAATAAAAAAGGGGAGGTTTTATAAATTAATAAAACTTACCACGGTAAAAACTTGTGAGGAATGCAACCAGGCCATAAAGAAAATGAGAACCTGGTGATGTCACACCAGATATGCCAGGCAGAGGGTGTGAGCAAGGCAGCAAGGTGGGGAGACTATGAGGGCGCAATAAGTACAAAAAGGTCCATAGGTGCTGGTAAAACCAGTATTGTGTCATAAGAGGAATGTATCCATGTAAATGACAATTGCATGGTAATGCATGGACTGAGCGGTAAAATGAGCTACGCCAAAGAAGAACCCCAATACACTGCCGAACACGTCCTGAGACTGTCACGGCCATGCCATCGGACCGCCGATGGACAGATCCACATTACTTTCCTGATGGCCAGTCAGCCATTAAGTAAGCCATCCCAACCCGGAGACGCCCTAGGCGCCGCCTGACGGCCGCGCCATGACGTCACCGGGTCAGTCTCCCCACACGACGCAAGTGCGCGGTTGGTGCTACTGTGCGTGTGCGATCAACTCGAGGCAGGGGGCGGGGAGAGGGAGCAAGAGGGGGTGAGACAAAATATCACCACCGCCAGGGGAGACACAAGTCCGCCGCGATTGGGAGGTGCGGGCAGCCGAAACCACATCCAAATGACTCAGAGGGTGATTTTCTCTTACCATCCTGCAGGCATTATCACTTTACATTCTCAATCCCCCGTCCCAATTATGGGCTTTACCTTCTATCATCACCACATTCTCTTAACATTTAATCTTTTCATACTTCTGTGTTGGCACTTTATTGTTCCTCCATTTCTTCTTTCACATAACCTCTCACCTTATCTTAATCCTTGGCTACAATTATGGTAGCATCTTATTCACTTATTATTTTTGCACGTGCACTTGGGTCTAGGGCCAAGAGGCGCCCTAATTGGTGGCCTCCTGATACCCCATCACCCCAGATTAATTTTAATTATCTCACCTTTAATCCTCCCCCACTTCACTTGCTTGTCTCTATCATCACTTGTATGTGTCTTCCCATATATTTGCTTCTCTTCTCTGCGCTGCAGAGTAGAAACATATACTCCTGACGTTTTATGTTTTACCACAATCAGCCATGTGACAATATTCTAGGACACCATCATTAGCATTCTACCTTGTGGGATTTACACCCCCACTTCCACTTTTTACTATTACAATTTTTATTATACCATTATTATTGAATTTTATTTCCCTTGTATTCAATCACCCTCTGAGTCATTTGGATGCGGTTTTCGGCTGCCCGCACCTCCCAATCGCGGCGGACTTGTGTCTCTCCTGGCGGTGGTGATATTTTGTCTCACCCCCTCTTGCTCCCTCTCAGCTCGGGGCTCCCCGCCCTCTGGCTCGAGTTGATCGCACATGCGCACTTGCGTCGTGTGGGGAGACTGACCCAGTGACGGCATGGCGTGGCCGTCAGGCGGCGCCTAGGGCGTCTCCGGGTAGGGATGGCTTACTTAATGGCCGACTGGCAGGAAAGTAATGTGGATCTGTCCATCGGCGGTCCGATGGCATGGCCGTGACAGTCTCAGGACGTGTTCGGCAGTGTATTGGGGATCTTCTTTGGCGCAGCTAATTTTACCGCTCAGTCCATGCATTACCATGCAATTGTCATTTACATGGATACATTCCTCTTATGACACAATACTGGTTTTACCAGCACCTATGGACCTTTTTGTACTTATTGCGCCCTCATAGTCTCCCCACCTTGCTGCCTTGCTCACACCCTCTGCCTGGCATATCTGGTGTGACATCACCAGGTTCTCTCTTTCTTTATGGCCTGGTTGCATTCCTCACAAGTTTTTACCGTGGTAAGTTTTATTAATTTGTAAAACCTCCCCTTTTTTATAAATTTTTGGATGCTCTCTTTTCCCCCCCCCTCCCCCTCCCCTCCTTTCCTACCCTCCTTCCCTCCACCCCTCATCTTTCCTACCCCCTTCCCTCCCCCTCCCCTCCTTTCCTACCATCCTTCCCTCCCCCCTCATCTTCCCCTTCCTCATCCCACCCTTCGTTCCCATGTCCCTCCTCTTTCCCCCCCTTTCTCCCCCCTCCCCGCTCTCCCCCTCTTCCCCCCCTTTTTCTTCCTTTCTATCCCACTCTGCCGCCTCTCCTGTTCTCCCCCCCTCTTTTGCTTCCTTCCCCCTCCCCCTCCCTCTCCCCTTTCCCTTTCTCCCTTTCCCCGCCCTCACCCTGCCTAGTCCACTTATTCTATGAGGCTCAATACATATATCTACATACATATTACTTTTATTTACACCCAGATTTCTACAATCAACCATCCCCTTGTCCGCCGCGGGGGGAACCCTCTGGGCCGCCTGTTTTCCGCACATTATCAATTGACTCATTTGGTAAGCGATTATCAATGTTTTTTATTATTTGTATATTGTATTGCTGATGTTTGTTACATACTTTTATTGCATTACTCTATAGATTGGCAGTCCTGACGAAGCGGCAACCCCGCGAAACTAGTCGACGTTTGACCAATCATTGAAGTGTACTTTTATCTGTTTTGCAATTTTTATATATCAATAAACTTTTTTACTTTATTATGTTTTATTTACTTCATCAGTACCGAGATAGTCCCTCCCAAACCATTGAATGGGTGGCGTTGGGTCCAACTTCAGCCACTGGTCCCTCGCCCCCACTCGCCCCCTCCTAGGTATCTATTTACTCAGCGTAACTTCATCTTTCACATAATACAAAAAAATTGGGGTGGTACTCACTCCGTCCCATGGCAGCACTGGAGCCGTTGGATCCTCCAGAGGCACAATGTCATCTGCATCCGACTGAGAACCACTGCGATCCCCCAATCCGACCCCGACCTGCTTAGGCATATGTCTTGCACCATTTGGGGGAAACAACTTCTGCGCTGCCTCCTCTGTGCTTCACTTTAGCAGCCTGTGAGGCCACGTCGCAATCTTGAGCCGCATGGTCCGGAGCCGAGCGAGCCGCAGCCCCACGCCTAGACAGCCTCACCGCCGCAAACAACCACCGCACCAGCCAGGAAAGAAGACCAGGAGCACCGGAAGGTAAGTACGTACAGCGTCTGGTCGTCAGAAGCCACAGACAGGTGGGTAAGATTAGAAAATGAATTATCACGGGTGAGGTTGGACAAGATAATTTGGAACCCTCCCCAATTTAGGACACTAGATAAAAACTTACACGAGATAACAAAGAATGCACTTAAAATATGGGACACTGTTTATAGGAAAACCGAGAAGGTATATAACTCACCACTTATAGCACTGAAAAATAATGACTACTTTGCACCAGGTAAAACACAAGTAGGGGGAAACTGGATTAAAAAGGACACTGCACAATTAAGGGACATAATGAATGAAGGTCACATTATAACACTACAGGAGTTAAGACTCCAAAAAAAATTAATGGAAATTAATGAATGGAGGTACCGGCAGCTAAACTATTTTATCCAAAAACTCCCACACCCATTGAGGTCAGGAGATCAGTTATCAGAACTGGAAAAAATATGCACCAAGGAAAGTTCTAAAGGAACCACCTCAATGCTATATGGGATTCTACTAAAGATAGAGGAGCAGAGTATACCTCCATTCATTAAAAAATGGGAAAGGGAACTTGGGACACAGCAGGATAAGGCTACAATAGAAAAAATGTTGGCTCTGACACACTCCTCTGCGGTAGACAGCCGTACTGCGGAGATGTGCTATAAATGTATAACCGGATGGTACATGACACCAGATAAACTAAGAAAATTTAAAGGGGGACAAGCAGGAGATTGCTGGAGGGGCTGTGGATCATTAGGAAATATGGCCCACCTTTGGTGGGGATGCCCTAAGGTAAAGAGGTACTGGGAAAATTTTTTGTCCAGTATAGAAGAGATCACAAAGAAAAAGATCAAGATGGACCCATGGGTTGTCTTATTCCACGGAGGGCAAGAAGGTATAAAAAATTATAGGAACACCCTTGTACCACACCTATTGAATGCCGCAAAAAGATTAATCCCAAGGAGGTGGCAGGAGATGGAATGCCCACCAATCTGGGAATGGATCGATGCGGTTGAAGAAACCTATAAAATGGAAGAACTGAAAGAGGGAATAGAGGGCAATAACATGTCACAAAACACGAAATGGGACAACTGGAGAACCTTTAAGAAATCATGGAGTTACGCAGAAAAGTTAAGGGAATACATTTAAAAGTTAACCTAGAAAAAGTTGGAGAGAATCAGAGTTATAAGAGATTGTTTAAGGTGAGATAGGGGGGGTGGGGGGGGAGGGAAGAGGGAGAATAAGGGGAGGTAATTGTAACGGTATATATATTTTTTTTTTGTCTTTTTCTTTCTTTGCCTCCTTTTTAAGGGAAGGGGAGTAAAAGGATTGAAACAACAATAATAAATATAATTAAAAAAAAAAAAAAAAAAAAACAATTCACATGAGAAGCAACACTAATGATGCAAAACCAAAATAGAGATGCAATGGGCTGGCACGCAGAACATGAGCATACAATGCACACTCTATGAGGTAGAGTCTGAAGTGGGGAAAAAAAAAAAAAGAAGCCACAGACAGAATAAATGAAAAGGATCTTCGGCGGAGCCCACACGGAGTGCGACAGACTACATCCGCTGCCAAGCCACTCCCTTTTTAACTATTTTAGCATTCCCCCTTCAACACTGACTGTGTTTATAGGAAAATTAGCAATTTTATTTTATTCCACCTGTGGTGGAAGTAAAGAAAGTCAAATCATCTATGGGATGCCTAATTGTGTAGTTTATCTGCTCTGTACTCCTGTCAACATGTTTATTGTTATCAAATATGAATGGAGAACACCACATTGGTCCTAAGTACTGACCCCTCTTCCCTTGTTTTGAGTTATTCTGTACAGGTTATTACAAGAGGCTAAAATAAAATAAAACTCAGGTACTTCAATTGTTTTTAAATCTCTTCAATGAGTTCTTCATCAAAATGAACCTATGCCAAAAGTAGGCACAATAGCATATTCATATTTTTATTCCATTATTTTATTAGGTTTATAACAAAGTTACATACAAAAATTAAGGGGTGACATTTTAGTGCATACAGTAAACAATCAAATGTGCCTAGTGACACGATTAACCCTGTTATTGCCCCTGATGTTAACACCTTCCCTGCCAGTGCGATTTGTACAGTGACAGTGCATATTTTTTTACCACTGATCACTGTATTGGTGTCACTGGTCCCCAAAAAGTGTCACTTATGCTGTGTACATACGACTGGACATTCCGACGACAAAACCGTGGATTTTTTTCCGATGGTATGTTGGCTCAAACTTGTCTTGCATACACATGGTCACACAAACGTTGTCGGAAATTCCGATCGCCAAGAACGCGGTCACGTACAACACTACGACGAGCCGAGAAAAATGAAGTTCAATGATTCCGAGTATGCATCGAATTGATTCCGAACATGCGTATGACTTTTGTGCATCAGAATTGCATACAGACGATCGGAATTCCTGACAAGAACTTTTATTGTCAGAAAAATTGAGAATCAGCTTGTCAGTACTAGGATCCCTTTAGGACCCAGCACAACTCACCTGACACAGCCTTTGCCTGGGAAACAACAGTGATTGTATCATCATCCAATCAGTGCTTGTGATAGAGTTACTTTTGTGTGCCACTGTTTGAATCAGCCTGACATTCTGCTCTGTGTATTTTGTGTATGACCTGGCTCATTTGACCCTGTTTTTTCACTTCTGATTCGGTACCGTTTGAACTCTGATCTACCTGGGTATGACCCAGCTTGCCTAGACTACGCTTTGCCTGATTCTACTGTAGTAGATCCATCTGCAGCGGTGAACTACAAGCACCAGCCAACATCCATCTGCAGCTGTGAACTACAAGGTCCAGCCAACTTTTACCCTTATCTGCAGCGGTGAACTACAAGTCCCAGCTGACCTGCTCATCTTAGACCTGCTCATGGTATGTGCTCTTGTTCTTGAACTGTTTAGATAGTTAGCACACCTGAACTGTTATCTGCTCCTAGCCTGACACAGCTCTCAAACATTTGTTGTCGGAAATTCCGACAGCAAATGTCCGATGGAGCATACACACGGTCAGATTTTCCGACAACAAGCTCACATCAAACATTTGTTGTCGGAAATTCCAACCGTGTGTACGCGGCATAAGTGTCAGATTTGTCTGCCACAATGTCACAGTCCTATTAAGAATTGTTGATTGCCGCCATTACAATTTTAAAAAAAATTGCATATATATATATATATATATATATATATATATATATATATATATATATATATATATATATATATATATATATATATATATATATATATTACATAGTTTGTAGACTTTTGCGCAAACCAATGAACATATGCTTATTGGATTTTTTTTTACAAAAAACATGTAGCAATTCATCATTGGCACACATTGGGTAATTTTCGTCAGTTTTTATTTTTTAGCCATTTAACCCTCCACTGATTCGCCTCTTTCCTGCCCTCTTTACATCTCCTTCTATCCCAGTCATTCAATGCGCCTTTTACCCACACCTATCCTCACCCCTCAGTATGATTTTCCTTTAACCCTTTCTTTTTTCTTTCCTTTTTTCTCCATCTTCTTCCCTAATTTAATATTTTCTCCCTCTCACATTTCTTTCTTTGAATTTTTTCTCTCTTTTTTTTCTTTCTCACCACCGCAGTCCCTTCACACACTACTAATAGCGGCGATCAGCGATTTTTTTCGCGATAGCAACATTATGGCGGACACTTCGGACAATTTTGACACATTTTTGGGACCATTGTCATTTCACAGCAAAAAATGCATTTAAAATGCATTGTTTTACTGTAAAAATTACAATTGCAGTTTGGGAGTTAACCACAGGGGGCGCTGTTGGGGATATGTGTTCCCTGAAGTGTGTTTACAACTGTAAGGGGGTGTGGCTGTAGGTCTGATGTCATTGATTGTGCGTCCCTATATTAGGGAACACACAATCGATGACAGCGCCACAGTGAAGAACGGGGGAAGCCGTGTTTACACACGGCTATCCTCATTCTTCAGCTCCGGGGACCAATCGCAGGGCTCCAGCAGCGATCGGGTCCCCGAGTCCCGCGGTCCCGGTGCTCGCCCGTGACCCACCGCTGGGCTTTATACAATCACGTACAGGTACGTGTGTTATAACCCTGATTCTGAGAACACTCTGTCTCAAGTTTAGACTCCAGCTGTAGAGGCCTATCAGAATTAACCACCAGCTCACTCTCACAGAACTATAAGAGTATGGGGTCTATATCATCATATCCTCTGATTGGAGCAAAACATGTAGTAATAGTTTAATACTTGTTAAACTATGTTGTATCTTTTATCTAGAAAATAACAAGGATAAGTCTTTAGTAGGTGCTTTCTGCATATATAGGTAGTGAACTTGAGTCATGTAGAAAATTAGCACTCTTGATATAACATATAGAAAGAAGCCCCAATATAATTAGAGCAAGTATCTCAATAGTTAATATGCATTCCTGAGAGAGAGAGAAAGAGACAGTCCAGAGTATGAATAGCAACACTATCTAAGTGGCAAAATAGTCTTTATACACAAGCAGTTTAAGAGGTAGTGTGGACCAGGTCTGTTTGCACAGGAGTAGATGGTATTTCCAAATATGCAGTAATATGTTCTATATACTCATGCAGTTTAAGAGGTAGTGTGGACCAGGTCTGTTTGCACAGGAGTAGATGGTATTTCCAAATATGCAGTAATATGTTCTATATACTCATGCAGTTTAAGAGGTAGTGTGGACCAGGTCTGTTTGCACAGGAGTAGATGGTAATCCCAATATGCAGTAATATGATCTGAATATACTTGCGGTTAGGAGGTAGTCCAGACTGGGAAAGTTAGCACAGGTGCTGATGGTATCTCCTTAGCAGTATGCAGAGCTGGTGGTCCTTCTATCCAGTATAGCAAATGAGGTTTGGATCCAAGTGTCCCACAAAGTGAACTTCAAGGTTGGTGGAGGGTCTCCAGGTGGCGGCAGGGTCCAACAGGAATATTCCAACAACCTGCCGCCAGTGCTGGAGGTTTAAATAGCCCGGTCTCCCATCCACGCCGAGCGCCACACACTGGAACGCACTTCCGCGTTCCAGCGTGGAGCGCAGACGTCCGCGTACCGGAAGTGACGCGGATGTCTTCTTGAATGGAGCGCAGCTGTTATTGCAGGTAAAGCTGCGCTCCTTGTACACAAATTAACGCTAATAGCGTTACATACTCCCCTCCTCAAGGGGGCCCATCCGGGGCGCCTAATAGGAGATGGTTTATCAGGATATTTGTGATGGAACTGCTTAATGAGTCTAGGGGCATGAATATCTGATGAACATTCCCAGGAATCATCTGTGGGAGAATAGCCTTTCCAACGAATCAAGTATTGAATGGAAGAACCTCTCCTCCTAGAATCCAAAATCTTCTCTACTTGATATTCAGTCTCACCAAAAACTTGAACTGGTGGAGGAGGTTGTGGATCTCTGTTTGGAAAGGGGTTTGGTTTGTAAGGTTTAATTAATGAAACATGGAAGGATGGATGAATCTTCCAATCGGAGGGTAAAATTAATCTGACAGCATTATTATTGATGATGTGGGAAATTGGAAAAGGTCCCGTGTACTGACGGCCAAGTTTCTTTGAAGGAATCTTGAGTCGTAAATTCCTAGTAGATAACCATACCAAATCTCCAATCTTATATGAAGGGGGTTTTGTTCTATGAGAATCATAATACTTCTTTTGTCTAATCTGTGCATCTTCAAGATTAGAACGGAGAGTATCTAGAGTATCCTTTATGGTTGATAAAAGATTCTGAACAGCAGGGACATTAGTTGAAGGAAAAGTAGACGGTAAATTATTAGGATGAAAACCATAATTTGCGTAAAAAGGTGAAAACTGGGAGGATGAACTGGAGGCGTTGTTGTAAGCAAATTCTGCATGTGGAAGTAAATGAAACCAGTCGTCTTGAAGATGAGTGCAGTAACAGCGCAGATATTGTTCCAGTGTTTGATTTACCCTTTCTGTTTGCCCATTAGTTTGGGGGTGATAGGCGGTAGACATGCGATGATCTATTTGTAGAGTTTGACAGAGAGCTTTCCAGAATCTAGAAATAAATTGTGAGCCTCTATCTGAAATGATCTGAGATGGTAAGCCATGAAGTTTAAGAATATTGGATATGAAAGCCTTTGCAGTCTCTTGAGAGGTTGGTAACCTCTTCAAAGGTACAAAATGGGCCATCTTTGTTAGAACATCAACTGTGACCATGATGGTGTTTGTTCCATTTGACCTTGGAAGGTCAACTATGAAATCCATAGAAATAACGTCCCAAGGTCTGTTTGGTATTGGGATAGAAGTTAATAGGCCATAGGGAGGTTTTCTAGAATGTTTGTTGGTGGCACAGGTCTGAGAAGAATTAACATAGTCCTGAACTGTCTTTGTGAGATTTGGCCACCAGTAATTTCTCTTGACTAAATGAAGGGTCTTAGTAATTCCAGGATGTCCTGCAAGTGGAGCATCATGAAGTTGTTTTAGTAACATAAGTTGCAATTTTGGTGGAACATATATCTTGTTGTTAAAAGTTAATAGTCCATTAGACTCTTGTTGTAAACCCATAGGTAAATGAGATCTCTCTTTGGAAAGGGTTTGAATAAGCAACTTATTAAAGGTCATAGTAGTACCCAGAATCCTATTGGATGGAATAATTGAAAGTGATGGAATCTCCAATGTTTGTTCTTCATGCATACGAGACAAAGAGTCTGCTTTAGTATTTTGAGTACCAGGAAGGTAGGAAATAACGAAATTGAATCTATCGAAAAATAGACTCCATCTGACTTGACGGGCAGAGAGAGTTTTGCAAGATTTTAAGTGTTGTAAATTTCGATGATCAGTGAGAATCGTGATAGTATGTGTTGAACCCTCCAGCAAATGTCTCCAGTTAGAGAGAGCATCTCTTATTGCTAGTAATTCTTTCTCACCAATAGGATAATTTTTTTCCGCTGAGGAGAGTGTCCTGGAAAAAAAAGCAACTGGATGTAGTGGTTCTGATAATGTTGGTTGTTGGGAGAGTACAGCGCCGAGAGCAAAATGCGAAGCATCTACTTCTAATGTGAAATGGTATGATGGATTTGGCAATTGAAGAATAGGAGCTGAAGTGTAACTATTCTTGAGTGTGTCAAAGGATTTCTGTGCATCCTCAGTCCAAACAAAAGGTATCTTTGAACTGGTTAAGCTGGTTAGTGGTCTCACAATAGCTGAAAAGTTTTTTATGAACTTTCTGTAGTAATTTGAAAAGCCGAGAAATCTCTGAAGAGCTTTCCTAGTTTGTGGTGAAGGCCAGGACAGAATGCAATCTACCTTAGATCGATCCATCTGAACTCCACTAGGAGTTATCTGGTATCCCAGGAAGGAAATAGTAGTTTGATTGAATACACACTTTTCAAGTTTTGCATACAAAGAGTGTGTCCTAAGCCTAGCCAGAACCCAGCGCACATGTTTGTGATGTTCATCCTGATTCTCAGAATAAATTAAGATGTCGTCCAAATAAATTACAACGCAAATATCAAGTAGATCATGAAAAATATCATTAATGAACCACTGAAAAGTTGCTGGAGCGTTACATAAACCGAAAGGCATTACACAATACTCAAAGAGTCCATATCGGGTTTTGAAGGCAGTTTTCCATTCGTCACCCGAACGGATTCTGATCAGATTATATGCACCTCTGAGGTCCAGTTTTGTATAGATCTTGGCGTTCTGTAAACGCTCAATGAGTTCTGGAATGAGTGGTAATGGGTATCTATTTTTTATAGTGATATTATTGAGAGAACGATAATCAATGATTGGTCGGAGTGAACCATCTTTATTCTTTACGAAAAAGAGAGCTGCACTTGCTGAAGAGGTGGAGTTCCTAATAAACCCCTTTTTGAGATTCTCATCGAGGTACTCCTTTAAATGTACAAGCTCTGGTTGTGAGAGGGGGTAGATTCGAGCAGTAGGGATAGGACTGTCAGGGATGAGGTCTATGGGACATTCGTAAATTCTATGTGGAGGAAGTTTATCTGCATTAGTCTTACTGAATACATCAATGAAGTCATGTAAATATTCAGGTAGGTCATGTGGAATGGCGTCAGAGAAAGAGATGATACATGGGGAATAACAGAACTCTTTACAATAATCAGACTGCAAAGAAATTGATTTGGTGGACCATAAAAAAATAGGCTGATGGAGAAGCAACCATGGAAGGCCTAGAACAATGGGAAAGACAGGTGATGAAATAATATCAAATATGAGGGTCTCAGAATGACCAGTGGCACATGTAACCTTTAGGGGAGATGTCTGAGATATAACAGGACCATGAGTTGAACTGGACCCATCAATAAAAGTGAGCGACACTGGATTTTGCTTAAACACACAGGGGATTTTATTTGATTCTACAACACTTGAATCTATAAAGTTGCCGCAGGCTCCGCTGTCGACCATTGCTTCAATGGAAATCTCTTCTTGATCCCACTGTAGAGTAAGAAGGATAAAGATATATCGATTAGATGTGGAAAGGGATGAGTCTAATTTATTAATGTGGGAAAATTTACCATCAGAGTTTTTCTTAAGTAGAGGACAGGTAGAGACAATGTGGTCTGGAGCTGAACAATAAAGACATAGATTATTGGCTCTACGGCGTTGCTTTTCTGCTGGAGTCAAAGGTCCTCTTATAGTTCCAAGTTCCATTGGAGACTCTTTTGAAGGCGATCTGAATCTCCTGAAGGAAGTGACTGGGTATGTATTTGCACGTTCCGCCTTTCTCTCACGCAGGCGACGATCGATAGTCACTGATAGGTGCATGAGATCTTCTAGAGTATCAGGGAGCACAACGCGAGCAAGCTCATCCTTCATAGCCTCTGATAAACCCAAACGAAATTGATTTCTAAGAGCAATCTCTGACCATTGGGTCTCCCTGCTCCAGCATTTAAATTCTGAAATAAAGTCCTCCACAGGCCTCTTTCCTTGTTTGAGGGTTCTGATTGAATTTTCAGCTGTTAGCTGTTTGTTAGGATCTTCATATGAGAGAGACATCTCATTAATAAAAGTATCAAAAGCTCCCAAAAGATCTCCATGTTCTTCTATGTATGTATCAGCCCACACTCTGGGTTCACCTCTGAGATAGGTAATTAAAGTGAGAATCTTTATTCTATCAGAGTAATAAGTGCGCGGACGTAATTCATACATCAAACGGCATGAACTAATGAATTGTCTATAATTCTTCCTTTCACCAGAAAAAAGTTCTGGTGGGCAGACCTTAGCTTCAGGTCTGTCTCTAGCTTGTGCATGATTGAGATTGCGTAAGGTATCATTCTGAACACGCAATTCATTCATGTTAGCAGTAAGGTTATCCACTCTTTGAGAGAGTGTAACTAAATGATTTGCAAGTTCAGCTGGATCCATCTTGAATGTTCTTTTTTTTTTTTTTTTTTAAGGGGTTGGAATATTATGTTATAACCCTGATTCTGAGAACACTCTGTCTCAAGTTTAGACTCCAGCTGTAGAGGCCTATCAGAATTAACCACCAGCTCACTCTCACAGAACTATAAGAGTATGGGGTCTATATCATCATATCCTCTGATTGGAGCAAAACATGTAGTAATAGTTTAATACTTGTTAAACTATGTTGTATCTTTTATCTAGAAAATAACAAGGATAAGTCTTTAGTAGGTGCTTTCTGCATATATAGGTAGTGAACTTGAGTCATGTAGAAAATTAGCACTCTTGATATAACATATAGAAAGAAGCCCCAATATAATTAGAGCAAGTATCTCAATAGTTAATATGCATTCCTGAGAGAGAGAGAAAGAGACAGTCCAGAGTATGAATAGCAACACTATCTAAGTGGCAAAATAGTCTTTATACACAAGCAGTTTAAGAGGTAGTGTGGACCAGGTCTGTTTGCACAGGAGTAGATGGTATTTCCAAATATGCAGTAATATGTTCTATATACTCATGCAGTTTAAGAGGTAGTGTGGACCAGGTCTGTTTGCACAGGAGTAGATGGTATTTCCAAATATGCAGTAATATGTTCTATATACTCATGCAGTTTAAGAGGTAGTGTGGACCAGGTCTGTTTGCACAGGAGTAGATGGTAATCCCAATATGCAGTAATATGATCTGAATATACTTGCGGTTAGGAGGTAGTCCAGACTGGGAAAGTTAGCACAGGTGCTGATGGTATCTCCTTAGCAGTATGCAGAGCTGGTGGTCCTTCTATCCAGTATAGCAAATGAGGTTTGGATCCAAGTGTCCCACAAAGTGAACTTCAAGGTTGGTGGAGGGTCTCCAGGTGGCGGCAGGGTCCAACAGGAATATTCCAACAACCTGCCGCCAGTGCTGGAGGTTTAAATAGCCCGGTCTCCCATCCACGCCGAGCGCCACACACTGGAACGCACTTCCGCGTTCCAGCGTGGAGCGCAGACGTCCGCGTACCGGAAGTGACGCGGATGTCTTCTTGAATGGAGCGCAGCTGTTATTGCAGGTAAAGCTGCGCTCCTTGTACACAAATTAACGCTAATAGCGTTACAACGTGATTGTGCCCAGCGGTGCCATTCTGCCGATGTATATCAGCGTTAGGCGGTCCTTAAGTGGTTAAATAGGAGCAGGGGCTTCTTTTTGCACATGTAGGGCAACCAAGTGAACCCATGCGATTTGCAACATTGTGTACAAATCGCTCTTTGAAAATCGCATTGCAGAAACACTGGTCCCCTTTAAGTGACAATATCTTTTACCTCTGCCTCTGAGAAGTGACCTAAGCACAGATTGCTTTTCAGTGCAATAGCTGATCCTGCTGCAAGTGTGAACAGGCCTTTGGGTTCCATAGGAGCAATCTAAAGAAGCAGGTAGGCTACCTTTTCTCTTATGACAGAAATAAGAAGCCTGTTTCAGGAGGAATGAGAAAAGGGAGAGAGAAAATCCTCCTCAACCAATAGGTTGCAGAAGTTGTATCCACTAACCGAGAAGGATGCGACTCCTTTATCTAACCCACCAACGGTGGATGCGGCAGTCACCAGACTGGCCAAGAATGTGACACTTCTGATGGAAGACTCTCTTCCTCCTTTCACGATATCCTTGATTGACGCATTGCTTTAACATCCGTAGCAAGTGCTATGTGAGTGTGGGCGCAGAACTTGCAGTATGCGATTAAAACCAGCTGCCAAAGAGAAGAGTCATCAAGGCTCTTGATGATGATGAGATAAAACTCTCAGCGGACTGTACAGATAAGGCAGCTATAGACATCATTCAATGGTCATCCAGAGCCATGCTTGGCTCAGTAACAGCCAAAAGAGCACTGTGACTAAAATCCTGGACGACTGGCCCATCCTCAAAGCAGAATTGCTGTAAACTGCCTTTTGATGGGAAGGCAATGTTTTGCCCAAAAAAAAGGATACTATAATCTCCAGGGTTATGGGAGGAAAATCAGGTCTTCTGCCCCAAGATCGAAGAGCCAGAGGGGGCAACCATCAGGAGGAGTGACAAACAGGTTCTGGGATTTCGGAGGCTTTCGCCCATCCAAGGGCTTCAGAAGGCATTGGAGGGGTACACAATCAACCTTCGTAAGATCGCAGGGTGCCAAGACCCTTGCGGCTCCCCAAGATACCCAGAAGCTCTTTTAATGCCAGGCCTGCCCAGGAGGCAGTTGGAGCCAGGTGGCTCAAAGTGACCCAGTTCCGGCAAGATCACTGCAGAAAAATGGTGGTTTCAGTCCACAGTGGCGCAAGGCCATGTAAGAAAAGAAATGGCTGCACATCCAGGAATTCCAATTTGCCTTTTATTGTTCAAAGTGATAACACCAAAGACACCAACACAAGGTCACATAGACGCATTTCACATTCATTTTGTGCTTAATCATTACCATTGGCATGGCCATTATTGGTTGTTCAAACGGCAGCCTCCAGAACTACCTCAAGAGGCTGAATCACTTTATACAGATAGACTCAAGATGGAGTCTCTCCATACCATAAGTCCAGGTCATTCAACCGGCTTACTGGAGGATTTCAGTGGACTTGCAATATACCTATCATCACGTCCCAATCCTTCAGTCATACCAGCAGTTTCTCAGTTTCGAGTTGAGGGGCAGGCATTGCCAGAACCAGCTGGAGCCTACGCAGAATATGCTCTACCTAGGGGCCCGATTCAGTACTCAGATGGCCTCAGTTTCTTTGCCACCTCAAACTCCCTAAAGCCAGGGAGACGTTTCAACAGGCGTTGGCTGCACCAGTGATGTCAGTATCCCAGTGCATTAGTCCTCTCGGGACAATGGCTTCTTGTATTCCGATGATCCTCTGGGCTCACTGGAAACTCAGTGGAAAAGTTTGTCTAGCCCAGCCAATCTGAATCTTCAGCCGGAGGCAACAGAGTTTCTGGTGACAAAAAAAACCTGCTAAATGGCTTATGGCCCATACACACGATCCAAATATCGGATGAAAACTATCGTCCGAGGAAGAATCGTATGATTTTGTGTACACTACTTTCGAGAGCCGATCACGACAGTTCATCCAATATTATTCGATCGGACAAGCACAAAAATTTTCCTTGTACGATGTCAGATCGTACGATTTTCGTTTGGTCAGTATAGTTGTCGTCCGAAAATACAATACAAATACATTATAACACATGACATCACTTCCGATTATTTTTTTCTGTCGCACAAGAATTTTCGTGACTTTAATAACCTATTTCATTTTACTTGCGACTATTAAGCAAAAAAAGTCGTACGAACCGTTGTACGATATTCGGATCGTGTGTATGAGGCATTAGTCTATTTGAGCTGCAGCAATGGATCATTGTTGCCACAGATGCCAGCACAGCAGGGTGGGGCTCCACCTGTGAACATCTCAATATCCAGGGCAGATGTAAATTTCCCACTCAGGGCCTTGTTTCAAATATTCTGGAACTTCTACCAGCATTCGTGACATTGAACACTTTACTGCCACTCATACAGGGTCTGCCAGTCCTACTCCATCTGGACCACACAGCAGCAGTGTCCTATATACAGCAACAAGGTGGCACACACACAGCCAATCCCTCTTTGGAGAGGTGGAACCAATCATGACTTTGGCCCAGCAATATCTCCCAGATTTGAGGGCCATATATCTTCCAGGCTATCAGAATTTGGAAGCGGATTGTCTATCCGGACAATTCAAGGATCCCAACGAATGGTCCCTTCATCCCGAAGTGTTCCGAACTGGATCTGTTTTGCCTCATCAGCCTATTACAAGGGGAACCTATTCCTCTCACGCTACCCTCATCCATTAGTGGAGGGGTCAGATGCCTTTACCAATTCTTGGATTGGGCAACTGGCCTATACCTTCCCTCCAATTTCTTTAATCCTGAAATTCCTGATGAGATTTAACAGTCATCACAGGTTTTCCTTACTGGCCTCACAGACCATGGGTCTCTCTGGCAATGGGTATTAGCGGGTGCACACCGATCACTCTGCCGGTGACTCCTCAACTCCTCTTGTCTGAGGGAGATGCACTACATCTGCAACCATCACGACTAACCTTAGCAGCCTGGAAATTGTAAGGCAGAAGTTACAAGAGTTAGGATGTTTTCCAGAGAGGATTAGAACTTTACGGAGTTCTATGAAAGGATCATTCAATGCTATCTACTCCAGAATATGGATTAGGTTCACAAGCTTTTCAGCTGGACATCAGTTTGACCCTAGTGACCCAAATTTATCTCAAATCCTGTCTTTTCTACAATCTGAATTGGATTTGGGGACCAATTGCTTAAAGGGGTTGTAAAGGAAAACATTTTTTTTCATAATAAGCATCCTTTACCTGCAGACATTCCTCTTTTCACTTCCTCATTGTTCCTTTTTGGTCAGAAGTTGCTCTATTTCTTCTCTGTTCTGTTCACTTCCTGCTTGTCTGATTTTACTGACCACCGTGATGGGAGGCTTTACTGCGGTGATCAGTAACCTGCTCACCCCCTCCTGGGAACTACATCTGTGTGGCAGGACACTCTCTACGTGTTAGAGACTTCAAGGAGGTGTGAATTACTAGGTGTGCCGCAATTCATACTAGGAAATGTAGTTCTTACATGAACAAACAATGCAAACCAGGAAGTGAATGAGAGAACAGAAACTAATGCCGGAGGTGATATAGATGAAGGAATTTAATAGGTATTTACTTGTTTTTTAACAGAATCATTACACTATTCTGTCTGTCTACCTTGCAGACATTAATTTTAGGCAGTTTTTTTTTCCTTTAGTGACCCTTTAACCACTTTCCCACCGGACCATTTGTCAGCCTTAAGACCAGAGGTGTTTTTACAATTTTCCACTGCGCTGCTTTAACTGGTAATTGCGCGGCCATACAATGTTGTACCCAAACAAAATTTGCGTCCTTTTTTTCCCACAAATAGAGCTTTCTTTTGATGGTATTTGATTGCCTCTGCGATTTTTAATGTTTGCGATATAAACGGAAAAAGAGCGAAAATTTTGAGAAAAAATGATATTTTCTACTTTTTGTTATAAGAAAAATCGAACAAACTCAATTTTAGTCATACATTTTGGCCAAAATGTATTCAGCCACATGTCTTTAGTAAAAAAAATGCCAATAAGCGTATATTTATTGGTTTGCGCAAAAGTTATAGCATCTACAAACTAGGGTACATTTTCTGGAATTTACACAGCTTTTATTTTATGACTGCCTATCTCAATTCTTGAGGTGCTAAAATAGCAGGGAAGTACAAAACCCCCCCAAATGACCCCATTTTGGAAAGTAGACACCCCAAGGAACCTGCTGAAAGGCATGTTGAGTCCATTGAATATTTTTTTTTTTGTAACAAGTGATTGAATAATGACAAAAAAAAAAAAAGAAATTACAAAAAGTTGTCACTAAATGATATATTGCTCACACATGCCATAGTTATATGTGGAATTGCACCCCAAAATACATTCTCCTGCTTCTCCTGAGTACGGGGATACCACATGTGTGAGACTTTTTGGGAGCCCAACCACGTACGGGGCCCCGAAAATCAAGCACCGCCTTCAGGATTTCTAAGGGCGCAAATTTTTGATTTCACTTCTCACTACCTAAGACAGTTTTGAAGGCCATAAAATGCCCAAATAGCACAAAATCCCCCCAAATGACCCCATTTTGGAAAGTAGACACCCCAAGGAATCTGCTGAGGGGCATATTGAGCCCACTGAATATTTTTTTTTTTTGTACCAAGTGATTGAATAATGACAAAAAAAAAAAAGAAAAAAGAAATTACAAAAAGTTGTAACTAAATGATATATTGCTCATACATGCCATGGTTATATGTGGAATTGCACCCCAAAATACATTCTGCTGCTTCTCCTGAGTACGGGGATACCACATGTGTGGGACTTTTTGCGAGTCTAGCCGCGTACGGGACCCCGAAAACCAAGCATCGCCTTCAGGATTTCTAAGGGCGCAAATTTTTTATTTCACTCCTCACTACCTATCACAGTTTTGAAGGCCATAAAATGCCCAAATAGCACAAACCCCCCCCAAATGACCACATTTTGGAAAGTAGACACCCCAGGCTATTTGCTGAGAGGCATGTTGAGTCCATGGAATATTTAATATTTTGCCACAAGTTGCGGGAATATGACAATTTTTTTTTTTTTTGCACAAAGTTGTCACTAAATGATATATTGCTCACACATGCCATGGGCATATGTGGAATTACACCCCAAAATACATTCTGCAGCTTCTCCTGAGTACGGGGATACCACATGTGTGGGACTTTTTGGGAGCCTAGCCGCGTACGGGACCCCGAAAACCAAGCACGGCCTTCAGGATTTCTAAGGGCATACATTTTTGATTTCACTCCTCACTACCGATCACTACCTATCACAGTATTGAAGGCCATAAAAGGCCAAGATGGCACACAACCCCCCCAAATGACCCCATTTTGGAAAGTAGACACCCCAAGCTATTTTCTGAGAGGCATTTTGAGTTCATGGAATATTTTATATCTTGCCACCAGTTGCTGGAATATGACAAACTTTTTTTTTTTTTTGCACAAAGTTGTCACTAAATGATATATTGCTCACACATGCCATGGTTATATGTGGAATTGCACCCCAAAATACATTCTGCTGCTTCTCATGAGTACGGGGATACCACATGTGTGGGACTTTTCGGGAGCCTAGCCGCGTACGGGGCCCCGAAAAACAAGCACCGCCTTCAGGATTTCTAAGGGCGCAAATTTTTGATTTCACTCCTCGCTGCCTATCACAGTTTCGGAGGCCATGGAATTCCCAGATGGCACACAACCCCCCCAAATGACCCCATTTTGGAAAGTAGACACCCCAAGCTATTTGCTGAGAGGCATGGTGAGTATTTTACAGCGCTCATTTATTTTTGAAAATGAAGAAAGATATATATATTTTTTTTTTTTTTTTTCTTTTTTCAATTTTCAAATCTTTGTGACAAAAAGCAAGATCTGCAAAATACTCAACATACCTCTCAGCAAATAGCTTGGGGTGTCTACTTTCCAAAATGGGGTCATTTGGGGGGGTTTTGTGCCATCTGGGCATTCCATGGCCTCCGAAACTGTGATAGGTAGTGAGGAGTGAAATCAAAAATTTACACCCTTAGAAAGCCTGAAGGTGGTGATTGGTTTTTGGGGTCCCGTACGCGGCTAGGCTCCCAAAAAGTCTCACACATGTGGTATCCCCGTACTCAGGAGAAGCAGCAGAATGTATTTTGGGGTGTAATTCCACATATGCCCATGGCATGTTTGAGCAATATATCATTTAGTGACAACTTTGTGCAAAAAAAATAAAATAAAATAATAATAATTCTCTTTCCTACAACTTGTGTCAAAATATAAAATATTCCATGGACTCGAGATGCCTCTCAGCAAATAGCTTGGGGTGTCTACTTTCCAAAATGGGGTCATTTGGGGGGGTTTTGAACTGTCCTGGCATTTTATGAACAACATTTAGAAGCTTATGTCACACATTACCCACTCTTCTAACCACTTGAAGAAAAAGCCCTTTCTGACACTGTTTGTTTACATAAAAACATATTATTTTTTTGCAAGAAAGTTAAGTTGAACCCCCAAACATTATATATTATTTTAAAGCAAAGGCCCTACAGATTAAAATGGTGGGTGTTGCATTTTTTTTTACCACGCAGTATTTGCGCAGCGATTTTTCAAATGCATTTTTTTGGGCAAAAATACATATTTTTTTATTTTAATGCACTAAAACACACTATATTGCCCAAATGTTTGATGAAATAAAAAAGATGATCTTAGGCCGAGTACATAGATACCAAACACGACATGCTTTAAAATTGCGCACAAATGCGCAGTGGCGACAGACTACATACATTTTTAAAAGCCTTTAAAAGCCTCTACGGGTTACCACATTAGATTTACAGAGGAGGTCTACTGCTAAAATTACTGCCCTCGATCTGACCTTCGCGGTGATACCTCACATGCATGGTACAATTGCTGTTTACATATGACGCCAAACCGACGCTTGCGTTCGCCTTTGCGCAAGAGCAGGGGGGGACAGGGGTGCTTTTTTTTTATTTTTTATTTTTTATTATTATTTAATTTGCTTTTTTAATTTTATTTTAAACTGTTCCTTACTTTTTTTTATTATTTTTATAATTTTTATTGCCATCTTAGGGCATGTAAATATCCCCTATGATAGCAATAGTTAGTGACAGGTACTCTTTTTTGAAAAAATTGGGGTCTATTAGACCCTAGATCTCTCCTCTGCCCTTAAAGCATCTGACCACACCAAGATCGGTGTGATAAAATGTTTTCCCACTTTCCCAATGGCGCAGTTTATATCCGGGGAGGGGACATACCCTCCCACTGCTTGTAAAAGCAGTTTAGAGGCTAATTAGCCGCTAGGACTGCTTTTACATGAAAGCCGACCGCTGGCTGAAAAGAATGATACCAAGATGATGCCTAAACCCGCAGGCATCATTCTGGTATAACCATTCAAAGTCCAGCAACATACCAGTACGTTGATGGTTCTTGTTGGACATGTATTGTAATCTTTTTTTTTTTTCATGCAGCCTGTTGGCTGAACGAAAAAAAGATTGATCGGTGGGTATGCCCACCATTAGAATACCTCCCTTCATCCACCCACTTCTAATGATGGGCATACATGCACCATTTATATATGCCAAAGCATGGGGGCATCCTCCCGCAAAAAAGTTATGCCGCTCACACACGTATGTACGCCGCATAAAAAGTTATGGCGCATACACACGGTCGGACTTTTCCACGGGCAAGCTTCCGACGGAATTTCAACCGTATGTACGCGGCATTAGGAGCAAAATCGCTCCTCCGCCCCCAATGCCCCCATGCTTCGGCATATATGCTCTTTTTTTAACTGTGGTGGTGAAATCACCTCCCACAGTGTTGGAGTCACGGCTTTATGTATCGTGGGAGCAAACGCTGTTGCTGTCACGCTAAATGAATCCGCGCTGCAACTGAATAGCGTACCTGCTAAGCAAATGATGGTTAACATTATAACAAAGTAACATTACATTTTAACAGTAAGATCTTACCATACCATACCTGCAAAGCAAATATCAAAAACAAAACAAAACATTTTTTAACGCAACCTGTGCCTAAAAAATATATATGCCGAAGCATGGGGGCATCCTCCCGCAAAAAAAGTTATGCCGCGTACACACGGTCGAACTTTTCCACGGGCAAGCCTCCGTCGGAATTTCGACCGTATGTACGCGGCATTAGGAGCAAAATCGCTCCTCCGCCCCTAATGCCCCCATGCTTCGGCATATATGCTCTTTTTTTAACTGTGGTGGTGAAATCACCTCCTACAGCGTTGGAGTCACGGCTTTATATATCGTGGGAGCAAACGCTGTTGCTGTCACGCTAAATAAATCCGCGATGCAACTGAATAGCGTACCTGCTAAGCAAATGATGGTTAACAATAAAACAAACATTACAGTATAACATACCATACCTGCAAAGCAAATACAATAAAACATTGTAAAAATAGAGAGAATAGATATAGAACAATAGTGAGTGGACAGTAGAGAGTGAACATAAGAGAACAATAAAGAGAGGAGAAAAATACAACCACAACTATTTTTGGATTTTTTATTTTATATTTTTTTTGTGTTTTTGTGTGTTTTTTTATTTTTTTTCTACTTTTTTTCACTTTTATGAAAACTATAAACTGAACGTTGCAGATTATGGTCTCTCAAAATGTGATGGCCATCACATATTCCGAGACCCTGTGTTGGTGTGCCTAGGACTGTGTGGTGCTGTACCCTACGCTAAAACTGAACTAGTGTGTGGTAGCGTTTGAAACATACACCAATGCAGAGACCAGGTTGGTCAGGACAGTCGGGACAATAAAAGCGGGTGTCACGCCTAAATCCGAGTTTGCTGCAGACACGACATCTTTTTTGGCGGGTTCTTTGGGTAGGGGTACCAGCGAGGACAAAAGGAAAATGCCTCTCATACAGCCGGCTCACTGCATTTGCGTTGGGAAGGTGGGGCACAGCACCATCTGGAAACAGAAGGGCTTCGACGATCTCTTCCTGGAATTTTAGGAAGGATCCAGTCCGTCCTGAAGCTCTGTATAGCACATGAGCGTTCAGCAAAGCCAATTGAAACAAATACACTGATACTTTTTTGTACCAGCGTTTGGACCTCCGGGCAATTAGGTACGGCGCCAACAACTGGTCATTGAGGTCCACCCCTCCCATGTTAAGGTTGTACTCGTGGATACAGAGGGGTTTCTCCACAAAACCAGTCGCTGTAGGAATTTGGACTGCCGTGTCTGCGTGAAGCGAGGACAGAACAAAAACATTCCGTGAATCCCTCCACTTCACTGCTAACAAATTATTACACCGTAAGCAGGCTCTCTCCCCCCGACTAAGACAGGATTCTACAAGCCGTTGGGGGATGCCCCGGCGATTAGGTCGCACGGTGCCACATGCGCCAATTCCATAATCAAAAAGGTGACTAAAAAGTGGCACGCTTGTGTAATAATTGTCCACGTACAAGTGGTACCCCTTTCCGAATAAGGGTGACACCAATTCCCACACTATCCTACCAGCGCTCCCTATGTAATCAGGGCAATTCTCCGGCTCTACGTGACTGTCTTTTCCCTCGTAAACCATAAAGCTAGATGTATAGCCTGTTGCCCTGTCACAGAGCTTATACAACTTGACCCCGTATCTGGCACGCTTGCTGGGAAGGAATTGTTTGAATGACAAGCGGCCAGAAAACTTAATCAGGGACTCATCAACGCAGACAACTTGTTGGGGATTATACAAGGCTGCAAACCGTTCATTGAAGTGGTTTACGAGGGGCCGAATTTTGTAGAGCCGATCGAATTCAGGGTCTCCCCGAGGACGACAGAGTTCATTGTCACTAAAATGCATGAACCGCAAGATCTGCTCGTATCGTGTCCTGGCCATGGAGGCAGAGAAAATGGGCATATGGTGAACTGGGTGCGTGGACCAATATAACCGCAGCTCACTCTTTTTAGTAATGCCCATATTGAGGGAAAGGCCCAGAAAGATCTTAAATTCGGAAACCGTAATTGGCTTCCAATCTCTGGCAAGGGACAGCTGGGGATTAGCGGCGAAGAATTGACCAGCGTACAAATTGCTTTGGTCCACAATAGATCTATAGAGATCTTCGGTGAAATACAGCGAATAAAAATCCAGTGACGTAAAATCAACTGTATTCACCTGAATTCCGGGTTGGCCAGTGAATGGGGGAAGTACGGGTGCTGCAGAAGTGGTGGGTACCCAATCAGGATTGGCGAATGCAGCAGGAAGGACACTATGGGGACGGGCCTGTCTTTGTCGTCTTCTTCTTCTTGGTGGCAGCGGGACACTACTAGTGCTTGCCACCTCTCCAGCTTGAACTGCACTTATGGGACTCGCCACGTCACCAAGTGTTACTGCAGTGCTGGATATATGACCAGGATGTACTAGGCCGCTGGTGCTTGCCAGTTCACCAGAAGGAATAGCGGCGCTAGTACTTCTCTCCTCCATACGAGAGCCCTGCGGTTCTTGCACCTCAGCGACAGCAGAAGATCGGGGTCTGGTACGCCTGACCCTAGCAGGGACCACTCCGTCGTCAGAGCTATCTGTCAGGGAGCCACTGTCGTCTACAGGATCGTATTCTGAGCAAGAATTTGACAGATGCGTGACCTCCTCATCACTATCTGACAGGCTCATAAACAAGTAGGCCTCTTCATCACTGTACCATCGATTTGCCATTTTGGGCTCTAAATTTAGGGGTACAGTGGTGAGATTCACAGGCAAAAAAGCACCTGACCTGTTAGCGACTGAGTCAAGCGCTACCAAAAAAACTGTTAGCGATCGCAGAGATCAGGCCTGACTCTGCGAACGCTGCAGTTATGTGTTTTTGTGTTTTGTGTCAGTGATCGATCGATCGATACTGCACTTCGGTGGGTTGGGCTGGGCGAAGGGGCTAAACGCAGGTGCTAGCAGGTATCTGGGCTGATCCCGCTAACAATGCGTTTTTGGGAACCCTAAACTGCAGGGGACGCTAGTATAGATCTGATCAGATCAGGTATCGATCCGATCAGATACTATACCACTAAAGGGAGGCGTATGGTGCGTGCGTGGGTGTTAGCGCTACTGGCACTAATCTGACGCTGCCTGGGGCGACGCAGACCCTATCTGGCGCTAAAACCAAACTTTTATCACACGCCGGGCGATCAGGGGGTTAAAACTTTATTTCAAAAAATATGGCGGGTGCCCTGATGCTATAGAAAATAAACAAACTAAACTGCGTCACCTGTGACACTTATACTGTGATCACTGGTGACAGGGGGTAATGAAGGGGTTAAACCTTTATTGGGGGGGGTTAGGGGGGGTCCCTAGACTTTTTATGGCCTAAGACTGATTACCTAAACACTTATTTTTGTCACTAATGACACTAGTACAGCGATCAAAAAAAAATCTGATTGCTGTACTGGGTGACACAGTGACAGGCAGTGAATGGGTTAATTTGGGGGGTGATCAGGGGGTGATCAGGGGGTTAAATGTGTGCCTATGTGACCTGGTGTTAGAGTAGTGTTGTGCAACTCACGTTTCAGATGCTCTCTCCCTCTCGGTCTGGAACGGAAAGACCGACACGATGGAGAGAGCAGTACTTCCCCTGCCAATGTTTACAAAACATTGCCAGGGGAAGACAACCATTGGTTAGTGTGATCACCAGGTCCAGGCCAGATTTTATTGGCCTGGACCTGGTGATTGATCAGTTCTGAAACGAATCTGATCATCGGGAACGGCGGGGGGGCGCGCGCGCGCGCCCCATCGCCGTTCACGCGCAGGACGTATAGCTACGGGCTCTCGCCTGGGAGAGCCGACCTGCCGCCGTATTATGACGGTGCGCGGTCGGCAAGTAGTTAAGGTGCAAAATCCAGCCATCTTGGCTTCTATCCAAAAAATGGGCAGCAAACCTGCTGATGGATCACTTCATGAGAGAGGTACTTGGACTACACCCTCCCAAGAGAAATAGGTTCCCTCAATGGGACCTGGCAGTAGTCCTCAATTTTCTAGCAAACCCTCATCGTACTCTGACAGAAGACTGTTCTTAATGGGAGATCTCCTTAACCACTTGCCGCCCGCCAATGACAGATTGACGTCGGCAAAGTGGTTGTAGAATCCTGACTGGACGTCATATGACAGTGTCCATCAGTGCCACCCCACAGTGCCCATCAGTGCCACCCACAGTGCCCATCTGTGCCACCCATAAGTGCCACCCCACAGTGCCCATCTGTGCCGCCTATGAGTGCCCAGTGCCGCCCATGAGTGCCCATCAGTGCCGCCCATGAGTGCCCATCAGTGCCGCCTATTAGTGCCCATCAGTGCCGCCCATGAGTGCCCATCAGTGCCGCCTATGTGTGCCCATGAGTGCCGCCTATGTGTGCCCATCAGTGCTGCATACCAGCGCCGCCAATCAGTGCCACCTCATCTGTGGCCCTCAGTACTACCTCGTCGATGTCCATCAGTGCCATCTCATCTGTGCCCATCAGTGCCACCATATCAGTGCCCGTAATTGAAAGACAAAATGTACTTATTTACAAAAAAATTACAGAAAAAAATAAAAACGTAATTTTTTTCAAAATTTTCGGTCTTTTTTTAGTTTTTGCGCAAAAAAAATTAATCTCAGAGGTGATCAAATACCACCAAAAGAAAGCTCTATTTGTGGGTAAAAAAGGACGCCAATTTTGTTTGGGTACAGTGTAGCATGACCGCGCAATTGCCATTCAAAGTGCGAAAATTGGCTTGGGCGGGAAGGTACGTAAGTGCCCTGTATGGAAGTGGTTAAAATCGGCTTTTCTATTAGCCATGATTTCAGGGGAAAGTGTGTCGACTCCAAAAATTTGGGATCGGCAGAACCTTATTCCATGTTTTTCCCAGACAGGGTTGTGATGAGACCATTGGATCATTTTGTTCCAAAGAGTGGCATCCATATTTCATCTTTCCAGTGAATGGGTGCTTCCAGCCTTCCCAGCGGAATCAGATGCTGATCTGCACAAGTTGGACATTCCAAAAGTCCTCAAAGCTGATCTCGGGCTACTTCTACATTCAGAATCATGAAGATAAGGGGCTTCAGCCAGAACCATCTCGGCCCGAATAGTGAAATTTTCATTGGGTATGTAGAGCCAGGATCCTTCAGAGGTGGATAGAGCTCATCACTCAACCAGGGTGATGTCATCTTCTTGGACGGCACAGGCAGGGTTGTCTCTGGAGACAGTCTGCAAAGAGGCTAGCCGGTTATCACATTATATGTTCTTAAAACACTACAGGGTGGATCCAGCAGCTCTTACTACAGTAGAGTTTGGGAGTAAGTCTATGTCTTTTTGTTGAATAAAGATTAAGTTTACAGCATTAAACCCTCTCTCTCAAAAGCTCATCATTTCTCATATGTAATGCTGCCATGTCTGGCGTCAGGAAAAGGGAAAATTGTATCAAATACTTACCGTAATTTTCCTTTCCCGATGCCAAGACATGGCATCATACAAACCCTCCCTCTGATCTTTGTGCTTTATACGGAGAATGGGGGAGGTAGCTCTCAGTCAGACTTTTATGGAGAGTTAAATGAGTCCTGAGGGTGGATATAGGGGCGGGGCTATATCATATGTAATGCTGCCATGTCTTGGCATCAGGAAAGGAAAATTATGGTAAGTATTTGATACAATTTTCCCTTTTCAGTGCAATTTCAAGTGCACTTTGCACTTGTAGTGCAAAGTGGATTTTCCTTTAGTAAATAACCCCCCTATATCTCTATGTTATGTACTTTCAAAGATGCAAAACAAAAAAAATATGAAAATGTATGCATTTAAAAAGAAAACCTTAAATCATCCACATTTGCACACGTTATTAGCATTGCAATTGTATCCAGTGGTACATTTTGCCATTACTTACCTAAGCTATGCTATTGGGACACTTAGCCCTATGTAATCATAACAAGATGCAATCAGAAAGTGATCTTGTTTAACTTTACAGCCTTTAACAACCACTCTCTGTGAAATTACGAGCAACAGAGGCAGCAAGCATTGCAAAGGCAAACTTCACCACAGCTAATCATTGGAATGCCTCATTAAATTTTACCTGCTGCCTGCTATTGGTGATGTTTAATTGCACATTATGGGTCATAGAAGTTCTAGCGTTATGTTAACTGAAGTGTATACATGTAAATTGAATACAATGTAGATCTAAACCCAATGACATTTGGTTTTTAAAGCACTGTGCATCATTATAAACATTTTCCAAATGTTTTCTTCATAAATACATTTATTTCTGTCATCCTTTTTTGCAGCTCAGTGCATTCACTTTGTGTCTACATGCACTTGCTCCAGCTTTGGCTGCAAATTATTGCTTTTTACTGGTTTCCTTATGGTGACAAGAATTGACCATGTGTGAGAAATGCCTATGACGGGGGAGACAACACAGAAGCACATCTGAGGGACAGTTTTTACCCCATATAAAGAAATGTTCATATAAGGACATTTATGGCAGGATTAGAATCTATTATTTTAATACAAAATTTCAGATTTAGTAAGCACAAAAGCAACCATAACAACTGCCAGAACAACAATCATAGTAGTTTGCAATCTGGTATCACATAAACAAATTAATTTGGGTAAGTGTCATTCATTCTGATAAAGCGTTTATATGCCACTTATCCCTATGGTGTGAAGGAGGTCGTAGAGATCATGACATGCATGCATGCACAGGAGGAGCAGGACTTGATTGAGGATTTTGATGAAGAGGCTGTGCTAAACCAAACAGTAAAGATCTATGCAGAATGGGGCATGTGAAAATGTGGCTTGACAATGATATTCCACTTTTGACATTCACTAAGGAGCATGGTTTACGTAAGTGACACAATGAAGATGATTTAGTAAATTAATTGAGAATGTTTACACAGTAAAAAATGTGAACATTCACTTCAATTATCCAATCATATAAAAAGAAAATCCCTGTTTATCTTTTTTTATCTGCACATGAGTAGATACTTGAAGTGAATTTTCATACATTTTGTGTGTAAAGTGCCAAATCCTTTAGAACAGGGGTCTCCAAATTGTGGCCTTTTGCTTGCCTTTACCCGGCCCTTGGGACACTTTTTCCTTCCACTGACACCAACAATATTCATGCTACTGAGGTTAACAATGGGGCATTATGTCTCCCACCAATAGCAATGACAGGGCACTATTCCTCAAACTGACACCAATGATGGGGCACTATGTCTCACACTGACACCAGCGATAGGGCACTATTCCTCCCCCTAATTCCAAAGATGCACTGTTTACTTTCATTGATATAAGCATAATTTATACTCCCAATGGCCACAGTCCGGCCCCTATGAAGTCTGGAGGACAGAAAACTGTTCCTTTGTTTAGAAAGTTTGGAGACCCCTGCTTTAGAAAATTACCCTCAATATCTCTCCCTTTTTTATTTTCTCTGATAAGATCATTTTTTAACCCTTGCAAAACGTAAGGATTGCCATCACTATGACATGCAACAGCCAATGCTCTGAGATTATCACAGCATGTCTGGGTACAAGGCCATGGTAAGAAAATGCACACTTCAGCAGGTAAACACAAGTGGTACTCTAAGCTACTATATGCTATGACAAAATACCTTTGTCTTTGCTGTGCTTTTATTACCCAGCCAGGTAAAAATGATTAAACAGTGGAAAGGTGAAGGGATAGCAAATAGGAGACAGCAGACCCAGTTGTAACTGCATACGGGAAACAGTCCTGCTTCCAACAACACTTTACTTCGCCACTCCAGCCGGAGTGGGCATAGCGCACATGGACAGGCCTCTCTCACTAGCCTTGAACTTAGGATCAAGTCTCTGCCACAGACCCTCCTAAAAGAATGAAAGAATGGAGACAATTATGGTCCGGAATCCTCTCTCAGTAGATTCAGCACCCGGACCTCCTTCAGATAGTTTTACCAAATTAGTGACTGACAGGCGACCAAGATCATCCCTGTCAGATCCCAGGTTTTCCCCCGATGAATGGATAGGCCCCTCCTGGAACACCAGCCTTGTGCTTGGTATCCTTTGGACAGACTCCTCATCGGTCAGCTTCCTCCAATTGGACAGACAGCTCGGGAATCCCTCCAGATTGGGGACCCAGTCGATCACTGGGCCCACACAGCAGATCAATTGCTCCAGGCCAACGTGGTCCCAGAACCAGGAACACTGCTACCCACGCACACCCCGGCCAGGAGTGCCATATGCAGGGTGTTGTGGAATGGCTACCCCAATGGTGGGCACCACATGAGGAAGAACCTCGAGGCAGTGGCGTCTGCCCCCTTTATAACCCTCCCCAGCATGCACAGCGAGGCGGCTAACCCCTGACTGGCTGCGAAGGAGTGATACTCAGACTCATTTGACCCCACTGCTGCCACCTGCCGTCCTGGGGTGAAGGGAGTCCCTGAACAAGAGGTTAGCACACACCACAGCCAAGCTAGAGCAGAGACCCAAACTTAAACAGTCAAACTAATTCAGAGCTAACTACAGTAGGTGACCACGATATTGTGTCAATTTCGCTCTTTTTCTCGGCGAGAAGGGGGTATTACCGTGCCTTGAAAAAAGTATTCACACCCCATGCAATTTTCCACATTTTGTCATGTTACAACCAAAAACATAAATGTATTTTATGTGATAGACCAACACAAAGTGGCCCATAATTGTGAAGTGAAAGGAAAATGATAAATGGTTTTCAAAATGTTTTGAGTCAATACTTGCTGCAATAACAGCTGCATGTCTTTTTGGGTATGTCTCTACCAGCTTTGCAAATCTAGAGAGTGACATTTTTTTGCCCATCCTTTACAAAATAACTTAAGCTCTGTCAGATTAGATGGAGGGTGTCTTGAACTGCGATTTTCAAGTCTTGCCACAGATTCTCAATTGGATTTTGGTCTGGACTTTGACTGGGCCATTCTAAAACATGAATATTCTTTACCATGCTCTAAACCATTCCATTATAGATCTGGCTGTATGTTTAGGGTCGTTGAACCACAGCCACAGTCTAAAGTCTTTTGCAGACTCTAACAGGTTTTCTTCTGAGATTGCCCTGTATTTGGCTCCATCCATTCTCCCATCAACTCTGACCATCTTTCCTGTCCCTGCTGAAGAAAAGCATCCCCACAACATGATGCTGCCACCACCATGTTTCACAGTGTGGTGTGTTCAGGATGATGTGCAGTGTAAGGTTTTCTGCCACACATAGCGTTTTGCTTTTAGGCAAAAAAGTAAAATTTTGGTCTCATCTGACCAGAGCACCTTCTTCCACATGTTTGCTGTGTCCCCCACATGGCTTCTCGCAACTGCAAATGGGACTTTTTATGGCTTTCTTTCAACAATGGGTTTCTTCTTGCCACTCTTTCATAAAGGCCAGATTTGTGGAGTGCATGACTCATAGTTGTCCTGTGGCCAGATTCTCTCTGATGAGCTGTGAATCTCTGCAGATCCTCAAGAGTTACCATGGGCCTCTTGGCTGCTTCTCTGATTAATGCTCTCCTTGCCAAGCCTGTCAGTTTAGGTGGTCGGCCTTGTCTGGGTAGGTTTGCAATTGTGCCATACTCTTTCCATTTTTGGATGATGGATTAAACAGTGCCCCATTAGACGTTCAAAGCTTGGGATAATTTTTTATACCCTAACCCTGCGTTAAACTTCTCCACAACTTTATCCCTGACCTGTCTGGTGTGTTCCTTGGCCTTCATGGTGCTGTTTTTTCACCAAGGTTCTCTAACAAAGCTCAAAGGGGTTCACGGAACAGCTGTATTTATACTGAGATTAAATTTACACACAGGTGGACTCTTTTTACTAATTAGCTGGCTTCTGAAGGCAATTGGTTCCACTATATTTTAGTTAGAGGTATCAGAGCAAAGGGGGCTAAATACAAATGCACACCTTTTGTCTGTTATTTTAATCTGTGATATTTATTCTATGTTGTATTTTAATTGTATGGATGTTTTATTTGTAATGTAGTTTTAAAAAAATGCTTTATTTGGTGCTAATGGTTGTTATTGGTAATTTTGCTGTGTTTTTGTATCTCGTTCAATTTATTGTTGTGATCTTGTGTTGTCTTTAAGTGTGACACAACAATTTCACAAATTCCCTTTGAGATTAATAAAGTATTTTGTATTCTGTATTATCCTTTTAACATCGTGCGCATAGATGATTATTCCTCATATGTCAATTAAAATATTTTTGAGGAGTATGGTAAGAACAAAGCATAATAAAAAGTTGGATACGTTTTTGAGCTACAGAAAGAGATACTTGTACTACATTGAAAGAAAATATATGAGCCAATAGGTTCCAAACCTGTGAAAATCTATAACTAAACAACAAATAAACTACAATTAAGAGCTTCGTGTTGCAAAGTATAAAAACACTTAAAAGGTGAAAACAAAGAAACCACGCTCTTATATCATCAATTACATATCATAAATCACCATAGTGAATAAACAAAACAAAAAAAATATTCATTTGAATTATAAAAAATACATACAAATTGTGAAGTCCATGTATAAATGCCACACATGAATAAACGTCCTCAGCGAGTATAGGAAAGTTTCCTCTCCACCCGCATGCAGACACACATTGCACTCACCAGACTTAAATGACCTCTATCACAGTGAGTCAAATTAGGCATATGGGAAAATCCAAGATGTTGTAAATGAGGTCACAAGAATTAATCCAAACCGTTACGGTCATCCATTCAATATTTTTATAGATGGCGTATTCAAAGCTCCAGTTATGCCATATAGAGAAGGAGAGGGAAAAATACTCTCACGGTGCAGTAATACAAATCATTTATTTAAAAATTAGGTTGTATTACACTTACATAAAAAAATACAAGGATCAGCATATATTGTATCACTGGTTAGCGCTCCACTTGTATTGCAGCTGACCAGAAATAATGTATCTGAAACACGACCCAATGCTGTTTTGTCAGCCTACATCTGACGTCTTCTATTTTTGACATTTTCAAACAATTTTAAAGCAATTTTTCTTCCACTTCACAATTATGTGCCACTTTGTGTTGGTTTATCTCATAAAATCCCAATAAAATACATTCACGTCTTTGGTTGTAACATAACAAAATTTGGAAAATTTCAAGGGCTATGAATACTAGGGTGTACTGTTATAAATACATCCAATAGTTAACCTATGCTAAATGTACAATTGTCTTGAATTAGAAAATAGACATAACTTTTACAATATTAAGCTTTAAGTGTTTTTTAATAAAAATCAGTTTGTATTATGAAAGTCACGTCTATAATGACAAAATACCATCGAAGCATATAATGCATTTACGATCCTGTTGGGAAATAGCTACAGTAGGTCACTAATTTTAGTTTATCCGTTGACAATGGCTTCACATGACGTGGCCTTATTTTCTTGTTGTCATGGAGACTAAGCAAATATTACCCCAAAGGAAGAGGAGAGGAAAACTGAAGTTTTGACAAGGCAACTTATTTCTCCCTTTGGTGCCTGCTGTATCAGAAGCTCAGTGTCACAACTTTAGCTAGCCTGGAGATCCATTTTTCATCCTAAGGGGAATGCAAGCAAAGCCCAACACAATGACATAACAGTCAGAAAGAAATCAAAGAACAGAGGAAAATCCATGTCAAATAATGTTGCTTTGGGATTGTCTGATAGCACAAGCCACATTAAAATAGAAATGTTTTCTAATTTATTGGAAAGATACACTTCCTTTACGAACATGAAAAAACAACTTTTCTTATGCCTTCAGCTATTTGTGTTTTCTTTTAGTTCCTCAAGTAAAAAACAAAAAAATGTTTTCTTAAAGCAAAATCATTTGTTTGGGTTTGCTTTAAAGATTTTCACATACAAATTACATTTTTTATTAAACAAACATTTACTTTGCATGTTGTATTTTGAACACCACTAGGCCCCCCTTAATGATAATATGGAAAATATTTCCATCTCAAACAGCCCGTCTTGTGCGGGACAGGGCAGTGATTAATAGGCTTTGACACCAACTTTGTTCCTATGTACTGAAAAATGGCACAGGTACTGATTAAAAACATTACATTCTGCACAGATGTGTAGTTCAAGTTATGGGAAATGTGTAAGCAGGGAAAAATATGAAACTATGAGTGACTAAGAACTGTTATGTGGAACAGAAATCCCTGTAAGAGACTTAGGCCCCATACACACGATAGAATCCATCCGCTGAAAAATCCCAGCTAATGGGTTTCAGCGGATAGATCCTATGGTGTGTACACTCCAGCGGATCTGTTTCCGCGGATATTTCTCCCCTGGGATGGATTCCAGCAGATCGAATATTTGCTGACATGCCAAACAAATCTATCTGCTGGAATCCATCCCAACGGATGGATCCGCTGGTCTGTATAGACTCACCGGATCCATCCGTCCGAAGGGATCCCCCGCATGCGTCGTAATGATTCGACGCATGCGTGGAATTCCTTATATGACAGCGTCGCGCACGTCGCCGCGTCATAATCGCGGCGACGGCGCGACACGTCATTGCCAGAGGATTTTGGCGTGGATTTCAATGCGATGGTGAGTACACTCCATCGCATAGAAATCCGCGGAAATCCTCGAGAGGATTTATCCGTGGAAACGGTCCACTGGACCGTATCCGCGGATAAATCCTCCCGTGTGTATGGGGCCTAAGGGTTGCAAAGACTCTTAAATGTGCCCTTACACTTTAAATCAGGAGCACAGCCATGCCAATCTAATACTTCATGGTTACTTCTGAACATAGATAAACAGATGGGGAGATAATAGACAGTGAGGGTGTGCTAGGGTATATTTGCATGAGAAAACCCTATTGACATTTTATTTCCTCTCCATCCTTCTCCTATCGCTCAACATTGGAATAGCCATCTAACTCAAGAACCTGCGGCTATTGGGGGTGGATGGCAGACACAAGAGTAACTGTCTAAAGCCTCGTACACACGGTTGGACTTTTGACAGTGCAAAAGTCTGCCGTGAGCCGATCGGAAGTCCGACGGACAAAAAGAGAACAGCATCTCTATCTAAGGTCCATCGGACTTCCGAACAAAAAAGTCAGATGGAGGCTACACACAGTCGGACGTGTGTACGAGGAATAAGCTGTAGTCTACTAAACAGGCACAAAGTAAAAATTAAAAAAGGGTCAGGGTGCCAAACAATGCAGAATAATGAAAGCTGCACAAACATAGACTCTTCATAGCAACTCCTCTGTGACTCAGTCACCTTCCATATCTGTAACTGGACCCTGGATTGCTTACCTCCTGGTGGGACGATCCTGAGGTCCACGAGCTGGTACTAGCACACAGCAAAACCCATCTCCACCATCAGAAGCTCTGGTGAACACCAGTTAGTACTTAGACACCGCAAGTCTGTGCCATATACCAGGGTAACCTGCTTTCTTACTTATCCAGCTAGCCAGTGGGAGCCTCTCTACAGCTATAGCTACTGATCTCTGAGCCTGACCCCTGATCGTGACAAGTGAAAATTTTGAGGTATCCAAGGACCAAGGACAAAGAACCACCCACCTGGAACTGCAATATTCTGGAAGCATTTGGAGGGGGTCTCTCCACATTAGCTGGATCATTTGGAGAAGCTGCATGCTATTTGGTTCCTGCCTGGGTACTAGCAAATAGGGATGAGACCCCCCCCGGTTTGGTTCGCAGCAGAACATGCAAACAGGCACAAAATTTGTTCGAACACGTGAACACCGTTAAAGTCTATGTGACACAAACATGATGCTTATTTTAAAGGTTAATATGTAAGTTATTGTCAGAAAAATGGTTTGGGGACCTGGGTCCTGCCCCAGGGGACATGTATCAATGCAAAAAAAGTTTTAAAAACTTCAGTTTTTCGGCAGCAGTGATTTTAATAATGCTTAAAGTGAAACAATAAAAGTGAAATATTCCTTTCAATTTCGTACCTGGGGGTGTCTATAATATTCCTGTAACGTAGCGCATGTTTACCATGTTTATAACAGTCTGCACAAAATTACATTTCTGAAGGAAAAAAGTAATATAAAACTACTTGCGGCTATAATGAATTGTCGGGTCCTGGCAAAACAGATCAAAGTCATTGAAAAATTATTAAAAAGAAAATGTGGGGCCCCCCTAAATTCCTTTACCCTTCAGGTCTGGTATGGATATTAAGGGAACACTATGCCAAATTTAAAAAAAAATGGCGTGGGGTTCCCCCCAAAAATCCATACCAGACCCTTCAGGTCTGGTATGGATTTTAAGGGGGACCCCGTTGCCATAATTAAAAATAAATGGTGTGGGGTTCCCCCCCAAAATCCATGCCAGACCCTCATCTGAGCATGCAACCTGACAGGCCACAGGAAAAGAGGGGGGACAAGAGAGCACCCCCCTCCTGAACCGTACCAGGCCACATGCCCTCAACATGGGGAGGATATCCCCATGTTGATGGGGACAAGGACCTCATCCCCACAACCCTTTCCCGGTGGTTGTGGGGGTCTGCAGGCGTGCGACTTATCGGATTCTGGAAGCCCCCTTTAACAAAGGGGAACTCCAGATCCCGGCCCCCTCCTATGTGAGGCACCCGTCCTAATAACCGAGGGTGGGGCCACCCGTGATGTGGATGGGTGACCCTGCCCCCTCACAGGGGTTCCCATGATGCATCAGAGGGGACAGGGTCACATGTCACAGGTGGCCCTGCTCTCGGTTATAAAAGAACTGTCAAACAGCTTGCGTGTCATTCGGCCGGGTGCCTCCGGTGAAGGGAGGATTGTGCGTGTTCCTCGCTGGAGAGTGGAGAGCATCGCTGGAGAATGGATCATCGCTGGACATCGAGAATGGATTACAACACTGGACAGACTGGATTACATCGCTGGATTTTTTTGTATTATTATTATTAATAAAGGACGTGTCCCAAGCCGTCTCCTGTCATTTTTAACATTTTTACACTTTTTCTTTGTGAATCACATAGGGGCCAGGATCTGGAGTTCCCTTTTGTTAAAGGGACTTCCAGATTCCGATAAGCCCCCCGCCCGCAGACCCCCACAACCACCGGGCAAGGGTTGTGGGGATGAGGCCCTTGTCCCCATAAACACGGGGACATCCTCCCCATGTTGAGGGCATGTGGCCTGGTACAGTTCAGGAGGGGGGCCCTCTCTCATCCCCCCTTTTTTTCCTGCAGCCTGCCAGGTTTCATGCTTGGATAAGGGTCTGGTATGAATTTTTGGGGGAACCCCACACCATTTTTTAAAATTTTGGTGCAGGGTTCCCATTAAAATCTGGTATAGGTCTGGTATGGGGGGAACCCAACGCAGTTTAAAAAAAAAAGGCGCAGGGTTCCCCTTAATATCCATACCAGACCTGAAGGGCCTGATATGGAATTTGGGGGGACCCCCACGCTTTTTTTTTTTGGTTTAGGGTTCCCCTTAATATTCATACCAGACCCAAAGGGCCTGGTAATAGACTAAGGGGGAACCCATGCTGTTTTTTTTCAATGACTTTTATCTGTATTGCCGGGACCCGACAATTCTTTATAGTCATAGTGACAAGTTGTTTTAACCACTTAAGCCCCGGACCATTTTGCAGCTAAATGCCCAGGCCAGGTTTTGCGATTCGACACTGCGTCGCTTTAACAGACAATTGTGCGGTCGTGCGACGTGGCTCCCAAACAAAATTGGCGTCCTTTTTTCCCACAAATAGAGCTTTCTTTTGGTGGTATTTGATCATCTCTGCGGTTTTTATTTTTTGCGCTATAATCAAAAATAGAGCGACAATTTTGAAAAAAATGCAATATTTTTTACTTTTTTGCTATAATAAATATCCCCCAAAAACATATATACATTTTTTTTTCCTCAGTTTAGGCCGATACGTATTCTTCTACCTATTTTTGGTAAAAAATCGCAATAAGCGTTTATCGATTGGTTTGCGCAAAATTTATAGCGTTTACAAAATAGGGGATAGTTTTATTGCATTTTTATGAATTTTTTTTTTTTTACTACTATTGGCGGCGATCAGCAATTTTTTTCGTGACTGCGACATTATGGCGGACACTTCGGACAATTTTGACACATTTTTGAGACCATTGTCATTTTCACAGCAAAAAATGCATATAAATTGCATTGTTTATTGTGAAAATGACAGTTGCAGTTTGGGAGTTAACCACAGGGGGTGCTGTAGGAGTTAGGGTTCACCTAGTGTGTGTTTACAATTTTAGGGGGGTGTGGCTGTAGGACTGACGTCATCGATCGAGTCTCCCTTATAAAAAGGATCACTCGATCGATACGCCGCCACAGTGAAGCACGGGGAAGCCGTGTTTACATACGGCTCTCCCCGTTCTTCAGCTCCGGGGAGCGATCGCGACGGAGCGGCTATAAGCGAATAGCCGCGCCGTTGTCCCGGATCGCTCCCCGAGGGAATCCGCCTGCCGCACGCAGCGGAGGGGGTCCCGATCGGACCCCCCACCAGCTAGAAGGCAAGGACGTATATATACGCCCATCTGCCTGTCCGTGCCATTTTGCGGACGTAAATAGTCGTGCGGCGGGCGTTAAGGGGTTAAATTACTTTGTTTCCCTTTAGAAATGTCATTTTGTGCGGGGACATTTCTAAGCACGGGAAACATGCGCTACTTTACAGGCATACTATAGACACCCCCAGGTACAAAATTTAAAGAAATATTCACTGCTCCCGAAAAAACTTCTGTTTTTAAAACTTTTTTTTGCATTGATACATGTCCCCTGGGGCAGGACTCAGGTCCCCAAACACTTTTTATGACAATAACTTGCATATTTACCTTTAAAATGAGCACTTTTGATTTCTCCCATAGACTTTTAAAGGGTGTTCCGTGGCTTTTCGAATTTGCCCGGAACACCCCAAATTGTTCGCTGTTTGGAGAATGGGCGAACAGGCAATGTTCGAGTCAAACTCATGTTCGACTTGAACAGATAGCCCATCCCTATTGTATAGTTTAAAATGTCAACTTTAAGGTTCGTGGGCACAGTAATCGGTAGTAGTAAACATTGTTTGTTCGCCCACTAATACAATGTTTTTGGCAGATACAGGTTAACTACATTTGGTCATGCCTATTTGTATTAAAAAGTGTTTAATAAATTGTTGTCTAGATCATGTTCCTTCTTTGTTTACTGATACTTTCCTCCAGAGTCCTGTCTATAAGACCATGAAGCACGTGCTCCAGCAGGAAGACTAAAAGGATGGTGTCACTTATCTCCACTATCCCACAGCTCACTATTTTTGCAGTTTTATCAAAAAGGGGACACAGTGGAGCATGTATCCTATATCAGCAGTCACTATTGGTGCAAAACAAATTCAGGCTCCCTAGAGATAGTTCATGCACTGTAATCACAAAGGTAGTCTTTTTTTGCCTTGCTATTGCTGCCACAGCACCTATAGGATATGCAATGCAGAATTCCAATGTGTGGGGGTGTTGCACACTAATCTGTTGTGGAGGGAAGCTGTCTTTGAGGCTACATTTTCACCAGCCATGATGGAGTAAGTCACAGGGATATGCAATTAGCGGACCTCCAGATGTTGCAAAACTACAAATCCCATCATGCCTCTGCCTCTGGGTGTCATGCTTGTGGCTGTCAGAGCCTTGCTATGCCTCATGGGATTTGTAGTTCTGCAACAGCTGGAGGTCCGCTAATTGCATATCCCCGGAGTAAGAGCTGCAAAAATGTCTGCAAACACTTCTGACCTTGTGTAGTACGTCTTAATTTTGGGTAATTGCCCAGGAACAGAAGGCGTACCAAGTTAAACACATTGGCCCGCCAAGACAAGGGTGAGCATTGCAACTAAACTTGTTTTGGTAGTGTTTATAAGAAGTGGTGGCTGGTGCTCAAACAAACTGAAAAGTTCTGAAAAAAAATCAATTGCAGCCACTGTGCCATCAAACGAGCCACTGTGTCATCAATTGCAGCCACTGTTCCCATCAAATGCTGCCAGTGTGCCCACCAAATGCAGCCACTGTGCCATCAATTGCAGCCAGTGTGCCCATCAATTGCAGCCAGTGTGCCCATCAAATGCTGCCACTATGCCATCGAATGCCATCAGTTGGCGGAGAGGCGGTTCAGTGTTAGGAAAGTAAATATTAATTTGCTTTCCTAACACAGCTGAGTGAACTGCGAGCTCCAAGCATAGCGCTCACAGATCACTGTGTTTGATGCCTATTAGAGCCTATGGCGATAATCAGGTGCTTCAAAAACACCCTCGCCCCTGTTATTCAGGCGCCTGGCACCCGAAAAGGGGCCAGAGACCTGAATGAAGGGTGGCAGCGGCGGCCATAGATAGATTCATGCCCTTAATGCACAGGCCGCCACTGTTTATAAGGCTTTTTCTTCATGGTTTTCTGCCTGGCTTCTTGACTATCTTGGTTGTTAAAAGGTAGAACTGGATTCAACAGGGATGTTGGCAGATAAGCCAGGGCAATGTGTAGTAGGAGAAAAGATCTATCAACCAAATAATGAAGAAAAGGGTATTTTCTTTTTTCAATAGCCGGGTGTCGGCAATTGCAACTGCGAGTCATTTCAACCACTTCCCGAACATCCGCCGTCGTTTGACGGCGGCAGGTCGGCTCCCCTGTGCGAGAGCACGTAATATAACGCCGGCTCTCGCGCAGGCCACTAGGGGCACGATCGCCGCCAGGCACCCGCGATTGCTCGTTACAGAGCGGGGACCGGGTGCTGTGTGTGTAAACACACAGCTCCCGGTCCTGTCAGGGGGAGAAATGCTGATCTTCTGTTCATACAATGTATAAACAGAAGATCGGTCATTTCCCCTAGTGAGGCCACCCCCCTACAGTTAGAACACACCCAGGGAACATACTTAACCCCTTCCCCGCCCCCTGGTGTTAACCCCTTCACTGTCAGTGGCATTTTTATAGTAATCCAATGCATTTTTATAGCACTGATCGCTATAAAAATGCCAATGGTCCCAAAAATGTGTCAAAAGTGTCCGAATTGTCCGCCATAATGTCGCAGTACCGAAAAAAATCGCTGATCGTCACCATTACTAGTAAAAAAAAATATTAATAAAAATGCCATAAAAATACCCCCTATTTTGTAAACGCTATAACTTTTGCGCAAAACCAATCAAACGCTAATTGCGATTTTTTTTTTACGAAAAATATGTAGAAGAATATATATCGGCCTAAACTGAGGGAAAAAAACGTTTTTTTATATATTTTTGGGGGATATTTATTAAAGCAAAAAGTAAAAAATATTCATTTTTTTCAAAATTGTCGCTTTATTTTTGTTTATAGCGCAAAAACGAAATATCGCAGAGGGGAAAAAAAGGACGCTAATTGCTTGGTAGCCACGTCGCACGACCGCGCAATTGTTAGTTAAAGCAACGCAGTGCCGAATCGTAAAAAGTGCTCTGGTCTTTGATTAGCAATATGGTCCGGGGGTTAAGTGGTTAAATGATTATTGTAATTTGACTTGTTTTTTTTTCTTTAGAAATTTCATTTTTGCTGTGGTATGTTCTATATGTGCCTTTTACAGGCAGACTAAGAGCACCCCTCAGGCACTATATTTAAAGGAACTTTTATTGTTGCTAGCCCCCTCCCTTGGACTACAGGAGATTCAGGACGCTCTCTACTATTGCAGATAGAGAAAGGAGCTGTGTTTTAGTGGGCATCCTGACTCTCCTATAGTCCAAGGGAGGGTGCAAGCACGACACTCCACACCAGGGAAAAATCCTTGCATTACTGTGTGGAGTTACAGACAGAAGAACAGGAAGTGAGGATTTCTCAGAAGAAATAAGGACATTTAACCACTTAAAGACCACAGGTGTTTTTCAGATTTGGTGTTTGCAAGACTAAAACATTTTTTTCTGCTAGAAAATTACTTAAAACCCCCAAACATTATATATTTTTTTTTTTCTAACACCCTAGAGAATAAAATGGCGGTCATTGCAATACTTTTTGTCACACCGTATTTGCGCAGCAGTCTTACAAGCGCACTTTTTTTGGAAAAAATTCACTTTTTTGAATTAAAAAATAAGACAACAATAAATTTGGCCCAATTTTTTTATATATTGTGAAAGATAATGTTACGCCGAGTAAAATGATACCCAACATGTCACGCTTTAAAATTGCGCCCGCTCGTGGCATGGCGTCAAACTTTTACCCTTAAAAATCTAGATAGGCGACGTTTAAAAAATTCTATAAGTTGCATTTTTTGAGCTACAGAGTAGCTCTAGGGCTATAATTATTGCTCTCGCTCTAACGATCGCGGCGATACCTCACTTGTATGATTTGAACACCGTTTTCATATGCGGGCGCTACTTGCGTATGCGTTCGCTTCTGCGCGCGAGCTCGTCAGGACGGGGCGCTTTAAAAAAAATTTTTTTTTGTTTTCTCATTTAATTTTATTGATTTTATTATTTTTTACACTAAAATATAAAAAAAAAAAAAAATGATCACTTTTATTCCTATTACAAGGAATGTAAACATCCCTTGTAATAGAAAAAAGCATGACAGGTCCTCTTAAATATGAGATCTGGGGTCAAAAAGACCTCAGATCTCATATTTAGGCTTAAATGCAAAAAAAAAAAAAAAAAAAGGAAAATTTGTCATTTAAAAAAATGACAGAAAAAAAATTGTCTCTTTAAGAGGCTGGGCGGGACTGACGTTTTGACGTCACTTCCGCCTAGCAGAGCTATGAGGACGGGTGGGGGCCATCTTGCCCTCACTCAAGTCCTCACACACAAGGCGGCAGCATCGGATCTCCTCCGCCGCTACCGACGGCTCCGGTAAGCGGCGGAGGGCGCGGAAAAGCGGCGGGAGGGGGGGGGCCCCTCTCCCGCCACCGATAACGGCGATCTCGCGGCGAATCCGCCGCGGAGACCGCCGTTATCGTTTACCGGACTGCCCACTGAAAACATGGATATCTCAGTTGTGGCAGCAGCTGCTGCCGTTACTGAGATATCCATGTTTAAAAAGAGGACGTATATATACAGTGGGTGGTCCTTAAGTGGTTAAAAGCAAAATCGAAGGATGAGGTAATTTTGAGAATGATTAATTGTAAATATAGTACAAGGTATATCCTATTAACATGCATTGGTACACCATACGCAACAGAGCTGCTGTAAAAACAAAGGAAGATACACATACACATAAATAGTTACATAGTACTGAATGAATTTTGAATGTATAAAAGGTATACTGTATATGGGCCAGTGAATAGGTAATGAGCCAGACTTGACTGAGCACCCCATGAAATCTTGACGCGTTTCATGGCTATATGCTATTCATTAGGAGTTGGGTACAGAAATAAACTGTAAATACAAATGGAAAAGTAGTTTTAGTAGAATTAGTTAATATAATATACTCCTAAGGGGAAAAAAGACCTCGTGGGGAGAAAGGGATCTATACTCACAGGTCAGCTAAAGCACTGTGTTTGGCTAGCATCAAGGAAGATGGAACCCCAAACTTGTTGTCTGTTCCGGAGTTGAGACAAGTTTATGCACCTTAATTATATGTTTGTTATAGTTTTTATTATAGTATTTTTTCTGTTTTGTCATGTACAAGTTGTGAATACTTCCCTTTATGAATGTTTTTTTTTGCGCTGTATCTATTTGTAAATTATTTTAAATTAATAAAAATAATAGAAACCTAAAGCTGTGTGACGTACTACAAACATTAAATCATGTGAACAGCACCTGCACATAATTTGGTATAAATGCTTTTAACATAGTTGGATAATTAAAATAAATATTTACTGAAATAATTTTGAGTAAAAATTCTCAACTGCTTTAGTAAATTACCCACTATGGTTACTTGTATACCTTTTTTTATATTGCATGACTGAATTATCCAGCTCCTACAGCTTTTTACTGCTGTGAAGTTGCTCACCAGTAGGAATGAGCCGAACACCCCCCCGTTCGGTTCGCACCAGAACCTTCGAACGGACCGACCGTTCGCGTGAACATTTAGAACCCCATTGATGTCTATGGGACTCGAACATTCGAATTCAAAAGTGCTAATTTTAAAGCCTAATATGCAAGTTATTGTCGTAAAACATCTTTGAGAACCCGGGTCTTGACCCAGGGAACATATATCAATGGAAAAAAAGTTTTTAAAACTGTATTTTTTTCAGGAGCAGTGATTTTAATGATGCTTAAATAAAAAAACAAAAACATGAAAAATTCCTTTAAATATTGTGTCTATAGTATGCCTGTGAAGTGGCACGTGTTTAGAACTGTTCCTGCACAAAATGAGATTACTTTAAGAAAAAAGCTGCTTGTAGCTTTAATGTAATGTCTGGTCCCTGCAATATGGATGAAAATCATTGAGAAAAATGGAACAGACACAGACAGTACACACACCACGTAGCTTTAGGTGCAAACTACAGAGGGCAAAGGCAGTACACACACCAAGTAGCTTTATGGTGCACACTGCAGAGGACACAGGCAATACACCACGTGAGAATACTGCAGCTAGCACAATCACCTGCCTGCCAGTAAATTAGGAAGAGCTGATCTAGCTAAACTATACAGTGTACAAATATATATACAAAACCTGGGATGCATATATATCCTCTACACACTGTAACTTTAACTGACTAGCCTGCCTGCCTGCCTGCTCTATCTACCTGCAAAAAATGACACTCTCTCTGTCTCTCTCTGTTCTCTCTTAACCACCGCAACACACTACACAAGGCCGACCTGCAGAAGGCCTTTTATAGTGTGGGGTGTGCACTAAACCCCCTGAGCCATAATTGGCCAAAGCCACCCTAGCTTTGGCCAATTATGGCTCTCTGTTTTTTGCAAGCTGTGATTGGCCAAGCATGCGGGTCATAGTGCATGCTTGACCAATCATCAGCCAGCAATGCACTGTTATGGGCTGTGAAACGTAACTCGAATTTGGCGCGAATGGCCCAAAACGTTTGTAATTCGACGAACGATCGAACATACGATGTTCGACTCGAACATGAGTTCGATTTGAATACGAAGCTCATCCCTACTCACCAGGGCCATAGGCCCATTATTAATGTCAAAATGCCTCAAATGCGCCAGAAATGCTTTTAACATAGTTGGATAATTAAAGTAAAAATTCTCAACTACTTTAGTAAATTACCCACTATGGTTACTTTTAAAACTTTTTTTATTGCATGACTGAATTATCCAGCTCCTACAGCTTTTTGCTGCTGTGAAGTTGCTCACCAGGGCCATAGGCCCATTTTTTATGTCAAAATGGCTCATTCCACCAGTTTGAAGCAAGTTTAGTTTCTGTAAATGGATTATTACTAATCCAATTTAAAATGTTATAATTGTTACATTTGTTATCCAAGGTCCTTCAATTACAGTATGTACTTGCCAACTTTTGGAGGGGGGCTCCTTTACCAAATTGCTGTCCTATTTGTCCCTTTACCCTGTCCACCTCTTTTATTGTCTTTATCTACTCCTTTTTTGTTCAATCTGTTCTGTACAATTTGTTCAGTCTGGAACACTAGCATGGCTTTTCAGGATTATGGTGCAAGCACATAATACAAAGTACATGCACATCATAATATTTTTAGTTTTCAGTGTTGTGTGGGGCAATGGGAATGTAAGCGATTCACATCCTGACTTGATATCCAGCAGCATCGCCAGCAAGTTCCTGTTTTTCTCTTCACTAGACAATAAGTTCAGTTCCCTATTTTCCTTCAATCTCATTTCAATCTAACATTTATATTTCTTTATAATCTGTAATTATAGACATGCATCACATTTTAAATGTTTTCTAAAGCATTTGTATAAAATATACATTTTTATGTGTTTCAGTAATTTGTATTATGCACTATTAGATGGTAGCGCCTCATGTAATTTTTACTTGGCACCAATATTTATTAGCACTGAGCACTTTACTATACTTAACTTAATTAATTTATGTTTTGTTATTCTCATCTTTTTTTTCCCCTGGATTAACTATTATGCATCTCTGATAATTGAGTTTGATAGTATAAGGGCATCAGTTAAATGATTCATACACTCTGCAGTGGCATTTTAATTAATTAAATAGAAAATACTCTGTAATGTAATAGTTGAAATAAGTTAGCAATGATTATTTTTGAACAAAAGCAGAGACACACAAACAAAAGCCAAAATTAAAGTATGTGTAGTTAGACTTCGTCAGAGAAAAATATATTAAATAAAGAATATATCATGTAATAATACATCATCCTAAATCAATTGATTTTATAGGCTAAAGGTATATAGGCTGAATTTGATATTAACCACTTCAGCCCCGGAAGATTTTATCCCCATCCTGACCAGAGCACTTTTTACAATTTGGCACTGCATCACTTTATCTGACAATTGCGCGGTCGTTCGACACTGTGCCCAAAGTAAATTCGCATCCTTTTTTCCCCCCACAAATAGAGCTTTCTTTTGGTGGTAATTGATCATGTGGTTTTTATTTTTAGTGCTATAAAAAAGAGCAACAATTTTGAAAAAAAAAAAAAATATATATATTTTTGCTATAATAAGTATCCCCAAATTTAAAAATAAATATTAATATGTCTTAATCAATTTAGGCCAATATATTCTACATATTTTTGGTAAAAAAAAATCACAATAAGCTTATATTGATATCTAAGCCGCCATAACTTATTTTTTTTTCAAATCCACAAAGAATGCGCGTTGTAAGTTACGGCGGAGTAGTGTATCTTTGGCGGCATAAGGGCGCGCAATTCAAAACTATGTGATGGGGGCGTGTTTTATGTAAATACGTCGTAACCCAACGTAAACAACGTTATTTTTGAACGGCACATGCGCCGTCCGTGGGGGTATCCCAGTGTGCATGCTCGAAATTAAACCGGAACAAGCCAATGCTTACGACGGTGACGTCATTCTATGCAAATCCCTATTCGCGAACGACTTATGCAAACGACGTAAAAAAATCAAATTTCGACGCGGGAACGACAGCCATACTTAACATTGAGTACGCCACTATATAGCAGCTTTAACTTTACGCCGGAAAAAGCCGAACGCAAACGATGTAAAAAAATGCGCCGGCCGGACGTACGTTCGTGGATCGCCGTAACTAGCTAATTTGCATACTCGACGCAGAATTTGACGGAAACGCCACCTAAGATCCGACGGCGTACTAAGACATACGCCTGTCGGATCGATCCCAGATGCCGTCGTATCTTGTTTTGTAGATACAAAACAAAGATACAACGTGGGAACTTTAAAATTATGCGGCGTATCAATAGATACGCCGGCGTAATTCTTTTGTGGATCTGCCCCATAGTGTCTACAAACTATGGGAAAGATTTATGGCACATTTATTTATTTTTTACTAGTAATGGTGGTGATCTGCGATTTTAAGCGGTATTGCGACGGACAGATCGGAGACTTTTGATACTTTTTTGGGACCATTGGCATTTACAGTATACAGCGATCAGTGCTATAAAAATGTCACAGGAAGGGGTTAACACTAGGGGTGATCAAGAGGTTAATTGTGTGTTCTAACTGTATGGGAATGGGAGTCACTAGGAAAGGAGAAATGTCATTTTTCCTACTTAGTAGGAACAAACAATATGTCTCCTCTTTCCTGACAGCACAGGGTTTTTTGTGTCAAACACAAATCCCTGTGCTGGTGCTCGTGCATGGCCAGCGGGCATGATTGTCGCAGGCCACATGCGATTGCCCTGCAGGGAGCACATGCACGCCCTCTTGTGGCAGAAAAAGGGAAGGATGTACCTGTACGGGACTTCGCCCATGGGAGCCATTCTGCCACAGTATATCTGGGTGAGCCGGTCGGGAACCAGTAAACTAAGGAAAAAACACATGCACGCAAAACATGTAAGCCACAGTAACCTAGAGCTTTTGGTCCATTACGACAGACAAATTTCCTGTTCCCCTTTTGTTTCCGGCGTGACGCCAACGTCATCCTAGTGCGCCCGGCTCCAATCAGCTTGCTCGGCTTTTCCCGGTCCCATCTTCCAGCGGCGGACATCACAACACATTGCCTGTGGTACAGCAGAGTCTACAGCTACGACTAACCACAGAGCCATCCGCTTGTCACAAGAGCACTTTGCCTTTGTGATCTTCCTCTAAGGCCCCATACACACGGGAGGATTTATCCGCGGATACGGTCCAGCGGACCGTTTCCGCGGATAAATCCTCTCGAGGATTTCAGCAGATGTTAATGCGATGGAGTGTACTCACCATCGCATTGAAATCCGCGCCGAAATCCTCTGGCGATGACGTGTCGCGCCGTCGCCGCGATTATGACGCGGCGGCGTGCGCGACGCTGTCATATAAGGAATTCCACGCATGCGTCGAATCATTACGACGCATGCGGGGGATCCCTTCGGACGGATGGGTCCGGTGAGTCTATACAGACCAGCGGATCCATCCGTTGGGATGGATTCCAGCAGATGGATTTGTTTGGCATGTCAGCAAATATTCGATCTGCTGGAATCCATCCCAGGGGAGAAATATCCGCGGAAACAGATCCGCTGGAGTGTACACACCATAGGATCTATCCGATGAAACCCATTTGCTGGGATTTTTCAGCGGATGGATTCTATCGTGTGTACGGGGCCTTAGATATCAGCCAAGTCTGACTATCAGCTGGAGGTTATGGGTTGTAATTTAACCATCTCCTTTAGATTACTGGGCTTCCATTGTCATCTACAAGGATAATTACATTCTTCCATGTTTATACCTGCAAGCTGATCGGCTTCCCTATCCAGATATCACAGTGGTACGGTCCTTTTCAAACAATAGTTCTTTTTATGTTAGTATCTATATTAGCTATATGTTCCTATGACTGTTTTTGCAACCTTTGCAAGTTTTCAACATTAGCAGTTGCTGTTTAATTATTTTAAAAAGTGCAATAAATTAACTTTTTACTTATTTAAGTATTAATGCTTTACCCACAGAGTGCTGCTTCTTTGTTTTTGTCTCTTGTTATCCATTCTTCCAGTGGTTGGCAGCTGCAAGGGGTTTTAGCCCATTTTACAACTTCCAGGCTGACACATACGGCTGACAGGTTTTAGCGCTCAAGGAACTTTGGGCCAGATTCACAAAAGAGATACGACGGCGTATCTCCTGATACGCCGTCGTATCTCTGTTTCTATCTATGCGACTGATTCATAGAATCAGTTACGCATAGATATCCATAAGATCCGACAGGTGTAATTGTTTTACACTGTCGGATCTTAGGATGCAGTACCGCGGCCGCCGCTGGGGGGAGTTTGCGTCGTAAACCAGCGTCGGGTATGCAAATTAGGAGTTGCGGCGATTCACAACGGATTTTCGCGTTCGCTACGTCGCCGCTAGTCTAGTTTCCCCTCGCAAAGTTAGTCGTTATTTGACCTGCCTTAACTTTACACAGCAATCATATTGCTGTATAAAGTATGGCCGTCGTTTCCGCGTCGAAATTTAAAAATGAACGTCGTTTGCATAAGCCTTCCGGGAATACGGAATTATGCGCATCGCCGTTCGAAAAAATGACGTCACTGCGCGCAAAGCACAACGGGAATTGCGAAACGGAGCATGCAGTAGGTCCGGCGCGGGAGCGAGCCTAATTTAAATGGCACACGCCCATTTAAATTACGCGGGCTTACGCCGGAGGCTGCCAGCGTAGTTTTCATCGCAAGTGCTTTGTGAATCAGGCACTTGCGATGAAAACTTGCGGCGGTGTAACATATCTACGATACGTTACGCCGCCGCGATTCTACGTGAATCTGGCCCTTAATGTATGTCTTTCCAATGAATAGGAATTAAGGGCCAGATTCACAAGGGAGATACGACGGAGAATCTCAGATACTCCGTCGTATCTCTCAGAGTATCTATGCGACTGATTCATAGAATCAGTTACGCATAGATAGCCCTAAGATCCGACAGGTGTAATTGTTTTACACTGTCGGATCTTAGGATGCAGTACCGCGACTGGGGGGAGTTTTTCCCGTCGTTACGTCGTCGCAAGTTTTAGATTCCCGTCTCAAAGATAGGGCTGCTATTAACATGGTTTAAAATTACTCCACCATGTTAAAGTATGCCCCTCTTTCCCGCGTCGCTTTTGAATTTTTTTGTTTTCCCGACGTAAGTACGTTACGCACGTTGCGATTCTCAACACGTCGGCGCGTCGTAATTTCGTGCAAAGCACGTCAGGAAACTTGCGACCGGAGCATGCGCAGTACATCCGGCACGGGAGCGCGCCTTATTTAAATGGTACCCGCCCCATTTGAATTGGGCCGCCTTGCGCCGGACGTGTTTACGATACACCGCCGCAAGTTTCCAGGTAAGTGCTTTGTGGATCGGGCACTTAGACTGAAAACTTGTAACGTAAACGGGTTACGTTACGCTGCGCCGCAGGTACGTGAATCTGGCCCTAAGGACTTAGCCACATTGAGTAGGTACTTTTACAGAGAGTGCTTGTATTTCTTGAGTGGAAAATTGGTTACATGCAATAAACAGCATGCCACGTGGTATTTGTATAATTAAGGCTTTGACTTTGTCCCAAAATGGTACAATTATTGGACAATGCTACCATATATGGGACAATGTGCCCCTCTCTTTCTGGTACCTCCAACATGCTGCTGAAGTTTGTGGGTTACAACCATGTAACTTGGCTGTGGTGTTATACCAATGTGGCATAAGCTTATATGCTGTCTCTTGCATTTTTGTGCTGATGGAACATTTGTGAGTAAAGATACAAGCATACCTCCATTTTTTTGGCTGAGATCTCCATTTGTAGCTCCTCCGACCATTTCCTCCTGAGTCCATCCGTGCCAGTGACTTTTGAGTTTATTTAACCATGTGTAAGCAGTGGAGGTGGCTCTAATGAACTGAGTACCCTCTTGACATACGGACTCCAGGTCCCTAAGGGGTCTATGAAAGTTCTCTTTGCCTGTCTTCCCCCCTAGATAGCTGTGTAATTGTAGATATGCCCAGAGGGGCATATGTGGTAAGTTCGTCCCTTCTTTAAGTGAGACCCAGGTTTTTAATTTGCCATCAGTAAAGCAACCTCCAGCTACAAGGGTGCCTGATTGATGAGTTGGTTGAAATGCTGGGTTACCTATGCCAGGTGTAAAGTCAGGGTTGTCTTTTAATGGTGTTAGGGGGCTGAGAGAGGAAGTGACGTCTGCGTTTGTAGCCAGGAAAATTTTCAGGGTGTTCCCCGTTAATGAGTGTCTTCGCAAATTAAGAGGATAGCTCCTCCATTGGGGAATATTTTAGTGGGATTGGGCCCATTCCTCCCTGCTGTTTAGGTTATGTCAATAGAGTAAATGCAATTTTCGGTTTCTGACAATTCCAGAGAAACCTTAGCAGGATAGATGTTGGTGAATTAAAAAAGCTTGTGGAAATCTTGACTGGTAGCGTATGCAATAGGTAGAGTAGCCTAGGTAAAATTGTCATTTTAATTATGGCTGCGTGGCCAAACCAGGAGAAGTATCCAGATTGCCATCGGATTAGTTCCTTCTCAATATTTTTGATAAGAGAGGGGAAATTCTGATCGATGTGGAGGTTAGTGAGGGTGTAAGCCATACTCCTAGGTATTTCAGTGCCTTGGAGTCCCATTTGAAAGGGGAGTTTACCTTGGTCTGTGTAAGAGTCTGCTCTGGGAGGAATATGTTCATAGCATCAGATTTCGAGTAGTTTATCCGAAGGTTGGAAACGTGGCGGTAATGTGTAAATTATTTCATTAAATTTGGTATTGTGCTTACCGGGTTAGTCAGGAAAAATAACAAATCATCTGCATAAGCGGCTACCTTGAACTCCCTGTCCTGGACCCTGAAGCCTGTAATGTCTGCATTAGCTTTAATCAACCTAATAAATGACTCTAGGGAGAGTATGAATAGGAGGGGGGAAGTGGGCATCCCTGCCCAGTGCCATTGGTTATAAGAACCTTGTTGGATAGTGTGCCATTATCTTTTAGTTTTGCTGATGGGTTTTGGTAGAGCGCAGAGATCCTAGCCATCATATGAGGTCCAAGACCTATCCTCTCGCAGACAGCTAACAAAAAATCCCAAGCGCCCCGCTCAAAGGCCTTCTCTGTGTCTGTGGACAGGAGAAAACCCTTGATATTCCAAGTGTGTGTCATGTGGGTCAGTAAGCAAAGCCTAAATCATGTTATCCTTAACCTCTCGACCAGGCATGGCTTTATGTTCTGGACCAATCAGGTTCGGAGCAGGGGGCTCAAGCTTGTTGCCAGTATTTTTGAAAACATTTTTACATCCAAGTTTAGCAGTGAGATGGGACGGTAGCTGGCACATTCTGCAGTGTTTTTACCAGGTTTCGGGATCATCGCAATATAGGCAGAGAGAAAATCTTGTGACTTTCCTGGGTTCAGAGAGGGAGCATAGGGCTGCCCTAAGCAAGTCAGTTAAAATGTCTGCAAAAGTCTTGTAGTAGATGGATGAGCATCCATCCCAGCCCAGACTTTTGCCCGATTTCAGATTTTTGATTGGGTGTTTAATTTCTGATGCTTCAATCAGGCTCTTCAAACGTGCTATATTCTCGTCTTTCAACGAGGGCATACCACTTCTTCTGTCCAGATAGTCCCAGATAATTTGCTGTCAGTCTTCTAGCATATCTCCCTGCCCAATGCCACGGCGGTAAATTGTACAATTTCATATAGAAGTTGTGGAAGTGCTATGCTATGGCCTCTGTGGTAACGTCTACTTTGCCGTCGCCCCGTCAGATGCCTGGTATGAGGTTGCTAGAGGTCTGTTCTCTCTGGGCTCTCACAAGTAGTCTACCTGATTTGTTGCCTGATTCATAGTACAGTTTTTTTTTAAAGAACAAGAATCTTTTTGATCTCTAGTCAAATATTTGTTGGAGGACCTTCCTAATGCCTAGGAGCTCTTCTGCTGTGTTTATGGAGTGTTTCCAATTTTTTAATATGTTCAGTCAAGACCTCAATGTTTTTGTCTTTTTTTTTACGCTGTGCACCCATTCTGAATAGTTCTCCCCGTAAGGTGCACTTGTGCTCTTCCCATATGATGAGTGGGTCTGCATCAGGGGAGTTGTTGTGTTGGAAGAATTCTGTAAGTGATGTAGTCCAGTCGAGTATGTTTGTTATGGGGGAAGTAGTATGTGAAGTCACGCCCCTCTGGGTTGACAAAGCACCAATTTTGGTATTTTGTTTGTTTGTGTTTTTGTGGTTTTTTTTTTGTGTGTGTCATTATTATTAGTGTTTTATGCCTCATCTGCAGTGTATATTAAAATAAAGATTCCTTTATTTTGCCTGAACATGCAGCTGGACGTGTCTCTGTGGGGGACTATTTAAATCCCTTCATTCAGTTTTCAAATTTTAATGTGGTCTTGTTGGATATTCTCCTGTCCCTGTGAATGGCAATCCATGGAGCTCTACAAGGAAATGTATACATTTCTAATAATTGTAATTGATGTAAAAAAATATATATGGCTATGAAAACAGAAATATTATGGTGGAATTTTCTATTGTCAGAGTGATGATTAACCACTTGCCGACCGGCCACCGTCGTTATACGTCGACAAGTTGGCTCGGCTGGGCGAGAGCACGTAGTATGACGTCCTCTCTCCCAGCCGCCACTAGGGGGCGCGTGCGCCCCCCCCCCCGCTCGCCCCCGACTCCCGTGCGTGTGCCCGGTGGGCGCGATCGCCGCCGGGCACACGCGATCGCTCGGTACAGAGCGGGGACCGGGAGCTGTGTGTGTAAACACACAGCTCCCGGTCCTGTCAGCAGGGGAAATGCTGATCTTCGGTTCATACAATGTATGAACCGAGGATCAGTGTTTCCCCTAGTGAGGCCACCCCCCCCCCACAGTAAGAACACACCCAGGCATACTTAACCCCTTCCCCGCCCCCTAGTGTTAACCCCTTCACTGCCAGTGGCATTTTTATAGTAATCCAATGCATTTTTATAGCACTGATCGCTATAAAAATGCCAATGGTCCCAAAAATGTGTCAAAAGTGTCCGAAGTGTCCGCCATAATGTCGCAGTACCGAAAAAAAAAAAAAATCGCTGATCGCCGCCATTACTAGTAAAAAAAAATATAATAAAAATGACATAAAAATACCCCCTATTTTGTAAACGCTATAACTTTTGCGCAACCAATCGACGCTTATTGCGATTTTTTTTACGAAAAATATGTAGAAGAAAACGTATCGGCCTAAACTGAGGAAAAAAATAGTTTTTTTATACATTTTTGGGGGATATTTATTATAGCAAAATGTAAAAAATATTCATTTTTTTCAAAATTGTCGCTCTATTTTTGTTTATAGCGCAGAAACTAAAAACCGCAGAGGTGATCAAATACCACCAAAAGAAAGCTCTATTTGTGGGAAAAAAAGGACGCCAATTTTGTTTGGGGGCCACGTCGCACGACCGCGCAATTGTCTGTTAAAGCGACGCAGTCCCGAATCGCAAAAAGTACTCTGGTCTTTGGGCAGCAATATGGTCCGGGGGGTAAGTGGTTATTATCCCTGAGGAAGACATTTGAAATGATAAATAAACCAGCCTAAACAATTGACCATGTAGTTGCCATCATCCCTTAAAACTTTGTAATGTGGAAACCTCTAGGGTTGGGATTATGTGGGCAACGAAAAGAATATATATTCAAAAAATTATAAAAATATATTTTAATACATATGCGTAGACAAATTACAAAAATTACATGAAATACAAAATTGGTGAAAAAAAACAAAACATTTACATTGAAAACATATAAATAGACAGATTGACACTATGCCATGTTACAACATGAAATTCACCCCAAAGAGGTGAATTTGACAAAGATGGACTGATCCAACGCGTTTCCGAAAAAACTTTCAAAGTTTGATCTTCCTCAGGGATGTAAAGTGTCTTTACTGTCTGAATAGAGAAAATGTTGATTGAAAAATATATGCAATGAAATTATATTCAATATTGTAAAAGTTCATACAGATGCAATAAAAAAACTCACTTCATAGTGCCTATGGCTGTGTCTCCATTCTACACCTGAAATAATCTCCACAGTGCTGTCCCAAGATCCCCAAGCCGATCCGTAATCCAAATCCACAAAAAAAAAAAACGCCAAACACTATCTCATCAGAGATTGAGACCAAAAAGGTCAAAAAAGGCGTTTAAAAGAGTGAATCTAGCAAAGGAAAAAACAATACATAGTAAAAAAGGTCGTTCAAAAACTCATGGATGGTGAAAGCAAGTCTGTATTTGTCAAAAGACAAAATAAAGAAATCCCACTTACTTGATGGAAAAGTGGACTAACTCTCAAGATGAAATGTTTTCCATATGGAGAAAAAAGGTGCCCCAAAGAATATGTAACTTGTCGAGATTATCCAGCAGATATACTAAAAAACAGAGGGAAAAGAACAGCACCATTTAGAAGGAATACATCAATTGGGAGAAAATGATCTTTACCATGAGAAAATGGAGAAAAACGTACTAAGTATATAAACCAAAAGGACTTCCAGCAGCGAGATCCTGGGTGGAAAGGACCTTCTTATGGATGTTGTACAGAGATCAATTAGATGCTCCTCGCAAATGCTGAGGAGGGAGAATGACACCATTCAAACTCCCCGGCATTCTTATATAGCATGGCTATAACTCTCATTGGTTAAAAAGATACCATGTGACCGCATCAGCTGTATGATGCATCACATGTTAAGTAATGACTGAAAGAAAAATTCCTTAATGATATAGGTGGAGTGTAGAATGTGCCACCCATACACGGACAACCACCAATAGCAGTACTGCAGAGGGGCCGTGCTGGAAGTCTGCACAGCTGATGACACAAACAAGGTGTGCACCGTGCTGAGCAGAAAAATCAGCAGCAATTACAAACAGCTAACAAGGAGCTGTCTTTAGCATTTGCCTAGTAAGCCAATGGTACATAGCAGAAAAAAAAAAAAAAGTGGGCGCCGTGTTTGACAATAGAGAAATTGGTGGACAGAAACACCAAATCCCATTGTGCAGGATTGAAAAATATTCCAATCAAAGAAAAGATTATTAATACGAGTTTTGCTTATAAATAAACAAAAAATGCTTGTTTAAATGTATTGTCTCTATCATGGCTTGTAAAACCAATGAAAAAGGAATTAAAAAAGAAAATATATAATAATAAAGGCAAAAAACGGAAAGAAAGCGCCTGGCTAGGTACACTGCTGGATGCAGTTCGTGGGTGGTTGACCAAAAGCTATAAAGGGGATTGTGGTCATCTTTTAGAGAGAGAATAGGGGAAATGCCACAAAAAGACACAAATAGCCGGCGGTGCCAGGGAATGACCCCAGTAAAAAGGGGATCAAGAGGGTCTACAGTTTGAGGGTTGCCCAAACAGACACTTGCACCGGATGAGAAGGGAGGCGATTGGGACTGGAAAGGAGGGGCTAATCTTGGGGGCAGTGCGGAGGTACCGCAGATGATGGGGGACACATGAAAGTAGGGTTGCCACCTCATCCCTTTAAAACAGAACACATATGAATTACACAGGTTCTGAGGCTAATTTAATTTAGATAAGGCTCCACTTGAGTTTAATTACCACCTTAATCAGCCACAGAACCTGTGTAATTCATATGTGTTCTGTTTTAAAGGGATGAGGTGGCAACCCTACATGAAAGGGCACTTGAAGTATTGAGCTCATATGCATACAAGAATCATGAACAAATTTCCAAAACAAACAATACAAAATGATATATATATATAAATATGCATGAAATAGATATCTTCCAAAAAATAAATACTGGAAATAAATCTTCCTGAGTTACAAAGTAACAAATATAGTAAACCCCATATGATGTAACATTGTAGCTCCTATTGAAAAACAACAAACTATACTGTAAACAATTCCCAAAAGGAAATAAAGACAGAGAGAGGTGGAAAAATGGGAGGAGGAAAGCCTAGGGGCCAAAGTTGCACAATTTGGCCCATATATACAATTAAAAAGTCAATAAAGAATTGTCTAAAAATGAAATGAGAAGATGATATTCAATCAGTTTTCCCTGAACTGAATCTCTCCAAGAAGGGTCTAAAACTCTCCATCTCATTGAGTCCTGGGGGGGTGGTTGCCCTAAGACGTCTAATCCAGCGCATTTCTCGCTGGAGCAGGGTCTTGTTCCAATCACCTCCCCTTAGTGGAATATGGATACGCTCCAAAACATAGAAAGAAACCCTTGGCATTCTATAATGGTGGCATTTAGCAACATGTCGACCAAGTGGGAGATATAGATTCCCTATGGTCATACTGTATACATGTTTCTCAACACGTTTCCTTAATTCCTGTCTTGTCTTTCCAATGTAGAACCCTCCACATTGACAGGACATGAGGTAAACAACACCCTGTGTTTTGCAATTTGCATAATGACGGGATTTGAAAAGGTCACCATTGGGTAATGTTAAATGGGGTCCTCCTCCAATAATGGAACATTGTTTGCAGGAACCACAGGGATATGCCCCGAAAGTCCTGCATGGATCTCCCCTATTCTCACCTTTATATTCGCTTTGTACCAACATATTACCTATGGATGTAGCTTTCCTATAGGTAATTTGGGGTTTTGCAGTGATGACTCCCTTTAAAGTTGGGTCCTCGGTGAGGATAGGCCAATATTTATTGATGATCCTGCGAATTTTTTGGTGAGAATTTGAGAAGGTCATTATAATACGAGGAGTATTACATTCTAATCTCTTCTTTTTTTTGAAGATTAGTTTACGTCTTTTTATACCCAAAACTCTGGTGAATGCTTTTTTGAGGCCTGTTTTTAAATAGCCCCGTGCCATCAGGCGGTCACTAAGCTCGTCAGATTCCCTTTGAAAGGTGTCGTCAGAGGTACAGTTCCTTCTTTTCTTCTTTTTTCTTTTTTTTTCCCACTTCAGACTTCACCACAGCGAGAGACCCGCTCATGATTTTATTCATAATTCCGTCTCTACATCTGGTTTAGCATCATTTGTGGTCTATTACTTATCATATTTTATACTTGTTAATTTTTTTTTTTTTCCTCCTTCATCGGGGACTATATCCAATGTACTAAATACGGATTTTCAATAAAAGAAAGTTTTTATCCGAGTGCCAGAGAAAAAAACAAAAACCCCTTTACGCCCCTCCCCAACAAAACCCCCCCCCTCATCCCCCCACCCTTCCCCCGCCCTGGACCATCCCACGACTCCACTTGATGAATTCTTTCCCTTAGTTGCACATACATTCCTATTCCTCTCTCAGGTTTTCTGCGAAACTCCAGGACTTTTTGAATTCTAACCAGGCTGCCCAGATATCCTTTTCCCCTACCTTGTTTTTATACACTCCATATTTTAATTTCTCTCTCCTATAAGTATCCTCTACGGAGTCGATCCATTCCCACATTTGCGGACTTTCCAGATCTCTCCATTTTAAGGGTATCAATCGTTTCGCTGCGTTGAGCAAATGGGGGATCAATGAGCCCTTGTATTCCTTCTCTGGTACCTCCCCCCCATGAAAGAGAAATACCCATGGGTTATCTTCTACTTCCTTTTTTGTTATTTCTTTTATCAGGGCCAAGATTTTTTTCCAATAAGCTTTGATTTTCAGGCAGTCCCACCAAAGGTGCGCCATCGTTCCTCTTGACGCACAGCCTCTCCAGCATTTCTCTGACTCATCCGCTGTAAATTTGGCCATTTTATCTGGGGTGGCATACCACCTCGTCAGACATTTAAAGTTCATCTCGGCGGTTTTTACATCCACCGCCGAGGTGTGAGTCATGTTCAGGATTCTTCCTACGGACGATTTCCCTCTTGGGACACCTAGATCTCTTTCCCAATTTTGGATGTATTTTAGCGTGTCCAACTCTTCCGTTTTCTGCAGATAATTATAGATTTTAGATATATTTCCTTTTGAGCTTTCGGTGCTACACAATTGTTCCAAAATAGTGTACTCCTCTTGTGTCCGTAAAGGGTGTGGGAGGCGCTTGACAAATGATACCAACTGCGAGTATCTCCACTCGTCAAGCGCCCTAATTCCAATCCTATATTTAATATCGTGAAGTGTCCTAATTTGACCCTCTAGTGTTATATCTTTTAGCTGTGTTCTATTTGTAATCCAATTTCCGCCTACTTCTTTTGTCCCTGGTAAAAAATATTCATTTTCTTTTAACTCTATTAAGGGTGAATTGAATTCTGTTTTTAATTGTTTGTGTAATCTATCCCAAATCCTCCACGCATTGTGTGTAATTGTGTGTGTTGACGTGTGTAAAGATCTATATTGTGGTGGGTTCCAAATTAATCTCCCTAGCTGTGCCCTCGCTAATGTGCATTCAATGTGTATCCATCTTTTATCCTGGGACTCTTTAGCCCATTCTATAACCCGTGAGAGAACCGAAGCATTATAATACAATCTGATATCCGGTACCGCTAAGCCTCCCTTTTTCTTGGCCCGTTTTAGTGTTTGAGCAGACACCCTGTGTTTTTTATTATTCCAAATATAGTTCATTATGAGGGAGTTAATTATTTTGATGTATGACGGTGGCAGGTAAATTGGGACCATTTGAAACTTATACAGAATTTTTGGGATAAGGACCATTTTAACCACATTTATCCTCCCGAACCACGAGATTGGTTTATTATATATGTTTTTAATTTCTCTTTTAATTTCGTTAAGCAGGGGGATACAGTTTATTCTATATATTTTCTTAAAGTTATTTGCCAGTTTTATGCCCAAGTACTTTATCTCACTTTGCCATGTGAAGTTATATTTCTTCCGCAGATATTGTTCTTCCTCTTTAAGAATGTTTATATTCAGTACCTCCGTCTTTTCTGTATTCATTTTAAAGTTTGATACCTCACCATATTGTTTTAAAGTAGCTATTAATTTCGAGAAAGTGACTCTTGGGCTACTTATAAAAAATAGAATATCGTCTGCAAAGGCGGACAATTTGTGCTCGTCTTCTCCTACTTCTACTCCGTATATTTCTGGATTTTGTCGGACCATTGCCAGCAGGGGTTCCAATGAGAGGACAAAGAGGAGGGGGGACAGGGGGCAACCCTGCCTAGTTCCATTTCTCATCTCGAAGGGTGCGGAAAGAGATCCGTTGATCTTGATCCTAGCACATGGATGGAAATAGAGAGTTTTGATCCACTTGATCATCCTTGGGCCTATTCCTATAAATTCTAATGTTTGTATCAGGAACCCCCAGTCTACCCTGTCGAACGCTTTCTCAGCGTCTACTGACAGGAATAAACCGGGGGTCCCTGTTTCTTTGATCTGCTCCAAGAGAAGAAGAGCCCTGACCCCATTGTCCTTTCCCTCCCTCCCAGGTATGAAACCAACCTGGTCTGGGTGGACAACAGCTGTCATCACCCCCTTCATTCTTTCGGCCAAAATTTTTGCATACAGTTTAGTGTCTGCATTCAGGAGTGAGATTGGTCGAAACCCTGAGCATATCGTGTTGCCCTTTCACTCTTTTTTGATGACAGTAATCGTAGCTGTTAATGCCTCTCTACTCATCTCGTAGTCTAGCCCCAGGCCATTGAAATATTGGCACAGTCTAGGGACTAAGATGGTACTAAACCTTTGTATATAGGCTGACGTGAAACCGTCTGGTCCGGGGCTTTTCCCCTTAGGGGTATTTTTTAAGACCTCTCTTATTTCCTGCTCAGTTATACATTCCTCCATTCTTTCTATCTCGTACTCTTCTATCTTTGGTAGGCTAGTTTGCTGTAGTACTTCCCTGATCTTTTCCCTTTTTTCGGCTGGGTCCCTAAACTTCTGTTGAACATCGTATAGTTTTTCATAATAGCTTCTAAAAGATTCTGCTATTTGATTTGTGACGTATACTAAGTCCCCATTTCCGTTCCTGATTTTTTCAATAAAATTCCTGGTTTTCTTTTTTTTTACCATTCTGGCCAAATTTTTACTAGGTTTATTTCCCCAGACATATCTTTCTCTCTCCATCCTGTCTATGAAGTTCTTGGTTTCTTGCCCAGCAAGGGCCTTATATTCATCTCTTGTTATAGTTAACTTACGGAGTGTTTCCCTCTTTTGTCCCTGCATTTTATGTTCCTGTTCCAGCTTATATATCTCCTCCTTTAATGTTTTTAGTTTACTCATCCTTATTTTTTTTTCTTTGCCCCTTCTGCAATAAAGATCCCTCTTATATAGGCTTTGTGGGCGTCCCACAGAGTTGCTCTTGAGATACCTTCCCTGTCATTCTCCTGAAAATACCATTTCAATTCTTTCTGTACTCTTTCGACCACCTCCTCGTCCCCCAACAGACTTTCATCCAATCTCCATTCAGGTGGGGAGGATTTTTGTATGGATGTGTTTATTATCATGGTTACAGGAGCATGGTCTGATAGTGTTGTGATCTCACAACTTGCTTCAACCACCCTCTCCAACAGTCTGTGGTCCACGAGGATGTAGTCGATCCTCGAGTACGTCCCATGTACAGGGGAAAAAAACGTATAGTCAAATGTCTTGGGATTGCGAATTCGCCAGACATCAACCATTTGATTTTGTGACATTTGTTTTTTCAATAGCTTAAGATGCTCACCACTATTCCCCTGTACCTGGGACGTACTATCGAGGCTTGGGCACATGCAGAAGTTAAAGTCCCCCATCAGCACCACATGTCCCTCTTCAAAATCTTTTAATTTTCTGAGGATTTTACTGATATATTTAACCGAATTCACATTGGGGGCATACACATTTGCCAGGGTATAATCCTCCTCTCCTAATTTTATTTTCAAAAACAAGTATCTCCCCTCAGGGTCGATCATTCTGTCCACCAATGTGAATCTAACTCCTCTTGAAAATCCAATGGCAACCCCACGGGATCTCGATGAAACTGTATCCCCATAATACCAAACAGGATATTCAAGTGAGTGCAGATTTATATTGGACTCTAAGGTAATGTGGGTCTCTTGTAGGTATACGATATCTACTTTATACTGCATTAATTCGCCAAGAATTTTATGTCTCTTGGTATGGGAGTTTAGTCCTTTTACATTGTATGATAGGAATTTAATATCTGTCATTTATCTTTTTTCTTTTTTTTTTTATTATAAGTTTCAAGAGAATTCTTGTGGAGTCGTTCGGATGGTCCCCCTCCCATTTCCCTCCCCTTTTCCCCCCGTCCTCCCATTTTCCCTCCCTCCCTCCCCCCACCCCTTTTCCCCCCGTCCTCCCATTTCCCCCTCCCCCCCTCACTCCCCAGCCCCCCCTCCCTCCCCCACCCCGGCCCACTCTTGGCCTGGGAGCCGCTGGTAGAAGACTCCTCGCCTTCATCCTTGGCTCCTCTTTCGTGGTGGTGTTCAGGGCTCCCCCTTGACTCCCCCCACCCCCTCACCCCCCCTCCCCCCACCTCCCCGTCCAGCATCTCAGAATTCCATACTAAGCAGAGCCCAGCTAATCCACCCAATCAGGGAGTTCAGGGATTGTTAAGTCCATTTTAGAGCAAAATTCGTTCAGTTCCTCCGGGTACCTGAGTCGTGCTGTTTTGCCCCCCTTTATACCTATGAGGCACACCGGAAATCCCCATTGGTACTTAATATTTTGTGCCCGCATAAGCTCCAGGAGGGGTTTCAAGCATCTCCTCCTTGCCAGTGTTTCTTTAGCCAGATCGGAGAATATTTGTAGCTCAGTGTCTCTATATCTCAGGGGGGGTTTCCCCCTAAGCCTGCTCCATATTTCTGCTTTATCTACGTAATTCCTGAACCTTACTACCACATCCCTTGGGCCGTATCTTTCTATTAGTTGGGGGTTCCCCACTCGGTGCACTCTCTCGATCTTAAGGGGCTTGGATTCTACTGATCTCTCTAGCAGGGGGTTAAAAATTGTGTTCATGATATCTCTTAGGTCTTCCTCCTTTTCTTCCGCTAACCCTCTAATTCTAAGGTTCTGTCGCCTGTTGCGATTCTCCTGGTCCTCAATCCTATATGCCACCAATCTCTGGTTTTCGGTCAGGGCCTTTACTTGTCTTTTCAAGGATTTTATTTCCTGATCCTGCTCCTCTATTCTCTTTTCCGTCTCTACCACTCTTTCACGGAGCCCTCCTAGGTCTATTCTTATCTTGTTAATTTCTGTCCTTATGATATTTTCCATGACATTTTCCATCCTCGTCAGCATTGCGTTCATCTCTGCCTTTGTAGGGGGCTGTGTATCTTGGGATAGCTCCTCTGCATTATTTTGCTCTTGCTCGCTTTCTAGTGTCGTTTCACCTCTAGAGCTCTCCACACTACTTGTTCCTACTCCTTTTTTTTTTCCGATCTTCTTCTTTTCAGTTTTTTTTGCGAGTCCTGGGCTTTTAAGGCTCCCTTCCTGCGTCATATATTGCTGTATGGAGCTATTCCCCGAGTTATTCTTAGTTGATTTTGTAGTGCCACCCCTCGTAGATCTGTTCATTTTGTTGGAGGATCGAATTCTCTTCCCCAGTTTGGAGATGGATTTTTTTTTTTTTTTTAAAAGAAAAGAGAGTGGCCCACCACTTTCTTCCCCGATGTGAGCTTCTATCTTCCCTTATCTACTACTCATGTCCTGAAAAAGTAGATTTTCAATAAAGAGAGGGCCACAGGAAAGCAAGAGCCCTGAGCTAAGAAAAGGAGGTAAAGGGCTGATCCGCAGGGGAGAGGACGTTTACTGCTTTAAGCAGAATTACCTGGACCACCGGACTCGCTTCTTATAAGGTAAATACCTTCAATGTTTTTAAAGAGCCATCTCCTATGCTACATCAGCCCAGAACATCCTCATTGTTCCAGAGACAGGGGAGACACTTTGAGTCAGGGAGGGCCTAAATGATCTTTCCCTGTCCCCCAATCTTCAAAGACTGGAATTTTACCAGCTTCTCACGGTCACGTGTGCGTTACCGGTACAGTCCAGAGAGAGTAATGTATTTTTGGCCATCCTTCACCGGCCTAAGTTTTCCCTCAGAACGCTAATGCTTCAATGCCCAGGCCATCGGAGTTGTCATTAATTCAACTATATAAAAGGGCAATTAGGTAAATCATGAGAGGGAAGATCAGCATTTATATCGCCCTGGTTTTTCCTCCTGTTTGACTCCACAGACCAGCCAGAGCCATTCAATAAGGACAGGGACCAGACACTTAAATATGTCCTTATGAAAACAAGTAGTGTAGAGATATTGCAACAGGTGGTGAGTTCAATTAAACCAGATAACTTACTCCTCAGATATTTCTTCAATTACAATTCAATTACAATTCAATTGTCCCGATGTGAGTTATCTATTCAATTGTATGCTCAATTAAATTTTATATTCATATTCCCTTCATATACAGTTCTCACATATATCAAACCCAGTAGACAATTTTTACACAAAGGGGCACCTTAAGGTGTACTGTTGTATGGACATTCCTGGAGGACAGTATTATAACAGACGGGAGGGGGGGTCACGGGGGGGGGGGCCCGCTTGGACTCGGCTCTACTGAGCGCCTCACCAGTCCCTTTGATTTTCCTCCTGAGCCACTGCCCGGCTACGTGTCTCCGATGGATCTCCGATAGCCCCGCACAGCATGTCACCGCTCAGGCTGCTGACATCCAATGCTGAGAACGCAGCAGCTTTAACTTCTCTGGCGCAGCGTGTCCCACAGGAGCTCGTTCGCCGGCGCTTTTCAGGTAGGTATGTCTGGTCCCGGGCGGGGATGCGGCACCCACTCGCCGCTCACAGATCCCGGCCTCTCACGCTGCGGTCTGCGAGGTCACGAGCGGTGCTGACGGAGCCTCAGAGCGGCGTGTGTCTCCTGCCGCCATAGAGCCGTCCGGCACCTCCCACCACACTCGCGCTACGTCACGTCCTCATCCCTCGGTACAGTTCCTTCTAATGCGCAGATATTGGCTGTAGGGGATTGATTCTTTCAATACTATGTATTGTTTTTTCCTTTGCTAGATTCACTCTTTTAAACGCCTTTTTTGACCTTTTTGGTCTCAATCTCTGATGAGATAGTGTTTCGCGATTTTATGTGGATTTGGATTACGGATCGGCTTGGGGATCTTGGGTCAGCACTGTGGAGGTTATTTCAGGTGTAGAATGGAGACACAGCCATAGGCACTATGAAGTGAGTTTTTCATTGCATCTGCATGAACTTGTACAATATTGAATATAATTTCATTGTATATATTTTTTAATCAACATTTTCTCTATTCAGACAGTAAAGACACTTTACATCCCTGATGAAGATCAAACTTTGAAAGTTTTTTCGGAAACGCGTCGGATCAGTCCATCTTTCACAAATTCACCTCTTTGGGGTGAATTTCATGTTGTAACATGGCATAGTGTCAATCTGTCTATTTATATGTTTTCAATGTAAATGTTTTGTTTTTTTTCACCAATTTTGTATTTCATGTAATTTTTGTAATTTTTCTAAGCATATGTATTAAAATATATTTTTATAATTTTTTGAATATATATTCTTTTCGTTTGCCCACATAATCCCAACCCTAGAGGTTTCCACATTACAGACATTTGAAATGATGAGGATAGCCCATTCCATGTTACTGAACCTTTGACCAGACAGCCATTCATGGTTTTGGGTATCACCACTTCTTCTATGCTTTGTGCTTTATCTTAAACAATTTTGACATAATCTTTCTTTTTTTAAACATGTGCCTCATGTGAGGAGTTTTTAAAGTGATATTAACAAAATCTATTTTTATAATACATTTTTGTTATCTTTGGTTGCCTTTTAAAAGTCCAATTCTAAGAGATACTTTGATATTAAATCTCTGTATAGTAGCATTCTTACAAGGAATTATATTTCTGCATGTCACAGATTCTTATCATCCTCACCAAACCACAAATACAACAATTTCACATTCAATAATGATATATATATATATATATATATATATATATATATATATATATATATATATATATATATATATATATATATATATATATATATATATATATATATATATTCAGTGTATGGGAACTGATATTGGCGGTAAAATGGCACCCCATTATACAAACTTATTTATGGCTGACCTAGAGGACAAATTCCTGAACAGCATACAAGAAGAACTTTATAGATACTATCACTATATTGATGATATTTTCATCATATGGAAAGAAGGTAAATAAAATCTAAAACAATTTTATTCATTGATCAACATGGTTTACCCATCTAGCTAAAAATGAACTATTCAAACCCACTGACAGATATACCTATTTCTAGCTCCCCCCCCCCAACACACCAAATGGTCTATCGTACACAACCAGGCCATCAGATACAACAGAATATGGTCAGACCCAGAAGATCAAAATAAATCTCATAATACTAGCATATTATTCCATACCAATGGTTACAAGGACAAAACATTGAAAACAAGCATACAGTAAACCCAAATCTGAAAACCTGAAGAGAAAATCTCCAATTCAAAGAGAAAAAAAAAAACGATGTAGCACTAGTAAACACATATAATCCAACACTAGAAGAGATAAGAAAGACAATCTAAGATTATCATCATCATCATTACCTATCATAAGAGGATGAAATTCTGAAAGAAATATTCTAACCACTCCCAATACTGGCTTTCAGGCAACTACCCAACCTCAGACATAAACTAATCAGAAGGAAACCTAATTCTATATTAGGATTCAGCAGCTGGGAGACCAGAAATATGTAACTACACCAAGAAACTGGGACCAGACCATGTATGTGTATCTTTAAAGTGAGATTTATTTACAGTGAACAATAACCACACACCAACAGCAATAAACATGAGAACGCAGAGCGGGGCCAGGTCAGAGCTGCTTGCTGTGGGGAACTCAACAGGAGGGAGCCGAGAAGAGGAGGATCTGGCTGCTCTGTGCAAATCCACTGCAACAGAGGGGGTAAGTATAACATGTTTGTTATTTTTATAGGAAAAAAAAACAAGACTTTACAATCACTTTAAGTACTCTACCAGCAGGTGTGCCCAGGTGGACACTGGAACAGCAGCAATCTGCCCAGAGCACCACAGTGCCACCTGCAGGCGAACTTGATCCTAACATCCTGATTATGACGTCATAAATAAAGAAACAAAGCCCTGCAGCAAAAAATACGCTGTAAACTTTGTAGCCAAATCAATTTATCTAAAAGTGTCACTAATGCAAAAGAACCTTCAGTATCACAGGATCATACAGCTGGACCTCTAGTAATGTTATGTACCTCATCCAATGCAAAAAATGCAGCAAAGGATCTTATGTTGGCAAAACAGGACAGAAATTGAAAACTAGGATGAATTTTTAGACACACTATCAAGGAACATAAGGAAGATGATTCTGCTGATCTGTGGGACATAATTTCTTACAACTAGACCACATGGATGACATAGATGTTTTCCTTCTTAATAAAAACTTCAAAAGTTTTTCTTTCCTGAGTAGTTTTGAACTGAGAATGGTAACTCTGTTTGACAAAAAAGATAATGGACTAAGGGCCAGATTCACAAAAGAGATACGACGGCGTATCTCTTGATACGCCGTCGTATCTCTGAGATACGATTGTCGTATCTATGCACCTGATTCATAGAATCAGGTTACGCATAGATAGCCCTAAGATCCGACAGGTGTAACTGTGTTACACCGTCGGATCTTAGGCTGCAATTCTAGGCCGGCCGCTAGGTGGCGATTCCATTGCGGTTGGCGTAGAATATGCAAATGACTAGTTACGCCGATTCACGAACGTCCGCTTTGCCCGTCGATCTAAATTTACGGCAGTTCCGTAGAGATGCGTCGCGTAAAACTAAGCATGCCCTCTAGGTGGTGTAACCAATGTTAAGTATGGCCGTCGTTCCCACGTCAAAATTTTAAATTTCACGTCGTTTGCGTAAGTCGTCCGTGAATGGCGCTGGATGCCATTTACATTAACGTCGAAACCAATGACGTCCTTGCGACGTCATTTAGCGCAATGCACGTCGGGTAATTTTACGTACGGAGCATGCGCAGTACGTTTCGGCGCGGGAACGCGCCTAATTTAATTGGTGCCCGCCCCATTTCAATTAGGCGGGCTTGCGCCGAGCGGATTTACGCTACGCCGCCACAAGTTTACAGGAAAGTGCTTTGTGAATCAGGCACTTACGCTGTAAACTTGAGGCGGTGTAACGTAAATGGGATACGTTACACCGCCGCAGCGTAACGTATTTGTATGTGAATCTGTCTCTAAATGTGGACCTTGGTTTTCTAAGGCCTGGTTCACAACTATGCAGGTTGCAGTTTGCATATTCCAGGTGCATTTTGCATTTTTCAATACCCTTTTTTTTAATCCATTAATCACTTTACGACCGGCCCATAGCCATACTCGGCTGTACTCTGCCTCTGTATTTTGCCAGGCTGTGGAAGTCTCACATGTGGTATTGCCGTACTCAGGAGGAGTAGGAGAATCTATTTTGGGGTGTCATCTTTGGTATGTACATGCTATGTGTTAGAAATATTGTATAAATGGACAACTTTGTGTTTAAAAAAAATGCATTTTAATCACTTCCCGCCAGCCGGCCGTCATATGACGTCCTTGAATTTGTGCGGGGATATCTGAATGATGCCTGCAGCTACAGGCATCATTCAGATATCAGCTTTTCAGCCGGCGATTCCTTACACCATATGAATGATCATAGCTTAATCATTCTTACGGTACTTCTTCCGACTCACCGCTACGATTGAAGCCAGGATCGTTTTTTTTCTATTTCAGGCTCCCAACCTAGAGGTGAGATGTAGGGTCTTATTGACCCCATATCTCGCTGTAAAGAGGACCTGTCATGCCATATTCCTATTACAAGGGATGTTTACATTCCTTGTAATAGGAATAAAAATTATCTAAACATGCATGTTGGGCCTCTGAATGTGGCCATGCTGTGTAAAAGTCTCACACACGTGGTATCTCCATACTTGGGAGTAATAGCAGAATGTGTTTTGGGGTGTAATTTGTGGTATGCATATGCTGAATGTGAGAAATAACCTGCTAATATGACAATTTTGTGAAAAAAAATCTTGATTTTGCAAAGAATTGTGGGAAAAAAATGACAACTTCAAAAAACTCACCATGCCTCTTTCTAAATACCTTGGAATGTCTTCTTTCCAAAAAGGGGTCATTTGTTTGTTTGTTTTTGTACTTTTCTGGCATTTTAGAGTCTCAAGAAATGAGATAGGCCGTCAGTACTTCAGGTGTGATCAAATTTCAGATACTGGCACCATAGCTTGTGGACTCTATAACTTTCACAAAGACCAAATAATATACACCAATTTGTATTTATTTTTACCAAAGATATGTAGCAGTATACATTTTTGCCAAAATTTATGAAAAAAAAATTATAAATTTGCTAAATTTTATAACAGAAACAAAGAAAAATTCATTTTTTTTCTACAGAATTTTCAGTCTTTTTTTTTTTATAGAGGAAAAAATGTAAAACCCAATGATGATTAAATGCCGCCAAAAGAAAGCTCTATTTGTGTGAAAAAAAGGACAAAAATGTCATATGGGTACAGTAATTGTCATTCAAAATGTGAGAGCACCGAAAGCTGAAAATTGGTCTGGTTAGGAAGAGGGTTTAAGGTGCCCAGTGGTCAAGTGGTTAAAGTCTATGGAACCAAAAACAAGAAAAAAGTCCCTGGTCCTTTCCATAAAATGCACACTGAACTTCATCCATTGAAAACGATGTTAAATGGACTGAAGTGTGTTTCTGCAAAACTGAAAATGCACAAAAAAATGCATAGGTGTGAACTAGACCTTAAATCATTATCCAACATTTATACAACCCCTGCACCATCTCCCTGCCTAATCTTACTAATGATCCAAGGTTAATTATCATTGCTGTATATGGTTGTTTGTGTTTCCTTTTTTTTCAGAAGCTCTCCTGCTCAGTGGCGTAGCTAGAACTTTCTTTCACCCAGTTTAAAGACTCAGCCCCCCCGAAAGAGGATGGTGTCAGAAGTTTATTATTTTTTTACAATTGTAGTTTTACAATTTTTTTATTTTACAATATTATTTTCTAAATATTATTATGTTGCCTCAGTGTTCCCCCTACATCAATGCCTCCCTTCTACATCAGTGTCCCCCCTACATCAGTGTCTCACTTCCTTCAGAATCCCCCTAACATTAGCATCCTCTTCCAACAATCCCCCCTAACATCAGGATCCTTCCTATCATCAGAATCCTATTTTACATCAGAGTTCCCCCTTACAATAGTGTCCCCCCCTCCTATTAATGCCCCACCTTACATTTGTATCCCCCTTTACATCCGTGTCCTTCCTTACATCAGTTCCCCACCTTATATTAATGTTCCCCTTTAATGCTCCATCTTACATCATTGTCCCACCTTACACTAATCTTCCCTTTACATCAGAATCCTTCCTTACATTAGTGTTATCCCTTACTTCAGAACCCCCTTACATCAGTTCCTCCCTTTATATCGATGTACCCTCCTACATCTAATCCTCCTTACAACAGTGTCCCATTTTACAATAGTGCCTTACTTGCAAAAGAGCCCCCTCTTACATCAGAGTCTCCACTTACATTAGTGCCCCCCTTTACATTAGAATCCTTTCTTACATTAGAGTCCCCCCTTATTTTAGAGCCCCCCTTACATCCATTTCCCCCTTTACATCAGAGTCCTGCCTTATTTCAGTGTCCCAACTTACTTAAGAGGCTTCCTGTACATCAGTTCACCCCTTTATATCAACGTCCCCTCTTACATGAATTCCCATTTACACCAGTGTCCTTTCTTTCTTCAAAGCCCCCCTCACATCAGTGTCCCCCTTTACAATAGTGCCTTCCTTGCATTAGAGCTTCCCCCTTACATCTGTGACCATTTACATACAAGCCCCTCTTACATCAATGTGACCCCCCCTTACATCAGACTATCCCTCCCTTAGATCATTGTGACCCCCCTACATCAGTGTGCCCCCCTTCCCCTTACCTAAGTGTGCTCTCTTTACATTAATATACCCCTTACCGCCATAATTAAAGCAGCACAATGGGAGCTAGGGGGCGGACTGAACAAGTGATATCATTGGCTGTTAGGATGCCAGTTGTTCTAGCAACCACGGGAGGGGGGGTTAGAGCCCTAGGCAGTGCAGTTTTAGTAACAATAAACAGACCTTTAAGCTGCAACTGTTTTTGTCACTGTTAGGTGCAGCTTGAAGATCAGTTTGTGTGTGTGTGTGTGTGTGTGTATGTGTGTGGGGGGGTGGCATTTACTTACAGAGCCCAGGGATCTGCTGTCTTCCAGGCACAATCCTCTATCCCGCCCTGCTTGCACAGGCTCCTGTAACCACTCTGGCCATATAGGGATCCCCAGGGACAGACCAGCGGTGCTGCCTGACAACCTGCAGAGCCAACACAAGTAGTGGGGATGGGGCACACAAGTCCTCCCTAGCACAGCATAGCATGTGGCATTGGAGGTATCTCCTCCTCCTGAATCAGGTTCTCACACCAATCTGTCTATCTAGAGCTCCTTGGGACATGTCACTGGTGCAGTGAACCCACACTAGGAGCTGATAGGGGAGGGGGAGCATGAGCATCTGCTCACATTCAGGCCCTCTTCACCCTCACTGCTATTCTTCCCTTAGACTTAAATTGGTCCCTGGTGCATGGAGATGCTGGCTACCAGCACAACAAAAAACAAGGGGAACCAAGAGAAACAGAGGGAGAAAACATCTGTTCTATCCAGTGGCCACTTCTCGGAAGAGGGTTAGGAGTTTGTCTTTTTGCCCATTTCCACTTTTCAATGATATGTTTCTACACACTTTGGCGTATCCAGGATTCCTGGGACCTTTATTCAGGACTTCCAAAATCTCTGCCAGTATTTCCAATGGTGCTCACAGCATCCCTGCCAGGACTTTTAATAGTGCCTGCAGAATCCCTGTCATGGCCTCCAAAGGTGAAGAGTTTGTCAGGCATTTGACTATTGACACCTGTATAATGTATATATGGCTCTTACAATTAAGTCTATGGGGCCAAAATCACCTAAATATGTAAAAAAAACAAAAAAACTCATACACTTTTTGAAAATAAGGCATAGTGTAGGGCAACTGATTGTACAAACGTGAACAGGAACAACAATGGGATGGTGAACGATATCATTTTTTATTTTTATTTTTTGCATTGGCACATCTCTCCCATGGCAGAGAAGAGGGACCCATGCCCTTTATTCAAAAATAGCTGGTCTATTAGCTTGTGAAAGCAAGAAATAGCTCCTTTAGCCTTCTGTGACGGGAGTTACTTTGGCGGGGGGCTTGTGGAACCCAGCTTGCCTTCGAGCGCTCTAGAAACTCCTTGTCCAGCTTCCACAGTCCTCCTATGTGTAAGTAATATTGGGAACCCTTGAGTTCTGGGTTTTCCTAACATGTTGACTGTTGAACCACATTTTTTAAAAGATGTATTTAATATTCAAGCATGTAGCAGGGAGAACAATACTGTACATGGTTATACATTCAAAATAATTGCTCTGAAGAAGCTGAGGACCTCAGTACAATTTATACATTCTAAAGGGGAAGTTACTTTGAATGGGACCCATTTAGTTGATATTCATTGATAAACAGATGGTCATTTAAGATATCTGGAAAAGCCAGAGATAGGCCTTTTCACAGCTGAAGGTGTGAATGGCATTTGACCACAACCAAAACAGCTGTTACATCCTGTGACTTCTGACATTTGTACCAAGTATATCTGCTTAATCAAAATACATGTTCTGATACTAAATGTTTGATAAATAAATGGCTATTCCATTTACCCTATCAATCCCATCTCTTGGCACAATAAAACATTGCCACACCTAACAAAACATAACAGTACTATAACAAACAATTCATTCATTGGCTGTGGACAGTTGGGTTCTTGACTATTCAGTGTAGAGATTATTTTGGTGACAGTTAAAGCTGTGTAGGGCCTAACTAGCTGTGAATATTACAGGCAGTGATATTGGGAAAATGAAACAAACTAAGTCTCATAACACATACACATCATAACATTAACAACATTTTACAGAAAGGCAGATAAAATTCCTATCAATCCCTTCTAAATTCCGACATTTCCCTCTAACTGCTTAATCTTAGTTTAATTACTTATTTTTCTAGTTCATATTCCTCCTAATTTATGTACCCAACTTACTTCTGCAGAAAAATCGAATTTTGCCTTGTCAAGGCTAAAAAATACAAAAATTTGTAAAAAAGAAAGAAAATTACGTGTTGGTCTAACAATGTATGAACGCCAAGGGCCAGATTTTCGTAGACTGGCGTATCTTTGCGGCCGCGTAACGTATCTGATTTATGTTACGCCGCCGCAACTTACAAGGGCAAGTGCTGTATTCTCAAAGCACCTGCTCTGTAAGTTGCGGCGGCGTAGCGTAAATCGTCCGGCGTAAGCCCGCCTAATTCAAATGTGGAAGGGGGGGCGTGTTTTATGTTAATCAACTGTGACCCGACGTGATTGACGTTTTTCACGAACGGCGCATGCGCCGTCTGTGGAAATCTCCCAGTGTGCATTGCTCCTAATACGCCGCAAGGACGTATTGGTTTTGATGTGGACGTAAATGACGTCCAGCCCCATTCACGGACGACTTACGCAAACAACGTAAATTTTTAAATTTCGACGCGGGAACGACTGCCATACTTAACATTGGCTGCGCCTCATAGACCCAGGGGCAACTTTACGCCGGGTAAAGCCTAACGTAAATGTTGTAACTTTACTGCGTCGGCCACGCATACATTCGGGAATTCGCGTATCTAGCTAATTTGCATACTCAACGGGGAAATCGATGGAAGCACCACCTAGCGGGCAAAAAAAAAGTTGCAGTTAAGATCCGACGGCGTAAGAGACTTACGCCTGTCGGATCTAATGAATATCTATGCGTGACTGATTCTAAGAATCAGTCGCATAGATACGACGGCGCTAGGCAGAGATACGATGGCGTATCTTTAGATGCGCCATCGTATCTCTTTTGAGAATCTGGGCCCAAGTCTTTAGTTGATTCCTCCGCTGTAACTTTGACAGCTAGTCCCCCATAAGACTCCACTGCAACACCTTAAGAATGCATACAATATTCATACATGAACTTCTTTTCTTAAGGACCGTCAGCCGTCTACATGACAAGAAGCTTCCAGTAGGTGTGCAGAACTTTTTGCAATTATAGCAAACTGAGCTTTGACTTTTTCAGACAGCTGACATGATAAGTATCAAAGTTCTTCAGACATCCAAAAAGCCTTTGAAAGCACTCTTTTCCATCAATGTTGTTTGTGGCTGATGTCGTTAAGCCAAGGAATGAGGGAGGATATTTTTGAAGATGGAGTCACTCAGATTGCTAGTCCAACACTAGATCTATAACAAAAATGCCCATAAAGCCGTTGAGTTTTTTACTGCTGAAGTAAATCTATGTTCTAGAGATAATAAGACCTAGAAGAAAAGAAAAACGTCTTAATACAAGGAGAAACCATTCTCATTTAGTATAAAGTGTTATTCAACTGTTACCCAAACTAAACTGTCTACACTATACTTAATTCAATGAAACATTTATCACGAACAATAGGCTTCTCGGGGGGACTATCACGTATGGCTTGGATCAGTGATCCTACAGGAACATATACAAGAGAGCACAGAATACAGGATATACAGGAATGACAGGAATATAGTGCAGCACTGGGGTTCTGGTTTTACAAGCAGGAAGGAAATTAAATGCTAGTAAGAACCACTTGTAGCACTGGGGTTCAGGGTTCACAGGATGTCAGAATCCTTGTATACATCAACTTTATCTTGTGTATCTAAGGCAGGAAGAATACCTAATGGTACTATCTGGGGAGAATGCAGCATGTCCGCACATGCAACAATAGTGAGGGCCCTTGAAAGGGCCAAGTCTAATGCCGCGTACACACCATCGCTTTCTGCGATGGAAAAATGCGACGCTTTATGTGCTTTAAAAAAACGTCATTTTTCAAACTTCAATTTGAACAACGACGTAGCATACACACCATCGCTTTTTCACAACGCTCTAGCACAGCGCAGTTCCGTCAATCACGCACGACGTCACTATAAAGGGTCGTTTCCATGCGGAAGACGGCCTCTTTTGCTGATATCGTGTTGCTGCGTGTTAGTAAAAGTTTGGTGAGATACGATTCGTGATTTTCAGTGACTGTGCTTTAAATTTCGTTTTCTGTCGTACAGTTTGTCTATTTGTTGTCGGATCTGTGATACAGTGCTTGTACTAAGGACGTATTTGTTTTGGCATTACGTTTTGTGTGCACGGTGCTGTTTAGCAGGTCGTTCTTCAAAGGCCATTCTTTACTTCAGGGCGTAATTTTTAGTCTGATCTGATTTGACGACCGTTTTCTAGCCATGTTGCGGGTACGAACTCGTCGCCGAGATCGTGCTGTGCTTGTTGTTAGGATGTGTGCTGCATCCCAGCGACGGTCCATGAACAGGGTGAGGAGGAGGTTGTGGACCAAGAACTGGTTGCTACGCAGGGACCAGTTCTCTCATATGCCTCTGCTGCGGGAGATCCGAGAAAATAACCCTGATGATTTCAGGAATTTTCTTAGGATGTCTGACCCCGTATTTCAGCAGCTTTTGGCTTTGGTGTCGCCATATATCACCAGGCAGGACACCGTTATGCGGGAAGCCATCACTGCTGAGCAGAGGCTAGTTGCTACGTTGCGCTACCTTGCAACAGGGAGAAGTCTGCAGGACTTGAAGTTCTCGACGGGCATCTCCCCCCAGGCTCTGGGCCTCATAATCCCGGAGACCTGTTCGGCCATCATTCAGGTTCTTCAGGAGGACTATGTTAAGGTAAGTGTTGTTCTTTCAATGGTCAAACTATGTCCCAAAAAAAAAAAAAAAATAACTTTTCTAATATGCTCAGAATGCTCACTTTGTCTCTATGTATGCTGTTCTACACAATTTGTAAAGCCCTACATGTTTATTTAATTTAGCCAACCTGTCCATCATTCTATGTTGTGGCCAAACCCACCTAGCATAGTCCCTATATCCCCGTTTATTTGTGGCCTCCATTGTAGTGCTGCATTTTGTGTGTCCCTATATCCCCGTTTATTTGTGGCCTCCATTGTCCAAACCCCCCCCCTAGATTTTTGAACTACATACTAATAATTATTTTTCTTAGTTAGATTTTTTTTGGGGGGTTGTTTCTCATGTGAGAAACTCATCTTGAGCCCCACTCCCCCTAAATATATTTTTTCAACATCAGAGGGGGGTGATTAATATGCTTAAGTGTTCACATGTTATTTTTTAATACTAACCTTTTTTGTGGAATTGTTGGTGGGATCCCTTGTAATTTTAGCTATATTCTGTTCAAAATCTTTGTTTTAATGTATTTTTTATTTTCTTTCTATCCAGTTCCCCACCACGCCACAGGAATGGCAGACTGTGGCAGCGGACTTCTCCCAGCGTTGGAACTTTCCGAACTGCGGAGGAGCCATTGATGGCAAGCACATCCGCATTGTGCCCCCACCCCATAGTGGATCCCATTTCTTCAATTACAAGGGGTTCCACAGCGTTGTTTTGATGGCGGTGGTCTCTGCAAATTACGAGTTCTTGTACGTGGATGTTGGGAAAAATGGCCGGATGTCGGACGGCGGTGTCTTTGCGGAGACGGAGTTCGCCCAACGGCTTCGGTTGGAGGACCTAGGATTGCCACCTGCGGAGGAGAATGAAGAGGGTCTGCCCTTCGTGTTTGTTGCAGATGAGGCTTTTGGTTTGGGTCCCCACCTCATGAGGCCATTTCCCGTACGCACCCTCACCCATGAGAGGAGGGTTTTTAATTATCGGCTGGCCAGAGCAAGACGTGTGGTAGAGAATGCCTTTGGAATCATGGCCAGCCGATTCAGATTGTTTTTAACAGCAATAAACCTGGCGGAATACAAGTGGAATTACATCATCCTATGTTGTTGCATTTTGCACAATTTTTTAAAACGAAATTCACAAACTTACCTGACGGTATTGCCTGATGAGGCTGATGTTGTGGCTCCGGAGCCGGGACATCAGGCTAGCCATAGAGGCTTGGCCCCCGAAACCGCGCGTGCAGTGCGTCAATCATATGTGGACTATTTTATGGGGAGGGGGGCCATTGAAATGCCTGATCTTGACTAAAGAATAAAATTTACTTTTTGTTTGATGAAACAGTGTTTATTTTTTTGATTTTATTTATTTGTAAGTTTTGGGGGGTAATGTTTCTTTTTCCTAGGTTCTCATCCAGCCATGTGTTTGGGATGTCATAAATTCCCATGAGTGTTAAATCTTAATAACTCTACAAATATGCCTGAGTAATTGAATGAGTCTGCATTGATACCAATAACTACACACAAATTGTTTGGAGTCCAAAATGTTATTTATTTGTTACTTTTTTCTTTTTGATTAGTACAACAAATAATTTTTTTGTATTTTTTTTGGTCTTTTTTGATTCGTCCAAAATATAATTTTTTTTTTTTTTTTTTTTTTTTTTTGATTAGTACAAAATATAATTTTTTTATATTTTTTTTGTCTTTTTTTTGATTAGTACAACAATTTTTTTTTATTTTGTTTTTTTTGTTTTTCAAATTCAAGGAAAAAATAAAATACACAAACAATTAAACCCTCCCCAAAACATTAATAAAATTTTTAAGCTGCCGTTCCAGCGTCTTTGCTTTGTGGCGTATTTCACGGCAGGCCAGACGTATGTCCTCGACTTGGGCCCTGCAGGTGAGAACCTCGCCGATGAGGAGCTGGGCACTATACGTGTCCAGTCCCTGACCAGCCCGATTTCCTCCTGAAATGTGGAACCAAAACATGTGTTAAAAGATTGTATGCCTATATCTATATTCACAGAAAATGTGGTAGATGTTACTTTACCGGATGTTGAGGCAGGTTCCTCTTCCTCTACATCCCTCGGGGGTGTGGCTTGATTGGCTTGTGCCTCCTGCCTTTCTGCTTCATTGTGCCCTACAAGATTGAAGAAAGGGAAAACATGAGGTTCAAACATTACGAGCGGCCTGAAATGACACCCAAAAATTACTAAATTATAAACCAAAGGTCAATATTGTTGATTTTTAAACAATTATCAAGAAAATTGACCAGTATTTAATCCATTCACAAAGTAATGTCAAATCTGTTAACCAAATTTTTTATTTTAGATATGTAAGCTAACCAAGTCTCCCCTGGATCTGCTCACCCCTGTGTGTGACCCAACATAGGTTGTGATTGTGACAAACAATTGTGCTACTGAGTACACATGTTCAATAAAAAAAGGAGTAGCAAACGCTCCTTTTTGTGAATCTCAAGGTATTTACGTTTCTTCTAAAATAAGCTGAAACACATTTCCATCAATTCCAGAATTGAATACACCTTTTTTTTTAAGCCCCAAAAATGTCACAACTTTCATATTTGTGTCGACTAATTGGTCATAGGAGTCGTCGTTCATTCGCCCACAATTCCTAAATTTACGATTTTTGTTCAGATACAGTGCTTCAACTCCCCTTTGCACATGCAAACTAGGCATGATGCCATTTCTCATTAATATGGTCTTGGATTATTGAAAGTCAGCGAATGAACGACGACTACGACGACTGCATCATGCGTCCACATTCATAATATTCATTTTATGGTCAACCTGCAAAAAAAAAAAAAATGGCACAAAGAACACACCAAAATATTTAATACACATGGAAAAAACTTACTTCTTCTTCGAATCACCCTATTAATTCTGTAAAGTTGGTGGGGTTCCCTTTTTTTTAAATCCGACCACCTTTTGCGCAGGTGCTCTCTGCTCCTGGTTTTCCCAAACTTCCGCTGGAGCCTACGGATGACCTTCTCCATAATTTGGGCTTTGACTTTATTGGGATGCATGTAGGGGCCATGCTTGGCATCATAGTCCTCCCTCCTCAATATGGTGACCATCTCCACCATTTCATGAAAACTCATATTGGAGGCTCTGCAGCGGAATCTGCGGCGTGGTTGGGCCTGGCCTGCCTCCTGGCTTGAGCTAGAATACACCTCCATGTTGTCCATCTTTTCTCACTCACCAAACGACAGAGAAGGGGCGTGGAAAGGACGATACCGAACGTCAGGGGCGGGGTGTCGTGCGGAGCGTCACGCGTGCGTAGTGTAAAAGGGATGGGACGTGTTTGTAAACGGCGTGCATAGTCTGTGGAAGAAGGCGTAAATCACGATCTTTCCTAACGACGAGACGTAAGTTTTTTATTCCGACTTTATTATAGTGAATAGGGAATGAGTTTGTGGGCTAGTTAGGGGAAGTAAGCTAGTGGCTTTAATTACATTATGTTTTGGCTTCTGTTTCATGTGCAGAAAGAATGGATCCCTTCAAGGATGCAGAGTTCCTGACAGAATTCATACAAAAATGGAAGGAACATCCTGTTCTGTGGCAAACCAAAAGCACAATAAATAAAAACAAAGATGCCAGGGAGAAAGCTAGACAGAGCATGCTTGTTTTTGTGAAAACAAGGGTCCCCAACGCCACAACAGCCACTGTGAAAAGCAAAATAAATTCCATCAGGGGCACCTACAGGGCCCAACGGGTCCAAGTCCTGGCCTCAATGAGGTCTGGGGCTGCAGCTGACTCCATATACAAACCAACCCTGTGGTACTATAGTCAGCTGCAGTTCCTGGACGACCACATTGAGACCAGGGCATCCATGTCTACCCTTCCCCCAAGAGGTAGCTCCCAGCTTCCCAGCAGCCAATCCTCCAGTGTTCCCTGCAGACAAGAGCAGGCAAGCTCGGAGGAAGAGGAAGAGTTCCTGGAGGACCCCAATTGTGAGCCATGGAGAATGGTATGTGTTTTTTGTATGAATTTAGTTAGTATATGACAAGTATAGTAATAATGGTAAATGTATGTTACTATTGTTCTAAATTCTATGTGAATCTCGTAAGTTTAGGGATAGGATCAATAGTCAGTAGTGGGAAAACATGATGGGGTCAAAATGGGCAAATTAATAATGTTTATGAAGGAGTGGGTGGCATTTTCAGATAGGCCAGTAGGGGGGAGTAACGCAATACACCTGCAAGGGGTCCCAGATGGAAGACACCCTTTTTGAGTACTATCTAGTTGACACTAAATTGAATAAAATAATTTTTGGGGAAAAGGCCACTTATTTGCTAAATTAGGCATGCAACAACCCACATAATTCCAGGGGGACCATGTCTGAAGGTGTTTAAGGGGCCACATAATTAGGGATGGCGACCCTGTGTGTAATATATATTGACATTCAATTTGCATCACTCATGATTGTAAAAATGTGTGTGATTAATGACAAACACAAATAACATATGTTCCTTTTTTTGATACACAGGCAGACCCAAGCCAGGAAGAGCCAGGGCCCACAGGGAGCCAGGAAGAGCCAGGGCCCACAGGGAGCCAGGAAGAGACAGGGCCCACAGGGAGCCAGGAGGAGCCAGGGCCAACTGCAAGGCAGGAGGTGGCAGAGCCCACTGTGAGCCAGGAGGTGGCAGGCCCCAGTGGGACCCAGGAGGCACGCCGGCGGGATACCATCTCCCGGATCCCTCCATTCCGCAATCCCAATAAACGGCTCAGGAGTATGCGACAAATGGAGGAGGAGACCCAGGGCCTGCTTCGCCAAGCTACTGCAGCCATCCGAGAGCCACCCAGTGAAGTTGAGGGGTTCGCAGCGCTCATTGCAGCCAAGATGTACAATCTGGAGCAGAGCCAGCGTGTGCGCTGCGAACTCCTCATCTTCCAAGCCATAACCATGGCATCCCTGGGGCAGCTCGATGACGACACCCACATTGTGCGGATTGCTCCTCCTGTCCTTGCTGCTCCTCCTGCTCCTGCTCCTGCTCCTCCACCTCATGAGGCTGCTCTGGCTCCTGCCACCTCATCTCCTCCAGGAACCCAGCTCCCAAGGACTCGGGCTACAGGGAAGGCTGCAGGGAAGACTGCAGGGAAGGCTGCTGGGAAGAAAAAGGCCAAGAAATAATACGGTGCCCCTGATGGAATTTTAATGTGGACTCACAGGCTGTATTTGTGGCTTCGGGGACCCTTGTTTTCAGAAAAAAACAAGCATGCTCTAAAGTGCTGCCTACCTTGGCATCTTTGTTTTTATTATGTTGTGTTTTTGGGTTGCCACCTTTTTTTTTTTGAAATTTTTAGGAAGACTAAAATAAATGTTAATTTTTCAGCCAAATTTCAACATGTTTCTTTATTGTAGATTTGAGAGATCATTATTGAGTGGGCAGACCCATTACAAAATAAATAATGAAAACATTAACAAGGTAAAAAAAACATGCTTGTGGGTGAGTTAACTAAAAAATTAGGTTGTTGCAGACACTTCACACACTCCTAAATAAACACAAAATAGAGATTACTAATCAAATTGGTGACAAAAATTAAAAAAAAAAAAAAAAGGTGGACCAATATATATATTTAAAATGTTTAAGATGGAAGATACAACTAAATAACAGAACACAAACATAAACATTATCAAACAAGAAAGAAACTAATTAAAAGCTTGTCATAACTATGTAACAAGATCAGCCGCAACAAACGTCCATTTCTGGGTAGCAGTTAAAAGCAGGGGTTAAAGAAGCGCTTTATTTTCTTGTCTATAAGCTGAAAAACACCTTAACGAATGTGCTGATTCCATTCTGAACAGTCGTTTTACATGAATGAGCGCTGCTGTCTCCTAACTTGCTTCTGAGCATGCGCGGGCTTAAATCGACGTTTTTACGTACACACGGTCAATGTTTAGAACACAGAAAACGACGTCGGCCAAAAACGACACATAAAATTGAAGCATGCTTGAATTTTTTTCTGTCGTTTTTTAGAAGACATAAAACGACGTTTTTGCCTACACACGGTCAATTAAATTGACGTTTCTGAAAATGACGTTTTTTTCCATCGCAGAAAGCGATGGTGTGTACGCGGCATAAGGAACTGCCTTGTCTTCTCCAGAGCTCCTAATCGTAGAGATGGTTTGTGCTGCAGACAGTTCACCGGTTGCAGCCCTCTTATGCCGCATACACACGATCAGTCCATCCGATGAAAATGGACCGATGGACCGTTTTCATCAGGTTAACCGATGAAGCTGACTGATGGTCCGTCACGCCTACACACCATTGGTTAAAAAAACGATCATGTCAGAACGCGGTCACGTAAACCACGTATGACTGCACTATAAAGGGGAAGGTCATATCCAATGGCGCCACCCTTGGGGCTGCTCTTGCTGATTCCGTGTTACTGCGTTTTACTAAAAGTTTGGTTTGAGCTGATTCACGCTTTTCAGTCTCCGTGCTTTGCAGATTGTTTTCTCGGGTTCAGTTTGTGCTTGTGGGTTCATATCTGTTTTTTCAATGCTTGCAGTCAGGTCGTATCTGTTTTTCAGTGCGTTCCTGTTCGCTCGATTTCTGTTTTTCAGTTCGTTCTTTTCAGGCCTTGCTGTACTTGGTTGCTTTCTGTTTTAAGTGTTCTTAAAACAAGTGATACAGAAGGTCTATATTAAGGTAAGTTGTCTCCTTTCACATCACAATCTATATATGTCTTAAATGTATGCTAATGTCTTTTATTTCTTGCATCATTCCCTAATTACCATGATTGTAATATGCTGTGAATGCCCCCTTTGTCCCCATGCATGTTATAAGTTTTGAATGCTCCTTTTTTGGCCTACATGCATATTTCCGTTCACTAACCTGTCCAGCATGCTATCCTAGGCCCAAACACATCTAGCCTAGTCTGTTTCCTACTTTTTTTTGTCTGCCCCATTGTAGTTCTGCCCCCCCCTTAAAATGTGTCCCAATGTTTTTTTTCTCGTTCTATTGGCAGAGTGCTAGAGGGTTTATTTTTCTGGGCCCAAACTCAGCTAGAAACACCCCCCCCTTAAAATGTTTAATGGCACATCAGAGGGGTGAGGAGTCTGATAATTGGGCCTATTTTAGTTGGCATGAAATTAGCACTCCACTAATAAATGTTATACTGATGTTGGACAAGGATGTCTTTTGTATTGTTATTGCAATGTTTATGTGCCAAAGTACTCATTTTTATTTTTGTTTGACTCCACAGTTTCCTTCCACGCCACAGGAATGGCAGACTGTGGCTTCTCAATTGGCCCAGCGGTAGGACTTCTCTAACTGTGGAGAGGCAATAGATTGGAAACACGTCCGCATAGTGCCGCCACCCTGTTCGGGGTCATACTATTTCAACTACGAAGGTTTTCATAGTATTGTGTTGATGGTGTCGGCACAGTACGAGTTTTTGTATGTGGACATGGGGAAGAACGGCCAGATGTCCGATGGCGGAGTCTTGCATGCTGTTTCCCCAGAGGACTCTCACCCAGGAGAGGAGGATTTTGAATTACCGGCTGGCCAGAGCCCGGAGGGTTGTCGAGAATGCCTTCGAGATAATGGCCAGAATATTCCGCCTGTTCCAGACAGCGGACTATAAACTGAACACTGTCATTTTTCCTGCTGCATTTTTCATAATTTGCGCAGGCATTCAGAGACCTACCTTTCAAACATTTGGCCTGAGGCCAGACAATCATCTGAGAACCTGACTGGCCTGGACACTGGCCGTACTGGATTGGCCTTCTGAACTGTTCGAGATGCCCGTGAACTATACGTGGAGTACTTCACTGGTAGGGGGGCCATTGCTATGCCAGACCATATTTCTTTGTAAACAAACCAAAAAAAGACAGAGGCGCATGTCCCAGCTGGAGGAAGAGTGTCTGCAGGTCAATAGGGAGGCAGCTTCCATCATGAGGGCCCCCTTAACCCTGTTGAGGGCTACAGCACCTACCTTGCTGACCAGCTGCAAAAAATGGATGAGCGACAACGGGCCTTGGCAGAGAATTTTTTAGCCCGAGAATATGATGCGATTCATCGACAAATATTGAACTTTTAAAAACCTGTGGGAAATCAGAAATCCATCCTATTCTAACAAGAATGTTCGAAGGGCAACACTTGACCAATTGGTCACTTATATGCAGACCTGAATACCAGAGCTAACTTCCACCATGATAAGCAATAAAATCAATAACATGAGGAATGCTTACAAGAAGCGTGTGATACAGGTGCGTGCTTCTCGGAGGTCAGGAGCAGCAGCAGATGAAGTACAGGAGCCCAAGCTGTGGTACTATAAACACCTCCGATTTCTGGACTATCAGATCAAGGCCAGATAATCACCTTCCAGTCTTCCTTCCACCCTTCCCTCCACCGCTCCCTCAAGCGTTCCTTCCACTGTTCCCCCCACCCCTGCAGAGGGTGCTGCGGAGCTGGCTGAGATTGAGTAGCCAGATCTGAACATCTTCAGTCAGGTATAGTAGTTTATAACATATTTCTTGGCCTCCAAATTTTTTTCGGTTAACAAGATGTTTTTTGAACCAAAATGAAAGCTTGAAAACCCAAACAAAAGTCGTGGGCAGAAAATATGCAACAGTCATGAGCTTTAAAATGTGTGTGCTTGATGAAGCAAAAAAAAAACATGTCCCTTTTTTAGACACAGGAAGAGATCAGCCAAGAGGAGGAAGGGGTGAGTGGCAGACAGGAGGAGGCTGGGCCGAGTGACAGTCAGCAGGTGCCCAGGCCCAGTCTCCTCCTCCTGCTGCCACATTCTCACCACCTGCAAGGGGCCGTGGAGGAAGCCATGGAAGGAACGCTGCAAGGAAGACCAGAAAGTGATTCCCTGGCTTCAAGATGATTTGCCAACTGAGGTTGTTGTAGTACCACAGGTTGGGGTCATGTATGACATCTGCTGCTGCTTCTGATATCTGGGATTTGGGGAGCACATTGTGACCCAAATTAGAGGGACTCCTGATGTTATTGATTTTGTTGTTTATCATGGTGGAATGTGCCTTTGGTGTCCAAAGTCAGCATATATTTGGCTGATTGGTCAATTGTTGCCCTTCATGTTGATTTTTTTTTTATTCAGAATAAATGGTGATTTAATTTAAGTTAAATACATGTCTAGTGTGTTTTTCTGGTGAATAGCCATCAAACATTTCCGAAATACAATGTGTAATTAACAAAGGACACAACCTTCCTTTTCGAGGGGGGGGGGGAATGTTGTGATAACTTGATAACAAAAATAAAAAAAATGAAATTTCTCCCCCCAAAAAAAAACATGTGGATTACAAAAAATTATTTTGGAAATCTGTCTTTTTTAAACAAAAAAATGAATAATTCATGAGATCACAAGCAACAAATAAAATAAGTCAGTATGGGAGAACTCTGTCTAAATACCATCAGCAAAACAACGTCTTTATTCTAGCAAAAGAACTAAGAAAAAAATGTGCTGCAATAAACGAGGCACTCATTTTAAAAATGTAGAATGTGCCATCTCCAAAACGAATGCGAGTTTTACCAGAACGAGCGCTCCCGTCCCCTAATTTAGTCTGTGCATGCATGGATTTTTAACCGATGGTTCGTGCCTACTAACGATCGGTTTTGACCTATCGGTTAGGAATCCATTGGTTAAATTTAAAGCAAGTTGGCTTTTTTTAACCGATGGTTAAATAACCGATGGCGCCCACACACGATCGGTTTTGACCGATGAAAACGGTTCATCAGACCATTCTCATTGGTTTAACCGATCGTGTGTATGCGGCATAACTCACCCACACAAGGAAGATACTTTTCCTTGAGGCAATGTCCCATCACTTTAAAACTTACATAGCAAACACAAAACAAATCTTCTTGCCACCATTATTCATACTGTGTTACTATTATTATTATTTCACATTCATCAGTCCCTACCCTCAAGAAGCTTACAATCCTAAGGTCCCTAACTCACAGTCATACATACACTATGGACAATAAGGACAGGATCCAATTAACCTACCAGCATGTCCCTGAAGTGTGGGAAGAAACTGCAGTACCTGTAGCGTACACATCTACAATGGGCTCTAATCCATGTGTCTACTTAGGTCATTGTAAGTATGCTGGGTGGTAGGGTATAATGTGCTTGCAGTTATTTTAGCAATGTTATTATTAGGTTCATATTCATATACATGACAATAAGTCTCTTTTATTCCTTTTTTTTTGTCATTTGTCTTAGCCTTCTAGTGGTACAAAACCCTTGTGTGCCTTGGTTCCATTCAGTGAAAAATCTTTGGCAATCCAGGAGGAGCTCTTGGTGGAATTACACAGATCCCAATCTGGGGTGTACTCGGTGGTACAATTCTCCATCTCACACGGTGGTGAGACTTCATCTATTATTAAACCCAATGGTCACAAAGACAAATTTAAATAATAAAAGCAGGAACTGTATATCTGGCCCCCTCCCCCCTCAAGAGGCTTTCTCCACAACAGGTAGAAAGCCTTGCATTATGGTGTTGAGTTACAGACAGAAGAACAGGAAGTGAGCATTTCTCCGAATAAATAAGGACATTTAAAAGCAAAATCGAAGGATGAGGTAAGTGAAGGATGACTGCACTAGGGTAAAGGAAGCTAGTTATTGAAAAAAAAAATATTTTACAACCCCTTTAATATTCAAGCATGTAGCTATCCACAAGCAGGGAGAACAATACTGTACATGGTTATACATTCAAAATAATTGCTCTGAAGAAGCTGAGGGCCTCAGTACAAGATATACATTCTAAAGGGGGAAGCACCTTTTAAATGGGACTCTTTTGAAGTCCCATTCAACTCTTTGGTGAATAATTCATCTATTAGTAAGTTATCCTGTGTCTATTAGGGGCACAGAGTGACCGAGAACCCCAGTTGAGTGTGTCCTAACCAGACTCACCATACAACCACACCGGATCGGCATTTCACTTTAACTGTGTTATCCAGGGTTCTATATGTGTGGTTTGGGTTGAAAGAATGAAGGGGTTCATTCACTTGGGACATTAATGTTTGTGAGCAATATCATTCAAGAAAGGTATGAAAATGAATGATTTCACCTTTCAGACTACTACATCGTCTGAGGTTGGGTGGGGATTATTATGTGTGTTTGCTAAGTGGCTGTATCCTATTGTTCTATTGTTTGTGTCTGCCTTGGGAGCAACCTATTATGGGGTGTATATGTGTTCCTAGCATGTAGACCAGGGACAGGGAGAAGGGAGGGGCGAATTCCTCCAACAGCCCTCCCTGCTGATAAGACAGTCTACTGAGGAGAATTTGAATACACCTGTGTGTGTCTTATTACTGAATGTAGTTTACCCTGCCCTGTGACATTATATAAAGAGGGGGGTTGTCCCTGAGTGTATATCTATTGATACATGTGTTTAAATAAACAGTCTTATATTTTCTTTCACCCTACACTGAGTTATAGCTAGTGACTGGGTGGGCTAAGGGATCTTGGATCATGCTGGTACCGGACAAAGGAAGCGTATATGGCGGACATAGTCCTGTTAAGTGAGGGGGTCTGTGACACCTTCTATAGACTTCAATGGGGTTCACACTATGTTCAGGGTTTGCAGACTTCCTTTTAGGCTGGACTTCAATAATGTCTGCCATTGTTCAGATCACATGAAATGACAAGGACCTTATTGAACATATTCTTAGCCTGAGAAATAAAAGTAATGTAGTCTCCATATCCAAGGACTGGTAAGCTGCACTATATGGTATTAACTTTTTGCTCTTGGTCTTATTTGTCCTAGAGTGACAAGAGTTTAATTAAATATATAAGAAAAAAAAATTGGTAGGTATAGTTTTGTTAGTGAAGCACATATTTGCAGAAAATTGCTAATCAGTTTTGTTGACACATGGATAGAAGGTTGTCATCCCTTTGGCCTGTCCCTATTAACAGATATTTTTTTTTTTCATGGGAGCTGTAGCAAAAGAGCAAAATGTCCTGCAATGATTTCCTGGGAAGAACAGATTAAAGCTGATAATTCAGTTTCCCTAATCTCCAGGATGGTGGGTCCTGGCCTGATAACAGGCTGCAATTCAGATAAGCAGACTCATATATTCTATCTTCCTTTGTACTTGGTTAATAAACCTGTCAGCTGGAACCATGCCAGCTAATAAAGCTATTTCACTAGAGTTATCAGCTAGGGGCATATTTCTATCTTGTTTTACCAGTCTACAAAGTCAATTTAATAACTCCTATATCAAAAACAATTGTCTTGAGGTCCAGGTAAATTACTGGTACCTGCACTATGTATAAAAAACACTGACTATATAACAGATATATACTTTCTTCGTTTTACTAGTAAACAATGCATGCAGTATGTCTATCATGACTAGTTAAAATAACAAGTAAAAATGAAAATGAATGTAACTTGCAATTTAACCTCCCTAGCGGTATGATTATTTCAGAAAAAAGGTGCTGAAAGCGGTACCATTATTTGCAAGGAAATTTGGCATTTTATACTGTAGGCCTATAATTCTTAGGAATAACTCACTTAAATCTGACCAAACAATAGTCTAGTAGGCATCCCGGGTATGAATTTAAAAAAAAAAAAAAAATATATAAATTATAATATAATAAATAATTATAAATAATTATAACAAATAATAATATAATTATAATAAAAATTATTCAATAATGTAATCAACTCAAAATCACAGAAATTTGCTCAGTTGCAGAATTGTCGCTGTCATTACTTTTATTTTTTTATGACGAATTTCCCCACAAATCGCTATCGCACAATTCTGCAAGTGATTATAATTTATTATGGCTGTTTTCTAGCTGCTCTAAAACCATTTTTGACATAAAGGGACACTTTTGGTTGCTATGGACAATCTACAGTTTGCAGGCAGAAAGAACCGTTTTTATTATATAAAAGTACATGTAGGACACTGGGCAGACCACTAGGGACAAGGGTGGTGTGTATTTTTTACATACAGTACTGTAATCTATAAGATTACAGTATACTGTATGTATTGTGTTTGTTTACCTTTTTGAATTTGGCGCCGTTCTCCGCTCCCGTGGGTCGTAACGTCACAGGGAACGGAGATCGGCGGCTCACAGAGGCACTGTCCCGCTCGCTCACACAGCGCAGTGGCATCGCTGGATCCAGGGACAAGGTAAGTAACCAAGCCTGTGAATTCTGCGAGGCGAGCTCGAGTCTGACTCGGGGTTACCGGTCGTAGCCCAAAAATCTCACCCCGAGTCAGACTTGGGAATACCGCCAGGGGAGAGTTTGTTAGAAATCTATTAAAACATGGATTTACTCACACTATTTTCAGGAGAGCCAAGTGAGATTTGGTTGTGAAGTTGAATCTAACAAACAATATCTGTGTATTACTAGTACTGCTTATTTACAAATGTGTATAAAACCTGTAAAGGCTTAATTGAATAGGTGGCAACACATTAACTGGCACTACTGGGAAAAATGCCTTTCCTAGATTATGTGAACTAGTGTTAGCTTGGGTGATGGCGGATGAGGCTGGTTTAGTAAACCAGTCCACCACCTCCTTTGCATGTTGTGGCTGGATAGCATGGGCAACATCACTAAACAGAGACAAACATGCCCTGCCTGGAGATGGACCATGTCCACCTTTACCTGTGAACACAGATGATGCTGGCCTCCTCATAGTGGCAAATTAGGGCTCTGAAAGTGCTCCTGTGCCCTGATTGGGCAAAGCCTTGCACCTGACCACCATTGCTTTATCCAATTATTTATCAAATTAGGTGCAGTGCATTGTAGGGTGCTCGGTGGGCGGACATCCAACCAAGCTCCCCACAAATCCAGGTGTTCGCCGAGCACACAAACGGGTGATGTTCAGATCTAACCTATGCTCGGTCCAAACTGCTCGCCAAACACTAGCTGAGAGGTGAGGGAATTTATTCTGCATGCCTTTTTATATATTTCATATTGCTAGTGTCAAGTAGCGCATGGATTAATAAGGATGTTTTTATAATATATTAACCGATAACTAGTTAGTCTGGTTAAAGATATTGAGTTAAAAAGAAAATTAACTAACTTGCAACCTCAGACAAATACTATTTGCTCTAACAGGGACAAATTCCTTCTTGATCCCCAAATGCAATTGAGCACTCTCTGAATCAATCCACAATGTTATTGTTTTAAAGATTAAAAATCATGTATATAATGTGTAGTGCTAACCCCGGAAGTAGTCGCTTAAGTATAGTTGTTTCCATACTCTGCCTCTCAACCCCAAGAACTGCCCCAGTCCCTCTAGCACACCTAGCAAACAGTGTACTTGCAAACACAGTAATAACAGATGCAAATATAGTAAACAGGAAGATTTTTTGATTGTGGAAAGTCTCCCAGTAAACAAACAGTAGTCTGATAACTCAAATGGCACAGTCAAATAACTTTAATGACTCGAAAGTGGCCTATACGCTCAGGCATAAAGGGGAACAGATCTGGCTTAACACATGTGACGAGATCCTTTCTCGCCCAGTTCTGCTCTCCAGACACTCCTCTGCTATCAGTGAGTCAGCTTGCAGTTTGCAACGTCTGATGGTCCAGTCATCCAAGGTTCCGGGATCCGAATTACAGCTATGTGCCATTCGGACCCATTAAGAACAAACACCAGGCAGGCTGTATGTAAGTTCAAACAGGACTCTTTATTTTCAAGTACACAGCACACTTTTATACAGAATTTGGAACATCCCACTCCCAACAACCGCTTTCCTATTGGTCAATTGTAAAGTATATGCAGTCTTCACTCAGGTCCTCCTTGACCATGCAAATGAGGACTTGAAATAGTCAACAGGGATTGGTCCAATAGCTTGGATAAAAAGACTTGTGTATTGAGACAGAAGCCCCAGGGGGTAATCAATGTACACAATAACCCGGTCTACTTAATTACTACCTCTGAGAGGTTACATTCCTTTTGACAATAGAATGCTAATTCAATACAGCTGACAGGAGGCTTCTGACCTTTAGAACAATACAAAGTCCCTTAGCGTAAACACATACATCTTCAAACACACATAATAGATTCAATTAACCTTCAATCCATAATTCTAGCCAGACGGACTGTCTCCGACACCCGCTCTTAACCTGCAGAACACAATAATAGGTAATTCACAAGCTGGTTCCACTTAGCATTTCAAAAGCCAGTGTCCTTGCATTGAATGTCCCTCTCCTGTGTAACAGATGTCAAGTAGAAACACTTTAATATCTCAAGATCCATGACAACACAGTCAGTCTGTTTTCCTCAAATCCTGAAATCACAGACCCAGGCAATGATCATGTGAGGCAATAGGCTATAAATGCTAATTATCCCTTTAACAATTAATGTGAGAGCTCCCCTTTAAAGTTAATCAGTGAAATCACTAAATTACTGGTACTAAAAGAGTAACAGATAGAGTCTTTGGCTAGCCTTGCATTGGTGCACTTAGCGTCCTGTTGAGCAGGATAAACAAAGTAAGGCAGATGAAATGTAGCGACTGTTTTTCAGGGTATAAGTGTTCCTGCAAATATGGGCACTGGTAAGGCAATGTTGCCTGAATACAGTGTGCTTGTATCTGGTGGTACTACAAATACCAGAGATGTGAACAAAGACAATGGTGTCTGTATACAGTGTCCGGTGGTACTACAAATACCAGAGATGTGACCAAAGACAATAGTGTCTGTATACAGTGTCTATATGATTAAAAGGGCAGGTGTTCACTCACCAAATACTGTAACAGATGAAGCTGGTGGTGATGAAAGTTACTTTACATGCTCTCACTCTGGTTCCTGGCTCATGGGATGGCGTCCTGCTGCGGCCTTCCCGAATCAGCTACTGTGTGATTCAGATGGAGCAGAAACAGCCTCCAGGCTGCTGCTGGACAATAAAGCAGTGCAGTCCACAGGTGCTCTAAAGATGCATATGTGGTGACTCTTCTTGTGCAGGCCACAACTCAGCCTCAGCACTCTCCAACACAGAGCCCCTGCTTGCAGATCCAGGCCAGTGTCCCAAGATCCAGGCCTAGCACAGACTTTTTATCAACTCTACCTGTAGTCTGTTCTTTTCTGCCAAGTGGCTGGTAGTTGTAGTTCCCCAGCAGTTCAATAGAATGTGCCACTTGAGCACTGGGACTACAATTCCCTTTATGCTTTGCTCCCCGGTGGTAATTCCTCTGCTGGCATGAAGTGATGACAGTCTTAGCAGACACTTGAGAGAAAAAGTCTCACTGCAGCAATGTACAGAGTGTCTTCTTATACTGTAGGTATGGTAGCCAGCTCCTCGCTTGGCTGTTTACTAAGTTTGAGCATATATTTTACTTATACAATCACAAACCTAGGGATTTGGTTGTGTAAGCTTTGACATGTTGTTGCTGCTAAAAAAATTAAGGACATTGGAAATGAGAATAAGTTGACAGTGAGAAATTCTATCTCTATCTATTCAGGCTCAACCAAAGCAGTATGAGTGAAGGACCAAGTTAGAAGATATGCGTGAGAATCTAACTGATTACTGTGGGCAACAGTACTTTAATTTACACCAATCATACATTTTGAGAGAAAAAATTCTGCTGCCCATAAGATTCTCTCCGAGCTTCATGACCCCTGTACCAACCTTGAAATGCTGACACTAAAAACTGTAATATGAATAGAGATTGAAAACTGTATTTGTCCTAGAATTTTGCTTTTCTAAAGGATGTGCCTTGGGATTTTACAGGGATTTGATTATATCTGAACAGGGATTTTGTATTCTCCTATTTTCCTGTGGACAGGGTTTTTACTAACCTGGCTGACACTTGGAAGATTGAAGTAGAAGGAAAAAAATCAATACAAATTAAAAGCAAATAAAAATGTACACATGAATTGTTCAGAGACTTCTAAATCTATTAAACACTGATTTACAGTACAGTGACCCATAGTCACCTGAGAATCAACGTGTGTTGGCAGAAGGAAAAAGCTTGTTTCCTGTATGCCAAATGACTGATAATGTTGAATACTGGTTTCCACTTATGCAGGCAAATCTAACAGCAATATGTAAAGCTTTTTTACAATGTATGGATAAATCTGACTACTAATTGTGTGAGGCAGTTCTTAATTGTATCAAACGTTTTTTTAGGATTCTTTGTTTTTCATAATGATCACTCAAACTTTGTCCACTTTTTATCCACATTAAGATGTCACTGGGATGCATTTTACAAACTAAATAAAAAAAATTAAAAAAAAAAATGAAATATTTTAGTGATATTTTTATTTAAATGTACTCTTGATTGTCATTTTCAAACAGGACGAAGTAGGTTGAACGTTGCAACATTGCAGCATAAAACAAACCGTAATATATTGAGTGACTACGACCGCTGGTCGTATACAGGAGAATACAAAAAACATGTGTAAAAGGGGTGGTTGGAAAATAATCCATATACACAGTAATGTAATGGGTGTTAATCATATAAAATTCAAGTTCAAGTTCTGGACAGTAGCTCAGATGCTTGGCCCAGAAAAATGTACTCTCATGGGCCTAGTAGTTTGGGATACTGTATAATAACAAAGCTTCCAGTAGAAGGCAAGGAGATGCCTGGATATCAACAGTTAAACCAAAATATACTTGCTTAGATTTGGGGCCTGCTTTTTGATCCAAGGATCCCAATCTCTTTGGAAGTGGTTTAGCCTTCCCAATTGGAGAATTAAGCAATGCTCGTAGGTGTCTGTAAGGTTCATCTGAAACTTAACATCTGAAATATTAGGTGCCAAGGAACCTCTCCATTTCCTAAGTATTAGCAATCCAGCGATGAATAGAATATGAATGACCATGGGTCTGAACTCTGTTGGGAAGCTGTCTATACTGAGTAATGCCATTGCAGCGTTAGGTTTAGTCAAGCACCTAGTGACCTCGGAGATTACACTTTTCAGGTGTGAAAAATCCCACAAGGTATGTGTCAGGTTACCCACTCTTAGACGATGACTTATGCTAGAGAGGATGTCAATGTTTTGCTTAATTAACTGGGGTTAAGTACCATCTATGGGTAATATTTTTGGGAGATTTCCCAGAAGTTTATGCATTTAGTATACAACAAATTGGAGTGTATGGTGCTCAGCCACTCTGATTCTGAGAATACAGACCCCCAACTCTTGTTTCCATTTCAGTAGAGAGGTGGATTTCAAAAACTCTGTTTTAGATTGAAGGAGATTTGTATAGAATAGTGATACCCTTTGCCTTGGAAGACGATGAGGTTCAGTAAGATCAGGTTGTGCTGGGAAACATTAGGGAATGGATCCGGTTGTAACATAGGTAGGCTGAGATTTGAATAAGTATGAACTGGTCCAGGCGTGAAGCTTTAGGGACTTTTTCCAAGAGTGCTAAGGGGGAGCGTTTCCCATTTGAGTAGTATGTCTTACAGGAGAATTGATTTCAAGGAGCTTTGTCTGAGACGTAGTTTAGGTATAAGGATTGAATATCTCCAGGGGAATGGGAATAGTAGATTTAGGTACAGTCTTAGTGGATGATTTAATAAAGTAGCCCCTGGCTTCTATTGCTGCAGATATAGTGAGGTGGGTGTACCAAGGGGGGGGGGCTTTAGTGAAGGATTGCGCTAAGATAAAGAAGCTTACTTGTCCCATTGGGGTAACAAATTGCTCTATATCCGTCATGGATATGCTAGTGTTTGTCTGTCAGCTTACCTCTCCTCCTTGTGTTCAGCTTTAGAGGCCAGCCACTCTGACCTGGCTATTAAGTAATCTCTCCTCAAAACATGGCTCCACCCCAGCCCCTATCAGAGAACTCTATATTAACCTGTGCACTGCAAGCCAGCCCTGCTGATCAATATTGTGTGTTTAGTATTCGTGTGCGACTTGCTGTATCTTCTACGTCTGATTTCAGTTACCGATCTTGGCTTGTTCTCGACTATCCTTATCTGCTTGTTGCCCTGACTTTTGGCTATCTCCTGACAATCCTTTATTGTCGCAGTCTGCTGCTTCCACTCTACCTCCATGTAATCTACCGTGAGCGTGAGCTGGGAGACCCTGGGAGTCGTGCCCTGGAGCCAGTTGCAGCGTAGTCCATCCTCACCACTAGAGGCTCTGGTGAACACCTGCTGGCTCTTAGACTCCATGCCCTGGGGAATCTATGCTCTAGCTCCCAGTGGAATCCATGTTAGTTCTCCAGTGGACATGCCTTCCTAAACCTTCCAGAGTTCCATCCGCAGCAGTCAGTCCTAGGGTCCACTACCTTAGCGGTGCACTCCTGACTCCAACAGAGTGCATCTGTCACCTGGCCTCAGATGACCTGACAGTTTGATCAGCCATGGACCTGACTGGCTTGCCGCTACCCGCAGATCATTGATTGCAGGGTATAGTCCGCAGACTTGAAACCCAGGAATCCAATCAGACTCAGGTGATGCGATTCCTCCAGGATCTGGCTTCCCACTTCAAGCAGCTTCAGGCCTCCTTGGGAACCCTGAGTCTAAACCTCAAGTACAATCAGCGGCTGCACCTATTCCGGTTGCATTCGCAGCCACACATTCACTACAACTGCCAGCTCTGTCCCATTTCTCTGGGGACTCCAAGGCCTGCAGGGGAATATCTCAGCCAAATGCACTATTCATTTTGAGCTCCAACCCTTAAAACTTCCTGTCTGATCGGAAAAAGGTAGCCTATTAGGGATGAGCGTTGAGTTTGAGTCGAACGTGAGTTCGACTCGAACATTGGCTGTTTGTCAGTTCGGTAAACCGTGAACAATTTGGGGTGTTCGCGGCAAATTCGAAAAGCCGCAGAACACCCTGTAAAAGTCTATGGGAGAATTCTAAAGTGCTAATTTTTAAGGTTAATTTTCAAGTTATTGTCCTAAAAAGTGGGGACATGTATCAATGCAAAAAAAGTTTTAAAAACAGATATTTTTTTGGGAGCAGTGATTTTAATAATGCTTAAAGTGAAACAATAAAAGTGTAATATTCCTTTAAATTTGGTGTCTATAGTATGCATGTAAAGTAGCACATTTTTTGTGCTTAGAATTGTCCCTGCACAAAGTGACATTTCTAAAGGAAAAAAAGTAATTAAAAACTATTAGTGGCTATTCATGAATTGTTAGTCCCTGCAATACAGAGAAAAGCAGGGATGGACTGGCCATTGGGACTACCAGGAGTTTCCCGGTGGCTCAGTGGGCCAGCTTCAGTGACAGCGGACCGCCGCCTCCCTCCGCTCCTCTGTCTCTCCCTCCCTACAGCGCTCACCTGAGGGGAACAGAGAAGCAGGGGGAGGACCAGAAGGAGCACAGGGGAGGGGACAGACAGCTGGCTCAACAGCTATGGCCTGGGAGTTTCTCAATTCTGCCTAGTCTTGTACCATATGGGGGGGCACCGAACCGATTCTTTGCCCCGGGTGAAATGTCTAGCTTCCTTACTGGTACTGCCTATAAGAGTACAGTAGCAAACTTGTTGTGTCTTCAACGTCTGATACCAGTTGCCGATCTTGGATTTGGTTTTGTTGACATTTATAGTAGGAAATGTGGCTGAATTTTAGTAAAACATCATACACGGAGTGTAGGGAAGAAGCCGCATCTGTGATGGTGAGTATTATATACTACTGTATTATATACAGCATAGAGGTTGATTTTGTGTTTTTTTGTCCAAAATTGTTATTCCTGATATAGATGGGTGGTTTATTTTTGCGCTAGGGGCTCCATGAGAAGTGTAAAAATGATGGGTGACAGCGGACACCCCTTTCTAGTGTTATTGGTGATTTCAAAGTTATCGGAGAGTATGCCATCTGATATGACCTGTGCCAATGGTGTGGTATAGTATAGAGGGCCAATAGTATATTACCTTGAAAGCCTAATTTGGAAAGGGTAAATAGCCCCGATGGATTCTATTAAAAGCTTTTTTGGCGTCTAACACCAGAAAGATAGTGGGAGTGTTTGAGGTTTCCACGTAATGCAGTAAGTTTATAATTTTACCTGGTCGCATCAGGAGCTTGTCGACCAAAGATGAAGCCTACCTGATCAGAATCAATCAGATTCGGCATAAGGGGTCACATGGCTAGATTCGGAAAGCCCGCCGCATCTTTGCGGCGGCGTAGTGTATCGTATTTACACTACGCCGCCGTAAGTTACAGTAGGTGAACCCGATTTTGTGTCAATCTCGCTCTCTTTCCGGCGAGATTGACCACCTACGAGCCCCATCACGGGAGCCAGCGCCGAGCTGGCTTGCCGCGATGGAGACAGAGCCGTGGTGCGATGGAGACAGAGCCGCAGTGCGCCCCCCTGCCCCAGAGCACCCAACCCCCCCATGTTGAGGGCATGCAGCCTGGTACGGCTCAGGAGGGGGGGGGGGCGCTCGCTCGTCCCCACTCCCTTCCTGGCTGGCCGGGTAGCCTGCTTTGGATACGGGTCTGGTATGGATTGTAGGGGGACCCCCTACGCCGTTTTTTCGGCGTAGGGGGGCTCTCCTTACAACCCATAACAGACCTAAGGGCCCGGTATGCTCCTGAGGGGGGACCCATGCCGGATTTTTATTTAAAATCCGGCGGGGACTTCCCCTTCAGGATTCATAACAAACGCCGCACACGTGTAGAATTGGCGGGAATCCAAGTCGGATCTCCCGTCGCTTCTATGACGCGCTTGCTGGGATGTGCTGTCACTATTCCATTGAGTGCAAGATGTCGGCGAGATCTCGGCACCGTGTCGCCGAGTATCAGCGCGACGCTGTCGTGCTAAAAGCACAATATCACAAACACCTACTGTAGCAAGTACTGTATTCACAAAGTACTTGCCTGCTAAGTTACGGCGGCGTAGCGTAAATGGGGCCGGCGTAAGCGCGCCTAATTCAAATGAGGATGTGGGGGGCGTGTTTTATGTATATGAAGTGTGACCTGACGTGATTGAAGTTTTTTAAGAACGGCGCATGCGCCGTCCGTGTATATATCCCAGTGTGCATTGCGGCTAAGTACGCCGCACGGACGTATTGGTTTCGACGTGGACGTAAATTACGTCCAGCCCTATTCACGGACGAATTACGCAAACGACTTAAAAATGTTCAAATTTCGAAGCGGGAACGACGGCCATACTTAACATTACTAGTCCAGCTATTTGATGGAATAACTATACGCCTGAAAATGCCTTACGTAAACGGCGTATCTGTACTGCATCGGCCGGGCATACCTTCGTGAATCGGCGTATCTAGTGAGTTACATATTCTACGCCGAACGCAATGGAAGCGCCACCTAGCGGCCAGCCTAAAAATTACACTGTAAGATACGACGGTGTAAGACACGCCGCTCGTATCTTAGCCTAATTTAAGCGTATCTGGTTACCAGAATACGCTTAAATTTGCGTTGGCGCAGATTCAGACTTAGGCTGGCGTATCTACTGATACGCCGGCCTAAGTCTTTCTGAATCCACCTAATAGTCTGTTGGCAATTACTTTTGAGTATATTTTAAAGTCAGTATTAAGTAACAATATGGGGTTTAACATTTTTGGGAAAATACTGGCTCCTTCCCAGGCTTCGGCTATGTGACAATAGTTGTGGCTAACATGTCAGAAGGAAACGTACCAGAGGACACAGCAGCATTGAAGGTCGTTTGCATGTGGGGAGAGAGTGAAGAGGAGAAGAGCTTGTAGTATTCGGCTGAAAAGCCATCAGGGCCTGGAGCTTTATTGTTATTAAGGGAGGAGATTATTTTTCCAAGCTCAGTGATTGTGAAAGGTTTGTTTAGGTCTTGCAATTGAGCATTTGACAGTTTAGGTAGGTTTATGCTACTAAGAATGTCAGAGATTAGAGATCCAATGTTTGGGGCATGTTTGGGTCGTTGCTAAGATTATACAGGGAACTGTAGAATGTGCTAAACACATTGGGTATGTCCTTGGGGTTTTGTAACTTCCCCATGTGTGAGATGTTTTAGAAAGGGGATTCTTTGTTTAGCCTCTCTGTTTAAGTTGGGATGCTAATAATTTACTTGATTTGTTTTCCATTTGCATAGACTTTAAACCGTAGCTTATTGACATGTTGGGCTGAGGGGAAGGTGTGTAATAATTTCTTATTTGGGATAAACGGTTGCTTGTTGCAGGATTGTGATTTTTCTTGTTTTCCACCTCGAATCTCTAAAGTGGCTAGAAGTGAGTCTACGTGTGGGAAGCGTTTGTGGGTGAAGGATGGTGTGTTGTTTTAACCAAAATGTGTTTCTTGAAGGCATCAAACATTGCATTGAAGCGTAGTTGTGTCAGACCATAAAGCGTGTTTAGCCCTTTACATTAAAGGACGTGACTTTGAAAGGCATTGCTGTATAGATCTATTGATTCTAATGCCGCGTAATGGTCTAGAAAAAAAAAGTTTTGTTAAAACGGCCTTGCCTACACACAATTGTGAAAAAAAATGCTCTAGCAAAGCGCGGTGACATACAACAGGTATGACTGCACTATAAAGGGGAAGTTTCATTCGGATGGTGCCACCCTTTGGGCTGCTTTTGCTGATTTCGTGTTAAAAAAAGATGATTCACGCTTTTCAGTCTGATACAGCGTGATGAATGTGCTTACTCCATTACGAACGCTAGTTTTACCAGAACGAGCGCTCCCGTCTCATAACTTGCTTCTGAGCATGCATGTTTTTTTCACGTCGTTAAAGCCCACACACGACCATTTTTTACGACGTTAAAAATGACAACGTTAAAAACGTTGTGAAAAATTAGAGCATGTTCTAAATTTGTAATGCCCGTTTTTTAGATCGTGAAAAATGCTCTGGAGCCCACACATGATTGTTTTTAATGACATTAAAAAAAAACCTTCATTTTTTACAACCCAAAAAACGGTCGTGTGTACGCGGCATTAGGCTTGACAGGATGTCCTAGATGAGAGAGAAGGAAGTAAATAGGCAGGTTGGACCCAGGTGTTTGATTCAATATTATTGAGACTTCTTTTCCTTCTATACTTCTAGAATTTCAGAGATTTAGTGAAGTTAGTAATTTTAAAGTCAACTATAGTAAATCAGAACTTCTCAATATATCTTTATCACAAACAAATATGAAACGAATATCGAATAATTTTTTCCTTTAAGACCTGCCCAGTCTCAGTTTGATATCTAGGGATTAGTATACCAGCTTCAACATCACAATTATACTCCTTACATTTTCTCTCGATGCTTCATAAAATTCAAATGGCTTTGACATCTTATGCATTTAAGATACTTTCATGGTTCGGTATAACTAATACCCTTAAGATGGATATACTTCCTCGCCTTTTATATTTGTTCCAAACGATTCCAATCCATCTTCTGGCCCTGTACTTCCGGAAAATCCACAGGCTATTTTCCAAGTTTATATGGAATTCAGCCCGGCCTTGAATTAGCTTTGGGACACTATCCCTTCTGAAAAACCGAGGTGGGGTAGGGGTACCAGATGTCTCTATGTACCATAAAGCAACCATATTAACACGTATTATTGATTGGTTTCATCACTCCTCATCTAAGCTATGGTTACAATTGTAACGTCACATAAATCCTATAGATCTGTGCCCTTCCGTGGACCTCGTCTATTCTACGAAAAGGCCTCTCAATTCCAGCAGATCTTACTAGGCAAACACTACACATATGGGATTTCATGATACCCATCTATAGAATATCAAAACAAGTTGAGCCCCTTGACCCCCTTCTTTGGAACACCGGATTTTCTACCAGCCTTATGCCACATACACACGATCGGTTCATCTGATGAAAACGGACCAATGGATTTTTTCATTAGATATCCGATAAAACTGACTTTCATCAGTCTTGCCTACACACCATCAGTTAAAAATCTGATCGTGTCCAACGCGGGGACGTAAAACACAACGACGAATCGGTTTTTTAACCATCAGAAAATTTTAAAACGGGTTCTATTTTTTTTTCACCCATGGGAAAAAAAACGATGGGGCCCACACACGATCGGATCGTCCGATAAAAACAGTCCATCGGACCGTTTTCATCAGATGAACTGATCGTGTGTACAGGGCATTACACTCAACTGTGTTTGGCCCTTGGTATAAACAGGAACACAGAAGAATTACTCAGGTCCTTCAGTCAGATCTATTAATAATGGAAGCTTCTTTATCTACGATGCTTTCTTATAATCCCACGCAGTGGCTACCGAGGCACCAAGCTTTATGTTATATACGATCTATTCCATCAAAACAAGATATTTATGCTAAACCAACTGCCTTTGAATCTCTGCTTTTGCAAGAGGAGCCACTATCACACTCAGTCTCTGTATTATACTCTATTCTTTTGATATCAATCCATTCAGATTTTGCCCCACATACACGGAAATAGGAAAAGACCTACAACAGACTTTAACACCATCGGATTGGCAAAAAAGGTTTATTTTGACATGTTGATGTAGATGGTCTCTCTCTCTCTCTCTCTCTCTCTCTCTCTCTCTCTCTCTCTCTCTCTCGCTCTCTCTCTCTCTATATATCTATATATTGTAAGGGGTTAGCTCGTTAGCGGGGTGTGTGACCCCCTGAATGGGTTCACTACACACTGAATTTATACAGACAGGCAGTCGAAGACGGTTGAAAACAAAGATTTTGGTTTATTCTTCCATCTTGCTGGAAACAAGTGCAAGCATCCAAACAGCATAAACAAAATCAAACATAAAATAAACCATGGCCACTTGGGCATCTATCTTTACCACACAGGAACCTATCTATGGAGTCTGGCACAGCCTAGTGCTGGGCAGACACTGCTGGTCATACAGCAGAAAAACAATAGTCTTTTGATTTTTTATCACACAGAAAAATCAATCACCTCCTCACCTCCTCAGAAGACATTCAGTACACTGCTCTCCTTACTCACAAAGCCTCAGGATGCAGCAATTCAGTGGTAATCCTCTGGATTACTCATAGAGGCCTTAATTGCCTCATTCCCCCCTTAGACCTTTTCTGGCTACTTTTGCAGCCGACGCCTAATAACAATTGGTGTATTGTCTAAACAAGGCAGAAATGTATCTCCCATCTGTGACACCACCCACAGATTTACCTGACTTCCTGTCACATACCCCCCCTCTTGTTTCAACCCTAGGGTTGGGACACAGGTTGCCAGGCAGGCATGCACTCGGGACAACCCATCTGCATTCCCCATTTTAGCACCGGGGCGATGCGTTACCACAAAATTAAATTCCTGGAGGGCCAGGAACCACCTATTTATTCTTTTATTGGTCTCTTTGTTCTGTGCCATCCACTTCAATGGGGCATGATCCGTCACCAGTTCAAACTGTCTATTCACGAGGTAGTACCGGAGAGAATCCAAAGCCCATTTCACCGCCAAACATTCTTTCTCAATGGTGGCATAATTCTCCTCATGGGCCTTCAACTTTCGGCTGAGGTACATAACAGGGTGTTCCTCCCCCTTGATAATCTGAGACAGTACAGCTCATAAGCCCACATTTGACGCATCTGTCTAAACCACGAAGTCCCGTGAAAAATCAGGCAAATTTAAAACTGGCTGACTACATAAAGCCTGTTTTAAAGCCTGAAAAGCTGTTTCTGCTTCGGGAGTCCATTTGGTCATGACAGACTCCTTCCCTTTGGTCAAATTGGTCAGGGGAGTAGCCTGTGAGGCAAAATGGGGGATAAAGCGGCGATAATACCCCACGATCCCTAAAAATGCACAAACCTGTTTCTTGTTGGTGGGACGTGGCCAATCCTGAATAGCCTCAACTTTGTTTATTTGGGGCTTGATTAGAGCTCTTCCAATGGTATACCCCAGATATTTCGCCTCTTCTAGCCCAAGGGTAAATTTTTTTGGATTGGCTGTAAACCCAGGTTTCCAGATGGAATCCAACACAGCCTGAACTTTTGGCAAGTGTGATTCCCAATCCTCACTGTGGATGACAACGTCATCAAGGTATGCAGCAGCATAGGCTCGATGAGGCCGAAGGGTCTTATCCAGGGTGCGTTGGAATGTGGTGTTATAGAATTATTAATAACGCACGTACATAATTAATAATCAGAGAAATATTAATATCGCACGTAAATAATTAAAATAAGCTATAAAAACCTTTTTGTCTATATAAAAATTAAAACAAAGAATAGCGCTGCGAAAAAGAGAAAAATATTTATTGATACAGAGAAGAAACTTGTATTACTCCAATATTTACAACTATAACATAAAGGATATCACTTGTTAAAACAGAGAGGATATTGCTGAATACTGATACAACATACATGATAATATGGCTATCGAGGATTCAACAATAAGTAATGCTAAGTTGTAGAGAGAGACAGAGAGACAGAGGGAGAGAGAGAGAGAGACACAGACAGAGAGAGAGAGACAGACAGAGAGAGAGACAGAGAGAGACAGAGAGAGACAAAGAGGTTACATCACCACGCCTGGGTCAGCTCATCCATCATGCTTCAGTCTGCTTGGTCAAGACATCATACACTGATTATCTGTCCATCTCCCTTGACTCATCTTTATACCCCTCAGACTACACCTTTTCCCTCCAAAAAAAACCTCAAGTTCCCGAGGATTCGATTGGTTGCCTCTATGAGTCTTTTCAGTAATGACCCCCAACCGTTAACCTCCTCTTAACACCTACCAACTTCACTTGTGATCACCCACTCACATATTTCCCACACTTAGTATCTCACAAGGACATAATTGGACATGTTCAATTAACACAGGGAGTCCTACTGTGTCCCTTAATCAGACAAGAGATGAAAGGAACCTTTTCCAATATACAGGTGGCCACTTCCTATCAGGAAATATATTGTAACTATCAAATGGTATGCAGCTATCCTTTGAAGCGTAGTCACACCAGTATGCAAAGGGTCCCTGCTGTGAGCCTGTTCCAGCTTCAAAAGGACACTTCCTACTGTAATTATCAGGGATAAGTCATTTTCTAAAGGACAGCTGAGATCACAAACTTGAATTAGTCCAGTAAAACATACATACATCTTTGTAATAAAATATGAAGTTCAAACTTTCCACCACAGTCCCCCCTGAAGTTCATTCTTGAACTTATGTCCTCCTTCAATGATCCGGTACCCACTCACAATGGCCCAGAAGCCCCGACCCTTCCCCCACCACCACTGCGGCCTCTTCCTTTCTTGAACTCGCCGTAACTCATCAATGTAGACTTGAGACAGTCCTGGTGCCTTTGAGACTTCAGCTCCGAACCATGAGTGTCTGTACTGCAATGTTTCATCACCCCTCTGCATTGGAGGAGTGGAACTCCAACATTGATGGCGGGATCCTTACATATTTAGTCCTGTATCCTGTAAATATGGTGTTATGATTGTCACAATTGGATCGGACTGCGAGACAGCACTTTTTCAGCACGATGAAGGAAAGTTCAGGAGAGTCTTCTTCGTGGCACGTTTGTCTCAAAAAGAATGACTTGATTGTTGTTGCTTCTTCAGGTGGTGGTTGGGTGGGCCTCCGGACAGTCATGTATGAATATAAAAGGAGAAAGGAGAACGTCAGTGTACAGTTATTGGAGGAATGTCAGACAGGAGCAGTGGGGTGGCTTTTATGACTATAAAGCCGTAGGTAGACTAGGGGAGGTAGAATTAATGCTCACGCGCCTTAAAACAAAATCATATGACTGATGTCCTAGTTACATTATCCTGAGAAGATGTATGATAGAAGCCAAAACACTTAGGCCCCGTACACATGACCAAACATGTCTGCTGAAACTGGTCCGCGGGCCAGTTTCAGCAGACATGTTTGGTCGTGTGTAGGCCCGAGCGTGCAGGATTCCAGCAAACATTTGCCCGCCGGGCCTTTTCCCAGCGGGCAAATATTCCTGGACTTGTTTTAAAACAGTCGCTGGAATCCTGCCCGCTCGGACATGTTCGGTCATCTGTACAGACCTACCGTACATGTCCGAGCGCCCGCCATCCCTCGCATGTGTCGAATGACTTCGACGCATGCGTGGAAGCATTTAACTGGCAGGCCCGCCCACGTCGCCGCGTCATCGTCGCGGCGATGCCGCGGACACGCCCTGCGTAGTGTTTACGCGCGGATTTCTGTACGATGGTTAGTACAGCCATCGTACAGAAATCCCCGGCCAGACATGTACGGTGAAAACGGTCCGGTGGACCGCTTTCATCGTACATGTTTGGTCGTCTGTACACGGCCTTAGAGAACATAATATTAAAGGAGGAAAGGAAAAGAGGTGAGTAATGAAAAAGACTATGGAGAATAGAAAAAAACAAAAAATAAAAACTACAGATTTAATGCTGCTCCAACCAAGCTCTCCAGTTTAGATTCCACTTTCGATTGTTAAAGAGCATTGAATCGGTATTCAAAAAACGTAATATCTAGTTGCCCTGTCAATTTTAGCGGACAGCGAGAAAAAATTAAAATAATAATAAAAAAATAAAAATAGAACATTGTTCCGTTAAAAAAACGACTCCTCTCTCCTACTAGTAATTGGTGGTATTTTTGCTGGTCAGGTACACAGATAATAACGAGAGAGAGATGATTTAAATTTGTAGAATTTGGGTAAACCTGACCGCACTTTACTATTACAAATTGAAGAGGCTTATTCCTAGATCAACAGGAAAAAATATAGTTCTAGGGTCCTCTCTTAAAAAAAAAACAAGAACAAAGCAAACAAAAAAAATTGACTCTTCTGCCCTATTGGTGATCAACAGATGAACATAATCATGGTCACTTAACAATGTACAAGTCGGGTTAAAAACATAAAAATGAAAATATTAAAAAGGAGCGACTAAACAATGGTTGCCAACAAACTTTTTAGAATTTAGTCCAACCCGACTGTACTTCTTACTAAAACATTTTAGAGGCTTTTCCCCACATTATTTTTTTTTTTTCCTTCCAGGTCTATACACTACTCCCCCCTTCAGGTGGACAAAGTTCAAACCTTTTGGAACTATTCTCACCTGAATGGAATGAGAGAGAAAAAAATAATAATAATGAAAAAAACTTTAAAAAAATTATAACCATGACACTTCAGGGAGAAAAATGAGAGAAAAAAATAAATAAAAAACTGACAAAAATAAAAAAAAATAAAACTGACAAAAATAAAAATGAGAAATGAGAAAAATTGATTAAAAATTACTAAAAATTGAAATAAAACCGAGAGAGAAAAAAAATGAATAAAAAATAACTTTTACAAAAATGTAAAAAATGTATAAAAATGAAAAGTAAAAAATTGTAATGGATAAAAAAATTAATAAAAAAAAAATAGAAATAAAAATTACACGAACATGATAAAAATTTAAACTAGGAGTATTAAAAAAATGGTACATTTGTACTGGTCTGGATTGGAACAGGCTTCTTCAGAAATTTGTTTCTGAGTTAGTGGCTTTTCTGTTCCTTGAGAGAAGATACCTCGTTGAAGTGCACATTCTCATAGTTTTGGCGTTCATTCTCCTGATAGTAATGCACATCATTACTTGCATCAGGGAGAGCAATAAAGCTACACAGATTAAAACAATAACAGGGCGGAGCAAAATGTTTAGGAAAGCTGATGCGTTAGGACTATACCCAAATATACTTTCCCACCATGAAATCCTAGCGTCTGCCTCTAAAGCGTGGGATACTTGGATCAACTTATTTTGATCATGGGTGAGTCGTATAGTGGCTTCTTTCTCAACATCTCTTAGCACATTTAATATTTCATCTTGTTGTTCAAAATCTACCAGCCAAGCCTTTAACTCAGCCCCAAATCCCAGAGGAAGTTTCTGTAGATGTATGGGGGTGTCAGGTTTGATATCAAGCCTTTTCTCTGGGGTAACAGGGGTACGTCCTTGTGTCCCGGCTATATCTATTCCCAGGACCGGGGAAGATGTACAGTAGACTCCCTGAGGTAATGTACCCCGTTGAGTACAGTTCAACCCGTAGGCAGAATATAGGGCATCATTGGGCATTTGATACCAGCACCAATACCCTTGCCCCAAGTATTTTACATAAGGTTGGGACAATTCCTCGGCATCCAGGAGACATGACCCTTCCTTGTGCCAGCATTGTTGTCTCATGATCCTATCCTGTTTCCCTTGACATAACACCACCCCTTCCTTTCTCCAGCACCCACCAGTATCAATCATTTGAGGTTGTTCAGACTCAGAAACCATCAGATCATGATGGACTCGGGGGTGTAACACGGTAGCCCGCTATCTGTCCGGTGAACTTCTGTTTCATTATCTCAGACAATGAGGCAGTAGCATCAATAGGAGCATGTTGTAGATTTTCAAGAATATGATTCACATCTAGCTACACCTCAACCCCTTCCCCAACCTGCTGTGCCAACCTACCGAGCTTGTTTCTGAGTACCTCTAAATCCCTTGTGTTTAGGCTACTCAGGACAATCCGGGAAGCCTACCCCACCTCCACCTAAAATTTTCTCTCAGCCAGCTCCATGTCCAATAATTCCCAGCAGTTATTATATTTGTTCCACCCCCTCCCCTTAGCTTGTAAACCCCTTGAGACGGGCCTTTTTATTCACGCCTTCCATAAACTGTTGGCACCATTTAAATCCTGTTGCCCAAAGTTTAACTACCTATCTTTGACTTCCTCCCCGAATCCCAACAGAAGTTTCAGTAAGTGTAAAGGGGATGTCAGGTTTGCTATAAAACCCTTTCTTCAGGGCAACTCGGGGTGTAACCTGGGGTTCTGTCTATATCCATCCCATGGACAAGAGAATAGGTACAATAGACTCCCCAAGGTAGTGTACCCTGTTGAGTACAATTCAACCTAATGCTGACAACAGTGCATCACTAGACCAGCACCCATACCCCAGCATTCGGTATTGAGTACAACAGCACATATACCATTGAAACAATGACAAAACCCACAAAAACTCCATCCCTGTGACTTGATTTTAGTGACCATGCCCCACTACCACCTGGTAGGTCCAAGGAACACCCTAGTTCCATGACTAACACCCCATCGGTATCCTCTAGGACAAAGAAACAAAACTCGCCCATGTCCTAAATTATACCTAGGTGCTTCTTCCCCCGTAATGATCTCCCCATCCAGAACCCACAGTGAAATACCTTCCCAACATTCCTCCTTCACCACCGTGTATTGACCTGGAATGCAAAAGACATCGTGGTCACACTTCTGACAGGGGGAAATATCAACCTGCTCTCAGCTTCTGTACCCTCTGATCACATGTGGGTCACTTAGCCCCAAATGCACCAAGATAGAATCCCCAGTCAGTAAGCTCATTGATGCCAACATATCTACAGACCGAGTCTGCACTTCCGTATATGGGAACATACAGCACCTCATCTCTCACAATCCAAACCAGTACAGCCCATCCCGGCATTTGACTACCATTTTGGATTAGTGTAAGCGACGAGTTTTGTCAAAGTCTTACTGAGTGGTGATGCTAACTCCTCAGGCTACCACCCATCATACAGAGATTTGTACAATCAGCCTGATACTGGTCAATAACTCCGCCTGCCCCTGCATGTACGCCAGAGCCAATGACATGTTTTTGTCCTATACCCTATCACACTCTCTTCCAACCTCTTAACATGGTCGATAAAATCGTGAGCCATATTAAACTGGGTATTTATGTAACTTTGTTGCATGTTGTCACAACTGTCACCAATCTCTCTGAGCAACAAAGCCGTGCTTATTGTCTGAAGCCATGGCTGCGGGTCTGTTCCTCAGGAGACTGCTGTCCACTCTATTACTAACACCCATCCCAGCTCCTATTCCCCCTATATAGTGCTGAATACACCCCTCCTCTGTTGGGTTACTCCTCAGAAATAAGCGTCCTGCGTGAACCTTATGCTGTGTCTGCACATCTCTGGGAGAAAGCCACTGGTCACTTAATAATCACTTGATTCAGTGTATACTCAGCACATACAGGGTAATAGTCTTATCAACCACTGTGAGATTCAGCAGCGCCATGTGATGAAGGCATACTGTACCCTGTTTGCCCGCGTGTATTCCCTTTATTTAACAGGGCATGTTCCTGTATGTAGTTACTGGCATTACTCGTGCAGGGATTCAACCTCTCAGGTGCGACATCAACTAGGTGTACCTCTCCCATGTCCAGTAACCGAAAGCTTCTTTATAGGACTGCTAAGCTTGAGACACTGCCTCTACGAGGAAGTTTTCACCCCATTGATGTATCACCTGGCACCCTCTAGTTTGGCCAACAGACACCCTATTATGCATAGATGCCAGTCTCCTGGGTACCTGCACCACATACATTTATGTCATACTAGTCACCCATTCCAACATTTCTTTCAATTCCTGTCTGGACTCACAACCCTCAGAACATGATGGACTCCAGGGTGTACCCTCTAGTAGAGTCTGATAGGATAGTACCCACATTAACTGTGATATATGCACAAAGTTCCGTCCATGCCCAAATTTCCTTCCCTGCCCTTAGGGATGAGAATAGAACGAGTTGGATTTTCCTAAACCTTCCCTGATATGTAGCCCAGGGCCTCCCAATGTGTTCTTGATTATCTCCAGCTCTATAGTGATTACGGTATCCAATTACCCACCTCCCGCTCCAAAGACAGTCGCCATTGAGCCTCTTTTAAGTATGGGAAATAGTCTGGATACCCGGATTGAAAACCACCTGCCACCAGGTACACCCGATCCCTCATAGAGGCTGCACACTTTCTCCCTCCTCTATCAATTCAGTAATTAGACTATGCTATCCTTCACCCCTACAAAACAACCTGCCTTCACCATTCAGACAGGACTCCCATGAAAGACAGGAGTCTAGTGCCACCCTGGGGCACTGATATTCTTGGCATGCAAGTCACAGACCACCAGTTAAGGTACACAAGTAATCTAGGACAGGAAGGACACCTATGGATATTAACTGAGGAGAATACTGCATGCCCACATATATTTCGGAAGTGAGGGCCTATGGAACAGCCAAGAGCTGATATCACCCCATACAATCTTCCTGCACACCTTTTCTCCAGACTCAACCCCAAAACTATACAATACGAGGCCATACCTATGCACTTTCAACTCGTATGCCACCAGGCAGGCCCTCGTACTACATGTCTGCCGGTAAATCTAAAAGAAATTGGAAAACAAGAATTGCATAATGTTTATCCAGCTCAAGGGAACGGGTGCTACCAGGCACAACTGACCAATAGACTAAGAAAAATCCCATGTAGCACTGAGGCGCCGGGATCACTGAACAGTAGGGGATACACGAGCCGACCAGTGTGCCTGGACACACACAGCTATTCATTAGGCAATAGGTAACAAATAACCACCACAACTGACAAAAATAAACTCTAGGAGAAAATAGGGTCGCATGGTGACACGGAAGGAAACAGTTGTGAACTTTTGGGGACATACAGATAGCTAGGGACATTAGCATACCTTAGCCTGAGGCAATGCAACCTTGTACAGCCAGGCTTAACAGCGGGGGGGGGGGGGGGGGGGTTTAAGAAGTCCTAAAAACACAAGTCTGGCCAAAGTAGCATCAGGATTTTACCTATTAGATCTATGGAACTACACGTGTCAGCATGGTTGATCTTCGGTAATAAGAAAACAGATATGCCACGGATCTATGGCCGATCCATTTCAACCTCTGGAGACTACCCCAAAACCCTTTTACCACTAAGTGTGGTACCCCTGAACGCTACTTAGCCTAATATATGTGTTAGAGTGCCAATTATCCCTTGCAGTCTTACTCAATTTTTCATAAAAAACTAATACGCGGACCTCAGTTAGTTGGTTCTGCTATTCAGTGGATCAGCACATGTAACCCAAACAAAGGTGGTCCAAAAACATAGCCAAATGGACTGACCACTAGATGTTCCGACTAGATAATGGTCATGAAAACCTAAACCTTGTGAAACCCGACCGACGGAACAACAACATAAAGATTTCCTCTTATATTCTGAAATCCTGAAAACCCAGTTATCGATTCTGAGGGATAAAATACAAAATAAAAGTTAGTAATAAACATTCAATTTTTTTTTAACCTGGAAACAAAAAATGGTTATATACCTGTAACAAGACATTAGAATATGAAACACAAATATACATTACATTATATTACATAAACCGTGCACTTTTTTGTTTAAAATACCAAAAATTGTTGAGCTCAACTTTTCATCAATATGTATTACTATAATACATATTAATGCCAAATGGATTTTTTTTATGGTATACCAATAATTCCCCCCCCCAAAAAAAAAAAAAAACATGGTAGGAGGAAAAAAAATTAGCAGCTCGTAATAAACCTTTTAACGGTTCCATTTATTAACCAATCATAATACTTCATCACAACGTTTTCGCAGAACCTTCTGTAAAGAAAAACAAACAAATTTTAGTAAATGCCCTTTTCAATTCACCATTATAGAATGCAGGTCATTTGCAAGTCAATAAGATCTCTTTTCCACTCTCACAGACCTGGAGAAAAAAAGGGGGGTCATTTGGGCTGTCAGCACTGAGTCAGCAGCTGAGAACACACGTCACACACTCTCAGTTTACTTTGTGTCAAGGAAAGAGAGGGGGGGTGGTTGCTCTGAACTATAGAACACCATTCCCAATTTTTAAACCTTAACCAACACAAAAAAATCATCATGCCATCACACACAACCTCACAATCCATGGATCTCACACATTTCCGCACAACACATTTAGCTAGGTCAAATATGACCTCAAGACCTTACACAGATCCACATGTTCTATATCCTACTTAAACCCATAACCTCTGTTTATCACTTCTCTGGAAATGTGGATTCCCTATTAAAAATACTCACCTCCCACATACGCCTCTGGCACCACTGTTTCGTAATCCTCTGTTTATCCCGGGTCTCCACCCCCAGGACTTTACCTGGTGGACCAACAAGGGTCTATTGAGGATAGCGGACTTTTGTGACCATAAAGGAGTTCTCTCGAGGTCTGTCCTGCAGGAGAAATATAAACTCCCAAATACTGAGTTTTTCCGTTATACGCAAATTGCCCATTTTTTGTCATCACTGAATCGTGCTTCTGACGTTACTACTAGTACTCCCATGGAGCACCTTTGTATGACCTTTGACAAACATGCTGGACATATATCCCTGATTTATGGTCTCCTATCCTCTAGCTCCCAAAAGTTAGACTATATGCTGAAATGGGAACAGGATACGGGTGAGCCACTGGACCTTGCTGAGTGGGGTACATTGTCGCAAAGTGCCTCTAAAACTTATATTAACACCTCTTTGATAGAAGCAAATTACAAGGTATTGTTGAGGTGGTACATGGTCCCGGCGCGAGTGGCAACCTTTGTCCCTGGGGCGTCCCCGCGGTGCTTCAGGGGTTGCGCTGCAGACGGTACTATGTACCACGTCTGGTGGCTATGTCCGAAGGTGAGACGGTTTTGGATCCGTACGTACAACTTTATATACTCACTGACTCAGGTCAATCTCCGTAAGTCGCCTCTGGATGCACTGTTGGGACGTCCGATCAAGGGACCATCGAAATGTACAAAAAAGCTAATAGCATACATATTTACAGCGGCTAGGATTTCAATAGCAAGGTCCTGGAGGTCCCCCACCGTTCCTTTCTATCTGCTGAAGGCTAAATTATCTTGGATAATGGTGAATGAGAGGCTATCCGCCATCCTGGCAGACAAGGTTGCAGTGTTTCACAGGATTTGGGACCCTTGGATTGACTATCTCACGACTACGTGAGATGTAGATTACTACTGGTAAATGACCCTTTGATGCTGGAGTGCTCCCCCCATCTCATCTCTTCCTTCTTTCTTCCTTCCCTTTCCTGTCTTTTCTAGTCTTCTTCTCTTTGGTGCTTTTCTGTTCTTTTTATTTTTCTCATTATTATTTTATTGCCGATGCATATTACTCTTATTTTACTGAGTAACGGGTCCTTGAGATCAGTTGGGAGGCCCGGTAGTAGTTCTGGTTAATCCCCCCTTTTTTTTTTCTATATATCCGTTGACAGTTTTGTGGTATAAATTTGGGTAACTCTCATACGCTGGTTATACTGTTGTATTCTCATTGACTCGTACCTGTAACTTGAATTATACTGCATGGACAGATTATATCTGTCCTTTTATTGTATTTCTACTTGGAAATTTAATAAAAACATTGGAAACAAAATACTCACCTCATCAGTTCTGTTATCCTACCATCCCTGCCCTCCAAGCATCTCGCATTTCTCTTAAAAATACCGTTTCCAGTCTAGCGATTCCCATCATTTATATATTTCACAACCCAAGGTCCATATTTATCTATCATTTCTTCCCTCGGAGTCAAGTGGTAAGGTTCCCCACAGTTCGACTTCCTTTTCAAAGCGATTTGATTTCCCATTCTTTACGGACGAAGGACTTTCAGCTGATCCCGCAACCCTTATAGGGCGCTTATTCCAAAGCTAGCTACACTTTGACATGATTGGGTCGGCGGGTACCTCCCCCGTCCACCTTTACCGATTTTTTTTCACTACTTGCCAGAACAATCCATGTACTGATTATAGTCCTTCAAAAAATTAGCCCGGAGATTTTCCAAACCAAATGGTTCAACCTCCCCGCGGACTTTCCAAAGTATTCTCAAAGAAATGCTTACTGTACCACAGGGCTTCCCAAGCATTGAGCTTGATTAGACCCTATGATGGCTTGTACTACAGGAGGCAATTTTAACTGACGAACCCCTAATTACACTATGATTTTTTTAGCAGTTACAATATAGCCAGTGTTTCCAGATTCAATTACACCGCTTACAATCCCCAATTATTTATTTAAACAGAGGAATAGATTCACATACATCCGGATAATTCAGTGTGATTTTAGTCTCCGTTTCTACTGATGCGATTTGCCATGCGACTTTGGACCCAAAGTCGCATCACAACTCGCAGCTCATTGATTTCAATAGCACCCATTCCAATCTATGTGGCTCGATGCTGCAGCGACCGATAAGGTACCAGCACCATTTTGATGCGACTTCTGGATCAAAAACGCATTCAAAGCCCCCCCGTAGTCGCACTAAAGCTGCATCACAAAATCGCACCCTGAATCAGGCGACATTGGAGTTGCACCAGTGGAAACGCATCCCAAAAGCATAGGTGCTGACAAAACTGAAAATGAACATTCGTGAGATGGATAGGGGAGCTTTGCTCAACAAGAAAAAACTTCATCAAGCCCCTACCATGGATCTGGCCTTTATCACAGAATACAGCAACCAATACCAACAATTGGAAAATATCTTCAAAAGGTATTGGCCCATTTTGAAAGAGGACAGAACTCTGGCAGCGTTATTGCCATCACGACCCAGATTCATTTACCGTAGAGCACCAACACTATGAACACACCTTGTCCACAATGTACTTGATCCTCCCAGGGAAGTGAATATTTGTCCAGAACTTGAAAGATTCTACCGATGCCAGAGATGCCTACTGTGCAAAACAAATAAACCCCAGCCTTGGAGAAAAACAACATTCAAGTCCCATGTACCACTGGCAGGGGGGGGGGGGGCAACAAAAAGATCCAGGTCTCACAAAATGAGACCTGTTGGATACACAGGTTGGGGTCTCTAGCCCCTAGAGGCCTCAACCTGGATATTGATTTGAACTGCTTTATTTCTAATTATTTTTTTGATCACAAGTCACTTCTCTTTGCTGGCCTGCACAGGGTCCTGACTTTATTCATTCATCTATTTCTCTTACTAACGTGGAGGCTTCTTGGACACCAACTAATGGTGGAGGTTCACCAACTGAGTCACATATTTGCCAGCAAGTCTTTTGTGGCACTATTAATGGGGTAACCTATACACACTCAATCTGTGTGATTCCAAGAAGGGGGGTCCACGTATATTGGATTCATCCCTCAAGTAGGTACCCAACACAGGTTTAATAACCACTACACCCACACCTTATTGAATATTAATCATTATAGTGGCGCCATCGCCCCACTGTTTATTTACAAAAGCATAGGTGTGTTTCACTCACAAAGATTGGCCTAATCTCATTCAAAGGGTCAACTGCATAGAGGCATACTGGGCCAGATTCACAGTCAGCGGTGTAAATTTGTGCGGGTGTAACGTAACCGCTCTACGCTATGCCTCTGCAACCCAGACGGGCAAGCGCTGTATTCTCAAAGCACTAGCTCTGTAAGTTGCGGCGGCGTAGTGCAAATCAGCCGGCGCAAGCCCGCCTAATTCAAATTTGGATCAGGGGGGCATGTTTTTTTTTTTATCTACTGTGACCCGATGTGATTGACGTTTTTGCCGAACGGCGCATGTGCCGTCCGTGGAATTTCCCAGTGTGCATTGCTCCAAAGTACGCCGCACTTATGCCTCATTGAGCAGGGGCAACTATACGCTGGGAAAAGCCTAACGTAACTTTACTGCGTCGGCCGGGCGTACATTCGGGAATTCAGGTATCTAGCTAATTTGCATACTCAACGCAGAATTCGACGGAAGCGCCACCTAGCGGTCAGAAAAAATATGCAGTTATGATCCAACGGCGTAAGAGACTTACAAGTGCCTGTCGAATCTAATGGATATCTATGCGTAACTGATTCTAAGAATCAGGCGCATAGATATGACGGCTCAGATTAGGACCTACGACGGCGTACCTGGCGCTGCGCCGTGGTAAGTCCTTTCAGAATCTGGGCCACTGTCTTCAAGATTCCAAACAGAATCCTTATTATCCGCACTGACCCCCTGCTGCAATTTCATTCTATATATATCTACATTATTCAAAATCAGTCTCATCAACACATTCGCATAGACAAAAAGAAAAAGTTAAGTTCTGAAAAGTTAGTTTGTTAGGTATTCAGACAGGTTAAAACAAAATAGACCTAAACCAGTTCTGTCTACCATACAAGAAATCATATCTATCCAAACTTTAAACTCTCCTTTCACACGGGGCACCATTTGTTATAGAATTATTAATAACGCACGTACATAATTAATAATCAGAGAAATATTAATATCGCACGTAAATAATTAAAATAAGCTATAAAAACCTTTTTGTCTATATAAAAATTAAAACAAAGAATAGCGCTGCGAAAAAGAGAAAAATATTACATTTATTGATACAGAGAAGAAACTTGTATTACTCCAATATTTACAACTATAACATAAAGGATATCACTTGTTAAAACAGAGAGGATATTGCTGAATACTGATACAACATACATGATAATATGGCTATAGAGGATTCAACAATAAGTAATGCTAAGTTGTAGAGAGAGACAGAGAGACAGAGGGAGAGAGAGAGAGAGAGAGACACACAGACAGAGAAGGAGAGACAGACAGAGAGAGAGACAGAGAGAGACAGAGAGAGACAGAGAGACAGAGAGGTTACCTCACCACGCCTGGGTCAGCTCATCCATCATGCTTCAGTCTGCTTGGTCAAGACATCATACACTGATTATCTGTCCATCTCCCTTGACTCATCTTTTTTATTTTTTTTTTTCACATCCTTGACTCATCTTTATACCCCTCAGACTACACCTTTTCCCTCCAAAAAAAACTCAAGTTCCCGAGGATTCGATTGGTTGCCTCTATGAGTCTTTTCAGTAATGACCCCCAACCGTTAACCTCCTCTTGACACCTACCAACTTCCCTTGTGATCACCCACTCACATATTTCCCACACTTAGTATCTCACAAGGACATAATTGGACATGTTCAATTAACACAGGGAGTCCTATTGTGTTCCTTAATCAGACAAGAGATGAAAGGAACCTTTTCTAATATACAGGTGGCCACTTCCTATCAGGAAATATATTGTAACTATCAAATGGTATGCAGCTATCCTTTGAAGCGTAGTCACACCAGTATGCAAAGGGTCCCTGCTGTGAGCCTGTTCCAGCTTCAAAAGGACACTTCCTACTGTAATTATCAGGGATAAGTCATTTTCTAAAGGACAGCTGTGATCACAAACTTGGATTAGTCCAGTAAAACATACATACATCTTTGTAATAAAATATGAAGTTCAAACTTTCCACCACAGTGGCGGGAGCATTTTGTAACCCAAAAGGCATCCTCCGATATTGGAAAGCTCTGTCTGGAGTTACAAATGCTGTTTTTTCCCTGGCTGACTCCGAGAGAGGAATTTGCCAATAACCCTTGGTCAGGTCTAACGTTGTCATGTACCGGGCAGTGCCTAGGTGATCAATCAGTTCATCTATGCGGGCATAGGATAGGTGTCAAACTTAGTGATTTGATTCAGGCGGTGAAAGTCATTACAAAACCGCCAACTTCCATCTGGTTTGGGCACTAAGACAGTGGGACTGGACCAATCACTATTTGACTCTTCTATCACCCCCAGCTCAAGCATTTTTTTTTACTTCCTGGCGAATTGCCTCTCACCGGGCTTATGGAATTCTATAAGGCTTCAACTTGACCTTATCCCCTGGTGTGGTGATAATGTCATGTTCAACTCCGGAGACCCAACCTGGCAGGTATGAAAACTTCTCCTTATTACGGAGCACAAATTCTTTAACCTCCTGTTGCTGAGTTTTGGATAGAGTCTCCGCTATCCCAACTTCAGGGACAGCCAGGTTAAATGGAGCAGAAAATCGGGTAGTCTTAGCGACCAAGGACTCTCTATCCTTCCATGGTTTCAGAAAGTTCACGTGATAGAGCTGCTCAGGTTTTCGTCTTCCTGGTTGGCTAATTTTATAATTCACCACCCCCATTTTCTCCAACACTTCATAGGGACCCTGCCATTTGGCTAGGAATTTACTTTCGACCATGGGGACCAGCACCCTATCACCAGGTGCAAAGGAACGGACCTGGGCCCCACGATTGTAAATCCTTTGTTGAGCCAATTGGGCTTGGGCTAAATGTTCCTTCACAATCGGCATCACTTGGGCAATTCTATCTTGCATTTGGGCCACATGTTCAATCACACTTCGATGAGGGGAACTCTCACTCTCCCATGTTTCCCTGGCAATGTCCAGTAGGCCCCGGGGGTGCCTCCCATACAGTAGCTCAAACGGAGAGAACCCTGTGGACGATTGGGGAACCTCTCTTATTGCAAACATCAGATAAGGGAGCAGATAATCTCAATTATTTCCGTCTTTATCCACCACCTTCCTCAACATTTGTTTTAATGTTTTATTAAATCTTTCCACTAACCCGTCTGTTTGAGGGTGATATACTGATGTACGTAATTGGGTCACTTTCAGGAGTTTACAAAGTTCTTTGGTCACCCTGGACATAAACGGGGTGCCCTGGTCAGTTAGGACTTCCTTAGGAAGACCCACACGGCTGAACACCTGAAATAACTCTTTGGCAATTGTTTTAGCAGAGGTGTTTTGGAGAGGAATCGCTTCTGGGTAACGGGTGGCATAGTCCATTATTACAAAGATGTGCTGGTGCCCTCTAGTGGACTTCAGTAAGGGGCCAACCAAGTCCATGGCGATCCTCTCAAAAGGGACCTCGATAATAGGCAGGGGTACCAACGGACTGTGGAAATGTGGCATGGGTGCAGTAATCTGACACACTGGACAGGAAGAGCAGTATAATTTCACTTCCTTAGTGATCCCAGGCCAATAAAATCTCTGGGTGATCCTCTCCCGGGGTTTTTCTGCTCCCAAATGTCCCCCAAGATTGTGCCCATGGGCCAGTTCCAAAACCATCTTGCGGTACGGTTTAGGCACTACCAGTTGTTCAATGGTGTCCTCTATCCTCTGTGACACTCGATATAACAGAACCCTTTCAATAATGAAGTAAGGGAGGGCAACCCTCTCGTCAGGGTTAACTAACTCCTCATCTATCTTCACTACATTCTCCCGGGCTCTTAGCAATGTGGGGTCCCTCAATTTCTCAGTGACAACATTTTCTCTGTGCACCTAGAGGTCATCAAACCCTATTGACCGCTGTTCCTGTTCTGAGGTACCAGGCTCCTCCCTAGGGACTGGTGTTTTCCCTGCTAATACTGAGAATGGAAACTCAGGAGAATCCTCACAGTTATAGGTTTCTGGAGTAGATGGTTCAGACTCAGAAGAACCACCTACTGGGGAATCTGGGCAGTCCCAGAGTTCCCAGAATTTTGGGAAATCCCTTCCCACAATGGTGTCATGTGGCAGTTTGGGAACTAAACCCACCTGGTGACACAAGTTACCGAGGGAGGTTTCAAAGGAAACCGTAGTCACCGGATATTCTCGAGTGTCCCCATGTACACAAACTACAGCCATTTTCCTCGGATGTAAGGTTTTTCCCACCACTAGATCACTTTTCACTAAGGTGACCAGGCTACCTGAATCCAACAATACCACAGCATTTTTACCATCTAAGCACATTCTATATAAAGGTTTCTCATTTCCCTTTACTGCAGTGCATGTGGTTGCAAAAAGGGACTGTCATCTCTCTGTCAGAAAGTCACACTGCATGGGTTCATCACCCGCTGGGCAAACCGCTGCTACATGTCCCTCTTCCCAGCAACGGTAACAAATCAACCTTCTGGTCCTCTCCTGTGGGATGGGTCTTCCAGGCCGCTCTCGCCAAACATTAGCAGTAGTCCCAATAATTCCTCTAGTTGCTCCTTGGTACCTCTCTCCACCCCCATCCCTTGATGCAGTCTTACCTATAGGTGGGGAGGGTCTGGTCTTGGCATGAAAAGTCTGTGCGTCTCTGGTGGAAGAGGACAAATTCTCTGTTGTTAGGTGCCTTTCGACCAGGTCTACAAGTTTGTCTGCGGTTTCCGGACCACCATGGTTCACCCATTTCTGCAGGGTGTTAGGAAGAGACCTAAGAAATGTGTCCATGACTACTCGCTCCAAAATGTTTGGTCCGGACAGAGTTTCTGGCTGCAGCCATTTCCTAGCCAAATGGATGAGGTCATACATCTGCGACCGAGGTGGCTTCCTCTGCTGATAACTCCAATTGTGGACCCGCTGAGCACGGACATCCAGGGTTACACCGAAACGTGCCAATATTTCCTCTTTTAATCGATCATAGTTTTTCGCGTCTGCAAGCTCCAAATCAAAATATGCCTTTTGGGCTTCTCCAGATAATAGGGGGGCCACTAGTCCAGCCCACTGGTCTTTAGGCCAACTCTCTATTTCCGCTGCTCTCTCAGCCTCGGTCTGCTGTCTCTGAAGCTGTTTCACGATGGCCTCCATTTGCTGCTGGTGAGCCTGTTGTTGAGCTGCGAGGCTCTGTTGTTGAGCTGCAATGCTCCGCTGCAAACCTGCATTCGTCTGCTGTTGATTTTCATTTGCTATAGCCAGCTGTTTCAGTATCTCCTCCATTTTGGGTTTACTTTAATTGCCCACGGCACTCCACCATGTGTAAGGGGTTAGCTCGGTAGCGGGGTGTGTGACCCCCTGGATGGGTTCACTACACACTGAATTTATACAGACAGGCAGTCAAAGACTGTTGAAAACAAAAATGTTGGTTTATTCTTCCATCTTGCTGGAAACAAGTGCAAGCATTCAAACAGCATAAACAAAATCAAACATAAAATAAACCCTGGCCACTTGGGCGTCTATCTTTACCACACAGGAACCTATCTATGGAGTCTGGCACAGCCTAGTGCTGGGCAGACACTGCTGGTCATACAGCAGAAAAACAATAGTCTTTTGATTTTTTATCACACAGAAAAATCAATCACCTCCTCACCTCCTCAGAAGACTTTCAGTACACTGCTCTCCTTACTCACAAAGCCTCAGGATGCAGCAAATCAGTGGTAATCCTCTGGATTACTTATAAAGGGTCTTAATTGCCTCATTCTGAACAGCTGAAGTTTTCCAACGCCCTTAGACCTTTTCTGGCTACTTTTGCAGCCGATGCCTAATAACAAATGGTGTATTGTGTAAACAAGGCAGAAATGTATCTCCCATCTGTGACACCACCCACAGATTTACCTGACTTCCTGTCACAATATATATATATTGGATCCAGGTGTTTGTATGCGTTCTTAGAAGATGGATGCGGCACGTAGATCCTAAAAACAACGGGCAAATGGTGTAAGTTGCAACAGAAGCTGTTCAATCCTTAAGTGTGTAGTAGGCTGATGTGTGTTCAAAAAAATAGGTGCTTTAATAGAGGACGGTATGATGATAAACAATACAAACAGAGCTTGACTCTGTGGAAAGTCTCCTAAAAAACAAAACAAAACAGAAACGTGCGATAAAACCATGACTACTAACTGGGGGGATCAGCAAAGGTCCATACTCAGGGCAACCATCAGGGCTAGTGTAGCTGTTTTTGTGGCCAGGGGGGCCAAATCAGATGATCATCTCTTCTGGGTGATCTGCTCTGTTCCAACTAGCATCATCCTGTCTGTGGTTATGGTCAGAGGTTCCAGAATGTTCCATCGACACAGCAAAAATAGTCCCTCATCAAGGGAACAAATGTTGTACTATTTCCCATCCTTAGTTGCCACCAGTTTTACTGGGTGACCCCATTTGTATAAAATATTGTGGTTTTGTAAGGGCTTAGTAATGGTGGCTAAGTTCTTGTGCTTGTTCATCGTGTACTGCAAAAGATCCATGAAGAAGGATAGCCTGGGATACTGCTTGGGAAGTGTTACAGGGTTTCTGGTGGCCCAAAGATTTTTTTTGATATGATAGAAGTGGATTAGAACTATTGTGTCCCATGGAATGTTGTCTGGCAGATTAGGGGGTTTAGGAAGTCTGTGTATGCGATCAATAAGTAGCTTGAGTGGTGGGATCGCTGGCATGAGGTCAGACATGAGCTTTGTAAAGAATTATCTTAGTGCCACAGGTTTAACAGATTCAGATATACCCCTCATTTTAACATTGTTTCTGCGTGATCGATCTTCCAAATTGGCTCATTTGGCCTTATTCCACTCCATGCCCACCTCCCGCTCGCTGTATGCATCTAGAAACTTATTAAAGTTGGATGTGATTTCCTCCATCTTGGATTCTAGGTGCGAGACACTGTCATTCAATAGGTGTATGTCAGCTTTAAATTGGCATCCTAGTGTAAAGATATCATTGTGTATGGAGCGTTGTAGGGTGAACAGAATGTCTTTTAGAGTGGTGTCAAGCACCGGATGGTTCGTGGTAGGGAAAGCAGCAATTAAATTCTTTAAAGCTGTGCTCCCAGGAGAGGGTGTTTTTGACAGGCTCACCTCCGCATGCTGGTTGTCCTTTGCAGTCAGTCTGGGCCTGGGCAAATGGACTGCTGGATGTGTGTGAGGCTGGAGAACAATAATATGTGCTAGCCAGGGCTTGAGTTTCCTCTGCTGGCAGGCTCTCCCTCTCCCCCTGTCTCACTTCTGCGTCTCGTATAGCCACTCCGTCATCATTTTGGCTGTGTGTGTAGGCCGGCATGGGGAAGAATTCAGTCATTTTTCAGGGATTCCCACTGTCTTTTCTCGGTTTGAATATCTCCCGATGTCATTGGACTGGTTTAGAGTAGATGTGCCTGTATCGGGCAATCTCTACTCCCACTGAGTAGACCGGAGCTGTGTCAGCGTACGACCATCTAGAATGGCATCTGGCCACGCCCCTCCATATTTTTAAATATTGATTAAACTACAGTAGATTAGGCAAACTATTCAGTAATTGAGTCTACAGAGAAAATCTTAGAGCCATATGGTGCTCACAAGCCCTTGGCACAGATTATAAAGATAGAAAGTTTTAAGTAATATCTTTTGAATTACTTCACGTTTAAGGAAAACACTTAAAGTCTAGAGTATTTGTTAATTCTAGTTGTGTATTTAATGTATTTTGGCAGAGAAAAATGTGATGCCGGCATTATCCTCATTTGTTATCCTAGCTGTGAAAACAGGTGTTTTGCAGCTCTATAGCTTTAACTTAAACAGGTGAAAAGGAGATTAAATCTCCATCTGCTGACCTACATGTGAAAATGTGACTATGCAATCATTTATAGTTACATTAATAAATTACGTTTTTTAAATCCTGAACATAATACATACATTTGTGCAAAACTACTCTATATTCCTTTTATATGGATTGTAAAAAATAATATTTTTGTCTTTCTTTTTACCAATTTCTTGCAATCCTTTTTACATCATTCAAATTGGGAAAAGGGCTGCATTATAACCCTGGCATGCTTTCTCTGATCTAAGGACAGAATGCAGAGATTACTTTATTTGTGATCTGCTGTTCTATCAAAATCAATCACAGTCTTCACAAGGCTATTGTGTGCCCAATGTTTTGAAAGCAGTAATAGCAACAAGGATATATATTATTAAAAATATATAAATACATGTTTTCTTGTTTTTCAAATTTGCAGAGAATGATACAAGCCATGTGTTATGAATAGGATGGAGCAAACCAAGCCAGGTTAAGTTCAAGCTCGGTTCACTAAACCCAGCTCCAAGTCTGCAAACCCTGTGAGGTGTATGGTAGTCAAAACCAGCAAATTTCTTCTGCCCTTTTTCAAGGACATTGGTAAGCACTACAACGGGATGCATGTACCAAGGCAAAATAAAAATAAAAAATGAAATAGATAACATTCAACAAGGAGAAATCTTTTCATGTAGCTTAAAGTACAAAAAAAAAAAACACAAATTCCTTAAAGCTGTACAATGTGTTCTGGAACATTTCAAAGTAGTCCTTTTAAAAATCCAGTAGAAAAAAAAAAGACAGAAGCAGCATGATGGGGGTGTGTGTACAAACTTGCACCCTCCTCTTTCAGAACTTCCTAAATAAGTGGGGGTTTATGGGGGACTTATAAAGTGATCTTGAAATCCTTCTTTAAAATAAATGGGGCATCCAGATATCCTACCCCTTTCCCACCCACAAAGCATAAATGTTAATAAACACACCCACACGGTGAAAGTCCTTTACTTAAATTATCATAAAAAACAATTACGGGGCGTGGCTTGCGTGCGCTGCTGATGGCCGCTCATTAGAGAAGCTCTGGAGCATTTAGGGGGATTTAAGCATCCAAGACCGGCTTCCAGCCACACAACCGCCAGCAGCAACAAGCGGACAGCCTTCTTGCCCACCCGAGGATGACAAGGAAGCGCAAGGAGGAGCGGTGACCCCAAAAACTAACGGAGTTCTTCCTCAATACTCCACGAGGTGGAGGAAATGATGGTGCCAGCGCGCTGGCCCCTACCGCCTCACACAGCCACAAACACTCCGGCCACTACACAGACCTTCCTGAGGACGATCTACAGGCTGAAGAAACTCCAGGGGCTGCATCACCCCTTCAGACCTCTCCACTATCAAACCCTCCTTGTGCTAGCCCTGCTAAAGCCAGGATGAGGCTGGACTACACTCAAAGCGGCAACCTGGTGAGTCAGGGGTAATCCCCATCACTGATGCATAACACACTGTGTGCTCCAATTGCCTCTTTCCCCACAAACAACCAGCCTGTCATGGACACTCTACTCTAGGACATGTTCGTGTCATTGCAACAATCCCTGCTTGCTGACATCACTTCCCTATCCCAAAAAAATTCTGCTGAGGTGCCATCTCTGGGAGAACGAGTGAACTTAGTTGAAAATGCTGTCAGTGACATCACTATCACAGTTAACAATCCAGTGGATGCAAATGAAGATGAAAGGCAATGGCTGAGGGCCAAAATCGCAGATCTGTAAGATCGCTCTAGACGAAATAACTTAAAGCTCTTTTTTCTCTTTTCTATTTCCTTCACTCCCCGTTTTGATTTATCTATTTCCAGTTATGCTTCTTGCGCTTAGACACTGCCCTGATGGGCCAGTATTTGGTGCACTATAAATCCATTAAATCAATCAATCAAAGCTGCGCTGCATACCAGAGTCAGTGCAGTGTTCAGAGCTAAAGCAATACGCTACGGACCTGTTACATGCACTCCTCCCTGATCTCCCACCGAGTTAGCGATCGATCGCATACATCACATCCCAAAACCCTTGTTCCTGCTGGACACGATTCCCAAATATGTACTCATGAGAGTGCACTTCTATACAACCAAAGACCAAATTCTGAGGAAGCGCAGAACCCTGGGAAAACTTCCAGACCCCTACGAAAGCGTACAAGTGTTCGCTGATCTATCCAAGTACACGATGGACCTCAGCTAAATACAATCACGAAAGCCCTGCAAAACCACAACATTGCGTACAAATGGGGCCACCCAACTAAGCTGTCTATCGACAGGAACAGAAGATCTTTTACTATAAATTCACTTGAGGCTGGCCTTACCTTACTAAATGAATGGGAAATTATTCCTGACCCGCCACCAACATCAAACTCCCGAAATGCTCCGGGTCCAATTCCACCTCTGTGGCACAAATCTAACCGAAACTTCCAACCTAAATTCTAAAGGATCCCTCACCCACTGAAAAATCCAGCAACTTACCCCCCCCTCTGAATGCTCTGCGGCTGCAGCGCCCAACCTGTTATACCCCTCCAACAGAATATGCAGCTGTACACAAGTACCTCAAGCTGCAAATCTTTTTATTTGTTATTCCTTGTTTCAGTTTGTTTACATGTTTTTCTTTACCCTAGTCTGCAACTATTCCCACGACCACTGTGCAACTCTTACACCGAACTGATGACAACAAAACCTACAGATGAAGAACTAACGTCCTGTCTATCCAGAGCCAAAATCCGCCAACAAATCATGAGTACAACTACACCCAGCATACTCATTACCCACAATGGGCATTAAAATAACATCTATTAACACTAAGGGACTGAACCATCCGGCCAAGAGAACCTCCCTTTGCCAAACAGCCCTAAAACTGAACAGTGATATTGTCTGTGCACAAGAAACGCACTTCAAAGACACTGCAACTCCCTCGATCAAACATAGCTCCTTCCCCCATGTATTTCTAGCATGCAGCTCAGAAAAGAAAAATGGAGTCTTGATAGCGGTCAAAGACACTATTGACTCCCAACTCCTGGAACAAATCCCAGATTCTAGTGGGCGCTACTTGATCCTGGTATGCACACTGGATTCTGCCCCATTCACATTGGTCTGTCTGTACGCCCCGAATTCTGAGCAGATTTCATTCCTAAATAAGTTCCTGAGAAAAGCCTGCCAAGCCCAAAAGGGTTCTCTAATTAAATGCAGAGACTTCAACATTGCCCCAGAGTACCACATTGACACAACAAATAGGAACCTGAGACACACCTCACAGATGCACCACTTTATCCTAGCAAATGACCTATACGATGTGTGGAGATGCCATCACACCACTGAGAAAGACTTCACCTTCCACTCCACTGCACACAACTCTTACTCCAGGATCGACTACTTCCTGACAGACAAGTGGCTACTCCAACGAACCTCGGATTGAACCATTGAACAGATAATGTGGTCGGACTACGCTCCTATCTGTCTAACAATTAGCTCAAGCAAATCGCCCATACTCACAAGGTTATGGAGAGCTAATACATTTCTAATGAAATTTCCTCACTATGCGGGTGAGATTCAATGTAAGATAGATGAGTATTTCATGCACAATGTTGGCTCAGTGGATAAAGCTGCAACTCTGTGGATGGAGCATAAAGCGTTCATTCGAGGGGTGTTGATGAAACTGGGGTCTCAGGAAAAAAGGAGAATGCAGCGAATTGACGAGGTAATCTCACAAATAGAGTCCACAGAATCCCTCAACAAATCAATGCCATCCCACTCCCTCAAACTAAAACTCCTGGCCCTGAGGCAAGAACTCAGGTCCTTACTACTAGATTCTTACGAAAAAACACATGGCAGGATCAAAGCCTACTCATACTCCATTAGCAACAAAGCAGGCAAACGCATGGCCGCGAGACTCCGGGCCTTCGCACCAATGCCAAGATCCCGTATATTTTCCACCCCACTTCCAAGGTAAAAATTCTAGATCCCCATTGGAATTGCCAACACATTTAGTAATTACTATGAGTCCCTTTACAACCTTAAAAACGATACCTCAACCACTCAGCCAACTCCAGAGAACATTAAGGTCTTCTTGTCCCAAATAAATCTCCCGAACATCTCCACAAGCCTATTAGAAGTACTAAACGCTCCCTTTACCCCACAGGAAATCACCCAACATATAGACTCCTTCCCAAACGGTAAATCGCCCGGCCCTGACGGGCTCCCAGGGGAATTTTACAAGCAGTTCAAGGACACGAAGCTGCCTCCTCCTCTTTATTTCCTCAGGAAATGCCGAAAGCTCTTGTAGTGGCCCTTCCTAAACCAAGGAAGGAACCAACAACACCGTAGAACTTCAGACCAATATCGTTGCTCAATGCAGACATAAAACTGTATGCTAAACTCATTGCTTCCAGGTTAATGATTATCATTCCTTCCCTCATAGACAGAGATCAGGAAGGATTTGTCAGGGGCCGTTAGTCCTCTGACGCTACCAGGAGTCTAATCAACATCACACACTTATCGGCGTCATCGCTTCCCTGGGGACACATGCGGTACTCATTTTGCTGATCAGGCTGCAGGAACTAGCTCTGGGAATCCTATACAATATCCTTGGGTTTATATACCCAGGACCTTTTGGATTGCCCTATCATATGCTATTACCTATCCTGCTTAGCCCAGCACTGTGAGACTTTGAATTACCGCATGTTTTAGATCCCTGGATCCGAGTCTCTAGTGCCTACCAGCACTTGACTGTCCGAACACCTGTATGCTTACAATTCATTGTTTTTGATTATTTCCCCACGTCTGGCTGGCTTGATATAGTCTGTCCGCCCAGCCACTGTGGGGTTAACACGCTATTGTCGCTTGTCTACCCCCAATGCGACCTATTTTTTAGATGCAATATCTTATGCTCCTGAGGAAGCGCTAAGCGCGTAACATGTAGAGCAAGCTCTTCACCAAATCTTTGGAATACTACACTGGATATACAACTCAACATTGTACCTGTAACTGTGCTCTCTAAATGAAGCCTATATATGATATGATTGCATATTGTTGTAATCACAGTTGTGGTATTAGTTGCTGACTTAATTTCGTAAATTTTTTTTTGATTTTATGTCATTCCACTTTTATGATATTTCATACTAAATAATTTTCTAGTTTTCTACATCTATTGGTACTGTGTGCCCTTAAAGCCCAACTTATTAGTCCTTTCCTCAAATCACACACTTGGCCAAAAGCTCTGGAACGCATTCTCTGCTCCTATCTTTGGACGCGAAGAAGGCATTCAACAGGGTCCACTGGGGATACCTGCAAGCCGTCCTGACCAGATTTGGATTCTCTAATAGAATCTTTTCCGCCATCATGGCTCTATACATAATCCCCTCAGATAACGTATACGTGGCAGAAATTATCTCATCTACATTCCATATAACCAATGGCACAAGGCAGGGTTGCCCCCTATGCCCTCTCATCTTTGACCTAGCTATGAAACCCCTAGCAGAACACATTAGAACATCTAACCTAATCTCAGGATTCCAAATAGGAGGAAAAGAGCACAAAATCAGCCTTTTTTCTGATTACGTCATCTTGATGTTAGCAAATCTCCACTCTTCCCTAACCACAGTCCAAGCTCTCCTCAACAAATTTAGCCCAGTATCATGCTACAGAGTGAACTCCTCAAAATCGCACACTCAATCTAGGAATAGACAGTGTCACTAAAAACCTTTTATCCCTACAATTCCCATTCCAGTGGCCAGAGACAGGCATAGCATACCTAGGAATCACTCTGACCAAAAATCCAGAGAATCTATTTAAAACAAACTACATACCCTTTAAACAGGAATACATTGAATCTCTAGAGAAATTATCCAAACACAAATTCTCCTGGGCCGGCAGGCTAGCGGCATTTAAAATGACAATCCTCCCGCAACTCTTGTAAGTGTTCCGCTCCCTCCCCATTCCTATGCCATACTCCTACTTAAGCTCCCTGCAGTCCATTTTATCTAAATTCATATGAAAAGGCAAAACACTATGGGTTGCCCGGGCTTGGCTAACCAGGCAAAGATCAGTTGGCGGATCAGGCCTAGTTGACATTGCAGATTACTACCACTTCACTGTGCTTACCCAGCTCAAAGAGTGGTTTCTCACAGAGGCCCACTCCCTATGAGGATATCTAGACCGCTGCCCCATACCTGGCAGAAATCTGAAACTATGGTTATATAGCCTACACCCAAAATCTAAGCTACCCAAACACCTTTCCCCAATTATTTTAGCATCAGTCAGGACATGGCAAAAGTTTATCTCCATGCCCTGGCCAGATACACCCAGAGCTTCCATGAAGCTCCCAATCTCCATACTAGCACTCTTAATCCCAGGCATAAACATCAACACATGGCCCGAAAATGCCCAACTGCACGACCCTGTCCTTAATAACCGTACAAAATCTTTCAACCAGCTACAATCTGACCTGAACTTATCTAACACGGTTTATTACCAATACCTTCAAATTGCCCACTGTATATACCATAACCCCCATCTCCTGGTCCCTATCCCAGTAAGAGCCATTGCCCTATTATTCACCCAGCAATAAACACACAAAAGGCATTTCAGTATTTTACAACATGCTACACGAGAAATCGCTCTTTCAACACTCTAAAATACTCCACCTGTGGGAACGCGATCTTCAACAACAATACACCGTCTATAACTGGGGAAGAGCACTACGCTCTATATACAAACAAGGCCAAGGATGAGAAGGCATCTGTGATAGGCGGAACACTGAACAGAGGCTCTGCTGGGAAAATTTGTGTTCCGCCTATCACGGAACAGTCTGAGGAGGAGGCACGGCTTTTGAATAATGGATGGCCACCGTCTGACACAAAGGTACCCGCGTATAAGACGACCCCCGACTTTTTTGGGCATTATTTTAAATGCAAAAGGTCATCTTATATGCCGGAAAATACGGTATATAGAATTTTTTAGAAAGCACTTGATGAGGATACGCCTCTGGGTGTGTTATCCACCCTAGATTAAATATAGTAAAGTGCTATGGTATATCAATATTATAAAGTGATGCCTTCGTCCCATTAAATTATTGTAGAGAAAAGGGAGGCTTGTGGTGGACTATAATGGCATCATATGTGAAACTGATAAACAGTCGATATTGCAATCAAAAGGTTTTTATTACAAAAATAGAAACATTCCATAACATTTACAATAAAATATCAGTTGTGACAACCATGAATCAACTTATCGTTGGCACATATTACCAACGATATATATACAAAGTACCAATAGTTTTGTGACATATTCCGTGTACATACCTTTCAACAAATTATGCGCCTATGTATGACGCCTGAGAAAGCGGACATCAAGTAACTGCGAAACATAAGACATGTAGAGTTTACATACACTGCGCAATTATTGGTACTTTGTATATATCGTTGGTAATATGTGCCAACGATAAGTTGATTCATGGTTGTCACAACTGATATTTTATTGTAAATGTTAGGGAATGTGTTTCTATTTTTGTAATAAAAACTTTTATAACTTTTAATAATTTTAATTATAATATCGACTGTTTATCAGTTGCACATATGATGCCATTATAGTGCACCACAAGCCTCCCTGTTCTCTACAATATAATATGAAAGATGATGTTACGCCGAGTAAATAGATACCTAACATGTCACGCTTTAAAATTACGCACACTCATGGAATGGCGCCAAACTTCGGTACTTAAAAATCTCCATAGGCGACACTTTAATTTTTTTACAGGTTACTATTTTCGTGTTACAGAGGATGTCTACTGCTAGAATTGTTGCATATGCTCTAACGCACGCGACGATACCTCACATGTGGGGTTTGAACAGCGTTTACATATGTGGGCGGGACTTGCATGCATGTTTGCTTCTGTGTGCGAGCTGACGGGGACAGGGGCGTTTAAAAAAAAATGTATTTTAATTAATTTTTTTATTTTTACACTTTTTTAAGTTGTTTTTGTAAACATCCCTTGTAATAGGAATCACTGTGATAGGTCCTCTTTATAGAGAAATGTGGGGTCAATAAGACCCCACATCTCTCCTCCAGGCTTACAAGCATGAGATTGTGAAAAAAATTCACCTATCTCATGCCAACAGCATTTCACCTATCTCATGCCCTGGGCCTCCGATGGTAATAGAGATGACTGGTGACCATCTTGTCACCAGTCATCTCTAGGCTTCCCAGCCAGCGCCGGCCGATTCGCTCTCCGGTCCCCCGATGGCACGGGAGAGCCCGGAGAAGCACCAGATGGCGGCGGGAGGGGGGGGGGAACGTCCCCTCCCACTGCCTATAAGAACGATCAAGCGGTGGAACTGCTCGGTCATCAAGTGGTTAAGCAACAGACGGCATTCATTCATGAAAGACAGAAGTTGTCAGACAAACCTGATTTATTTTTATGAAGAGGTAAGTAAAATCTTGGACAGAGGGGTGGCGGTGGACGTGGTATAGTAGAAGGAAGTGAGTTTGACAGCTGATGTCAGCACAGTACTATGTCTACAGATTGCTTTGCTGTATCGCATGAATAGGAGAGGTCCAGGAGAAGATCTTCACCCTGATGGCAGAAGTAGAGATCAGGATTGGTTCTTTTGGTCATACAGAAGTAAGAGTGGAGGTTAAAGCTGTGGAAGAACAAAAGGAGCAGAGCGAACTGATCGAGGAAAGTTGGAGGAAAGTTGGACGGTGCAGAGGTTCAGGGCTTGTTGAACTCAACCTTTCGGTAAGTAGATACCCATGAGGGGAGATTGACACGGGAGAAGCTTGAAAGGTGGAGTGTACACGTTTGATGTCACCTGCAGCGGAGAGCTCACCATTCTTCACAAAGCACTTCTTTCACTGGACTCTGACATATGTCCCTTGATCTTTAATATAATTTCCTTCTATGCATGGTCATAGGAAAGAGGGGTCACGGTTTGAAGTGACAACTAGCGCTGCTGTAGTAATTGATAAGATTTTGTCATTTTATATTTACTATACATTTTAGATGGTGGACGTGGTATACCTGGATTTTGCAAAAGTGTCCGCACAGACAGCTCGGGGCAGATCCTCAAAGAAATTACGCGGCGTATCTCTTGATACGCTGTGTAATTTCAAATTTTGCGCGTCGTATCTTTGTTTTGGTATCCAGAAAACAAGATACGACGGCATCTGTGTTAGATCCAACAGGCGTACGTCTTCGTACACCGTCAGATCTTAGATGCAATTTTTCGGCGTCCGCTAGGTGGCGTTCCCGTCGTAATCTGTGTCGAGTATGCAAATTAGCTATTTCCGACGATCCATGAACGTACGACCGGCCGGCGCATTTTAAGTTCGTTCGGCGTAGGGACGTGCTTCATTTAAATGAAACACTCCCCCTACCCGCCCAATTTGAATTTCACGCCCTTGCGCCGCGAGAGATACACTACACCGCCGTAACTTACGGCGCAAATTCGTTGAGGATTCAAACCAAAGCCAAGTAAGTTACAGCGGCGTAGCGTATCTTACATCTGCGCCGGGCGCAGTGTATGTATGTGGATCTGCCCCCTCATGTGTAAGGTAAAGTCTACAGGATTGGAAATATCAGTTTGGAAATTAAATTTTGTCTTTTAGACAGTTTTCTATCTGAGAGTAATGGTTAATGACTCTTACTCTGAATGGTCTAAGGTTATCAGTGGTGTACCCCAAGGTTCAGTGTTGGGACCCTTACTTTTTAACCACTTCAGCCCCGGACCATATTGCTGCTCAATGACTGGGCCCCTTTTTGCGATTCGGCACTGCGTCGATTTAACTGACAATTGCGCGGTTGTGCGACGTGGCTCCCAAACAAAATTGGCGTATTTTTTTCCCCACAAATAGAGCTTTCGTTTGTTGGTATTTGATCACCTCTGCGGTTTTTATTTTTTGCGCTATAAACAAAAATAGAGCGACAATTTTAAAAAAAACTTTTACTTTTTGCTGTAATAAATATCCCCAAAAATATATAAAAAAAACTATTTTCTTCCTCAGTTTAGGCCGATACGTATTCTTCGACATATTTTTCGTAAAAAAAATCGCAATAAGTGTTTATTGTTTGGTTTGTGCAAAAGTTGTAGCGTCTACAAAATAGGGCATAGTTTTATGGCATTTTTATTAATATATTTTTTTACTAGTAATGGCGGCGATCAGCGATTTTTTTCGGTACTGCGACATTATGGTGGACACTTTGGACACTTTTGACACATTTTTGGGACCATTGGCATTTTTATAGCGATCAGTGCTATAAAAATGAATTGATTACTATAAAAATGCCACTGGCAGGGAAGGGGTTAACACTAGGGGGAGGGGAAGGGGTTAAGTATGTTCCCTGGGCGTGTTCTAACTGTAGTGGGGGGGTGGACTCACTAGTGGAAATGTCTGATCGCTGTTCATACATTGTATGAACAGAAGATCAGGCATTTTTCCCCTGACAGGACCAGGGGCTATGTGTAACGAGCGATCGCGGGTGCCCGGCGGCGATCGTGCCCACTGGGCACGCGCACGGGAGTCAGTAGCGAGCGGGGGGTGCGTGCCTCCGGCGGTGCGCGCGCGCCCCTATTGGCTGCTCGGCGAGATTACGCATAGCTACGTGATCTCGCCCAGCAGAGCCGACCTGCCGCCGTATAACTGTATAGTTATACGGCAGGTGGTCGGCAAGCAGTTAATATCTTTATAAAAAAACAAGAAGAGTGGCGCCTCTGAGTATGTATCGTAAGAATAATTTAATAAACAACAACATTCACTCACATGGAGAACAGGTAAGTTGCATTCAAATCCGGTTGCTGGGCTGAAGAGATGAAAGTGGGACTGCAAGTCACAGCAAGTCCTGTAAAGCTGGCACCACATCAGATCCGTGAATTCCAATGAGGAATCTATGGACGTTCAGCCAATGAATGACAATTCTGTCAATACTGTGGCATACCCCAACTCCACACCTGCTGATACTTTTGATTCCCCCCAGACTAACTTCCCTCCCTTACCCCACATTCCCCTCCCCATCAGTACATCCACATGTACACCCCAGGCTTCATGCCCTTCACTAACCACTGATTCTATTTTTTTAGACTCAGGTCCTCCTCAAGTCAACCGGAGAAAAAGAAAACTCACCTGCGAGGCTGCAGAGGAGGACGAAAAAAGCCCAGAAATCAACACACAGAAATACCGCAAACTGTGAAGATTTTTAACTTATCATCTCTAGAGCTTTCCACTGCTGATACTAGTCTACTCAGCAGAGGTCTTAACTTTGCCCCTATCAACAAGCCTAATCCATTTCTTTTGTTTAAAGACTTAAACAGATACATCCGTAATTTGACCCTCAAAAGGTTTTTCCATGCTAAACAAAGTAAATCTAGCTTAGACGGCATGGATCCCCCTTCAGTTACCCCGCTCCCAGATTTCTTTGAATATGATGGTGACATCATAGACGTCTTAGAATCCCTAACTGATGAAGATGACACTTTAAGCCTCTTCACACAGCATCTTGCCACCTCACCACCTATAATACATTCCTCCTTTAAACCCAAGTATGTTTTCTATCCAGCCCAGTCCAAAGGCCCGTACCTCGAGAGTTTCTATAGAGTAGTGTATGCCAACTTTCTTAAACTCTGCCAAACATTGTCCACTGTACCATCACATCAATACAATCTCTCTGCCCCTGAAATTCGTGCTTTAGACTCTCTAATCAACACAGCAGATATTATTATCAAATCCGCCGATAAGGGGGGTGGTATAGTTCTGCTAAACAAGGCAGATTATATCAAAGAAGCACATAGACTCTTTTCTGACAAGACCACATACAGTAAGCTTAAAAAAGACCCCACAACTGACTTTGCTATTGAGGTGAATGATTTAGTTTAATCAGCTCTTGACTGCGGAGTGATTAACAAAACTGAAGCTTCCTTTATTAAAAAAAGTTTCTATCAAGTCCCCTACTTGTACCACCTGCCGAAAATCCACAAAAACCTCACTTCTCCTCCTGGCAGGCCCATTGTGGCTGCCATGGATAGTATCACCACTGGTTTCAGTCAATACATTGACCTATACCTACAACCCATTGTTCAACAGCTACCATCTTATATTAGAGATGGTTCACATCTCCTGGAATCACTTGCATCCTACAAGTGGGAGCCCTCCTATATGTGGTTATCCTTAGATGTTTCGTCCCTCTATACCTCCATTCCACATCACTTTGGATTATTAGCTTTAGAATTTTTCTTGGCTCAGGACCCCCTTATTAACCCCAGACAAGCTGCATTTATCCTGGAGGCCACCAATTTTTGTCTTACCCACAACTATTTTGACTTTGATGGCGAGTTCTACCTGCAAATTAAGGGGAACGCCATGGGAGCCAATTTTGCTCCGTCCTATGCCAACCTAGCCATAGGCTATTAGGAAAAAAATTATATCTCACAAAACAACCCATATGATGCTAACATTATATTTTTTGGCCGGTATATCGATGACATCATTGTCATCTGGGATGGGCCCCATGATCTGATTCCCTCATTTGTAGAGCATTTGTAACCATAACCCCTACAGCCTATCTTTCACCCATGTCCTTGAGTCTTCCAGCCCGGCATTTCTAGACCTAGAATTGGGTCATGCTGGCAAGACCATCACTGCCAAGAGTTACACCAAACCTACGGCTGGCAACTCTTTCCTTCATTATAAGAGTTGCCATTACCCTAAAGTATTATAGTCAGTATCTAAGGTGCAGTTCTGCCGTAGACGACAGAACTGACCCTTTGGTATGTTTTGTGTCCAAAACATACCAAAGTGTCAATTCTGTCGTCTACGGCAGAACTGCACCTTAGATACTGACTATAATACTTTAAGCATTCCCCTTAAAAAGAAATTTGCAGATAAAGAATATCCGACAGAATTGGTAGACCAAGCATGCAACTACTACTCAAAAGGCAAAAAAGATAAAGACAAAATAGACCATTCTATGCGATTTATCACTACCTTTAATTTCCAATACAAAAAAATGGAAAACATACTAAGCACCCACTGGAATATTCTACAACAGGACCCGCTTCTCAAAACCATTCTTCCATCAGCACCCAGAATTACTTATCGCAAAGCTCCCAGCCTAAAAAATAAAATCGCACAGAGCAAACTCAAAAGTAACCAGGTCACCCCCAATCCCACCCTGCTCATACCCCTACTTGGCATGTTCAAATGCAAAAAAACCCGCTGCAAAACTTGTCTTTTTGTCCAACACAGCAAAAAATCCTTTTGCTCCAAGGGCAGAACTTTTTTTTTTTTAACATTAGAAGTTTATTGATGCAAAAAGGTACAGTTCACAACAGTACATGGCATGACTTTCAAGCAGATAAGGTCAGTCATAAGTCTATAAATCTTACAATCGTGTGTCGCAAAATAGATCAACTAAACACATGTAATAAGGTTATTAAAGTAAACGGTCTTTCATTATGGTCACTGTATGCTAATTATGTGAGTAACCTCGTCTACACAGGACCAACGATGTGTGTATAATCGTTTAAGTGTTGTCCTGTTATGTTTGGTACCTGAACAGTATGTATCAGTAAAAATGTATGAAATCTAATGCCGCGTACACACCATCGTTTTCTGCGATGGAAAAAAACGTCATTTTCAAAAACGTCAATTTAATTGACCGTGTGTGGGCAAAAACGTCGTTTTATGTCTTCTAAAAAACGACAGAAAAAAATTGAAGCATGCTTCAATTTTATGTGTCGTTTTTGGCCGACGTCGTTTTCTGTGTTCTAAACATTGACCGTGTGTACGTAAAAACGTCGATTTAAGCCCGCGCATGCTCAGAAGCAAGTTAGGAGACGGCAGCGCTCATTCATGTAAAACGACTGTTCAGAATGGAATCAGCACATTCGTTAAGGTGTTTTTCAGCTTATAGACAAGAAAATAAACCGCATCTTTAACCCCTGCTTTTAACTGCTACCCAGAAATGGACGTTTGTTGCGGCTGATCTTGTTGCATAGTTATGACAAGCTTTTAATTAGTTTCTTTCTTGTTTGATAATGTTTATGTTTGTGTTCTGTTATTTAGTTGTATCTTCCATCTTAAACATTTTAAATATATATATTGGTCCACCTTTTATTTTTTTAAAAAATTTTTCTCACCAATTTGATTAGTAATCTCTATTATTTTTTTATTTAGGAGTGTGTGAAGTGTATGCAACAACCTAATTTTTTAGTTTACTCACCCACAAGCATGTTTTTTTACCTTGTTAATGTTTTCATTATTTTTTTTGTCATGGGTCTGCCCACTCAATACTGATCTCTCAAATCTACAATAAAGAAACATGTTTAAATTTGGCTGAAAATTAAATTTTTATTTTAGTCTTCATAAAAATTTAGAAAAAAAAAAAGTGGCAAACCAAAAACACAACATAATAAAAACAAAGATGCCAGGGTAGGCAGCACTTTAGAGCATGCTTGTTTTTTTCTGAAAACAAGGGTCCCCGAAGCCACAAATACAGCCTGTGAGTCCACATAAAAATTCCATCAGGGGCACCGTATTATTTCTTCGCCCTTTTCTTCCCAGCAGCCTTCCCTGCAGTCTTCCCTGCAGCCTTCCCGGAAGCCCGAGTCCTTGGGGGCTGGGTTCCTGGAGGAGATGAGGTGGCAGGAGCCATAGCAGCCTCATGAGGTGGAGAAGCAGGAGCAGGAGCAGGTGCAGGAGCAGGAGCAGGAGCAGGAGCAGGAGCAGGAGCAGGAGCAGGAGCAGGAGGAGCAGCAAGGACAGGAGGAGCAATCCGCACAATGTGGGTGTCGTCATCGAGCTGCCCCAGGGATGCCATGGTTATGGCTTCGAACATGAGGAGTTCGCAGCGCACACGCTGGCTCTGCTCCAGATTGTACAGCTTGGCTGCAATGAGCGCTGCGAACCCCTCAACTTCACTGGGTGGCTCTCGGATGGCTGCAGTAGCTTGGCGAAGCAGGCCCTGGGTCTCCTCCTCCATCTGTCGCATACTCCTGAGCCGTTTATTGGGATTGCGGAATGGAGGGATCCGGGAGATGGTATCCCGCCGGCGTGCCTCCTGGGTCCCACTGGGGCCTGCCACCTCCTGGCTCCCAGTGGGCTCTGCCACCTCCTGCCTTGCAGTTGGCCCTGGCTCCTCCTGGCTCCCTGTGGGCCCTGTCTCTTCCTGGCTCACTGTGGGCCCTGGCTGTTCCTGGCTCCCTGTGTGCCCTGGCTGTTCCTGGCTTGGGTCTGCCTGTGTATGAAAAAAAGGAACATATGTTATTTGTGTTTGTCATTAATCACACACATTTTTACAATCATGAGTGATGCAAATTGAATGTCAATATATATTACACACAGGGTCGCCATCCTTAATTATGTGGCCCCTTAAACACCTTCAGACATGGTCCCCCTGGAATTATGTGGGTTGTTGCATGCCTAATTTAGTAAATAAGTGGCCTTTTACCCAAAAATTAGGTTAATCAATTTAGTGTCAACTAGATAGTACTCAAAAAGGGTGTCTTCCATCTGGGACCCCTTGCAGGTGTATTGCGTTACTCCCCCCCTACTGGCCTATCTGAAAATGCCACCCACTCCTTCATCAACATTATTAATTTGCCCATTTTGACCCCATCATGTTTTCCCACTACTGACTATTGATCCTATCCCTAAACTTTACAAGATTCACATAGAATTTAGAACAATAGTAACATACATTTACCATTATTACTATACTTGTCATATACTAACTAAATTCAAACAAAAAACACATACCATTCTCCACGGCTCACAATTGGGGTCCTCCAGGAACTCTTCCTCTTCCTCCGAGCTTGTCTGCTCTTGTCTGCAGGGAAGACTGGAGGATTGGCTGCTGGGAAGCTGGGAGCTACCTCTTGGGGGAAGGGTAGACAGGGATGGCCTGGTCTCTATGTGGTCGTCCAGGAACTGCAGCTGACTGTAGTACCACAGGGTTGGTTTGTAGATGGAGTCAGCTGCAGCCCCAGACCTCATTGAGGCCAGGACTTGGACCCGTTGGGCCCTGTAGGTGCCCCTGATGGAATTGATTTTATTTTTCACAGTGGCTGTTGTGGCGTTGGGGACCCTTGTTTTCACAAAAACAAGCATGCTCTGTCTAGCTTTCTCCCTGGCATCTTTGTTTTTATTTAGTGTGCTTTTGGTTTGCCACAGAACTGGATGTTCCTTCCATTTTTGGATGAAGTCTGTGAGGAAGTCCGCATCCTTGAAGGCATCCATTCTTTCTGCACATGAAACAGAAGCCAAAACATAATGTAATTAAAGGCACTAGCTTACTTCCCCTAACTAGCCCACAAACTCATTCCCTATTCACTATAATAAAGTCGGAATTAAAAACTTACGTCTCGTCGTTATTAGGAAAGATCGGGAATTACGACTTCTTCCACAGACTATGCAGGCCGTTTCCAAACACGTCCCATCCCTTTTACACTACGCACGCGTGACGCTCCGCACGACACCCCGCCCCTGACGTTCGGTATCGTCCTTTCCACGCCCCTTCTCTGTCGTTTGGTGAGGGAGAAAAGATGGACAACATGGAGGTGTATTCCAGCTCAAGCCAGGAGGCAGGCCAGGCCCAACCACGCCGCAGATTCCGCTGCAGAGCCTCCAACATGTCATTTAATGAAATGGTGGAGATGGTCACCATATTGAGGAGGGAGGACTATGATGCCAAGCATGGCCCCTACATGCATCCCAATAAAGTAAAAGCACAAATTATGGAGAAGGTCATCCGTAGGCTCCAGCGGAAGTTTGGTAAAACCAGGAGCAGAGAGCACCTGCGCAAAAGGTGGTCGGATTTGAAAAAAAGGGAACCCCACCAACTTTACCGAATTAATAAGGTGATTCGAAGAAGAAGTAAGTTTTTTCCATGTGTATTTAATTATTTTTGTGTGTTCTTTGTGCCCTTTTTTTTTTGTGCCAGGTTGACCATAAAATGAATATTATGAATGTGGACGCATGATGCAGTCGTCGTAGTCGTCGTTCATTCGGTGACTTTCAATAATCCAAGACCATATTAACGAGAAATGGCATCATGCCTAGTTGGCATGTGCAAAGGGGAGTTGAAGCACTGTATCTGATCAAAAATCGTAAATTGAGGAATTGTGGGCGAATGAACGACGACTCCTATGACCAATTAGTCGACACAAATATGAAAGTTGTGACATTTTTGGGGCTTAAAAAAAAGGTGTATTCAATTCTGGACTAGATGGAAATGTGTTTCAGCTTATTTTAGAAGAAACGTAAATACCTTGAGATTCACAAAAAGGAGCGTTTGCTACTCCTTTTTTTATTGAACATGTGTACTCAGTAGCACAATTGTTTGTCACAATCACAACCTATGTTGGGTCACACACAGGGGTGAGCAGATCCAGGGGAGACTTGTTTAGCTTACATATCTAAACGTAAAAATTGTGTTAACTGATTTGAGATTACTTTGTGAATGGATTAAATATTGGTCTATTTTATTGATAATTGTTTAAAAATCAACAATAGTGACCTTTTGTTTATCATTTTTTAATTTTTGGGTGTCATTTCAGGCCGCTCTTAATGGTTGAACCTCATGTTTTCCCTTTCTTCAATCTTGTAGGGCACAATGAAGCACAAAGGCAGGAGGCACAAGCCAATCAAGCCACACCCCCGAGGGATGTAGAGGAAGAGGAACCTGCCTCAACATCCGGTAAAGTAACATCTACCACATTTTCTGTGAATATAGATATAGGCATACAATCTTTTAACACATGTTTTGGTTCCACATTTCAGGAGGAAATCGGGCTGGTCAGGGACTGGACACGTATAGTGCCCAGCTCCTCATCGGCGAGGTTCTCACCTGCAGGGCCCAAGTTGAGGACATACGTCTGGCCTGCCGTGAAATACGCCACAAAGCCAAGACGCTGGAACGGCAGCTAAAAAATTTTATTAATGTTTTGGGGAGGGTTTAATTTTTGGTGTATTTTCTTTTTTCCTTGAATTTAAAAAAAAAAAAAAAAAAATAAAAAAAATATATTTTCTAATAATCAAAAAAGACCAACAAAAATAAAAAAAATATTATATTTTGTAATAATCAAAAAAGACCAAAAAAATAAAGAAAATATATTATATTTTGAAATAATCAAAAAAGACCAAAAAAAAAAAAAAAAAAATTATATTTTGTAATAATCAAAAAAGACCAAAAAAATTAAGAAAATATATTATATTTTTAAATCATCAAAAAAGACCAAAAAAATAAAGAAAATATTTTATATTTTGAAATAATCAAAAAAGACGAAAAAAAAAAAAAAAATGATTTGTTGTACTAATCAAAACTAACAAAGTAACAAATAAATAACATTTTGGACTCCAAACAATTTGTGTGTAGTTATTGGTATCAATGCAGACTCATTAAATTAATCAGGCATATTTGTAGAGTTATTAAGATTTAACACTCATGGGAATTTATTACATCCCAAACACATGGCTGGATGAGAACCTACGAAAAAGAAACATTACCCCCCAAAACTTACAAATAACTAAAATCAAACAAATAAACACTGTTTCATCAAACAAAAAGTAAATTTATTTTTTTAAACAAGATCAGGCATTGCAATGGCCCCCCTCCCCATAAAATAGTCCACATAGGATTGACGCACTGCACGTGCGGTTTGGGGGGCCAAGCCTCTATGGCTAGCCTGATGTCCCGGCTCCGGAGCCACAAGATCAGCCTCATCAGGCAATACCGTCAGGTACGTTTGAGAATTTCTTTTCAAAAAATTGTGCAAAATGCAACAAGATAGTATAATATAATTCCACTTGTATTCCGCCATGTTTATTGCTGTTAAAAACAATCTGAATCGGCTGGCCATGATTCCAAAGGCATTCTCTACCACACGTCTTGCCCTGGCCAGCCGATAATTAAAAACCCTCCTCTCATGGGTGAGGGTGCGTACGGGAAATGGCCTCATGAGGTGGGGACCCAAACCAAAAGCCTCATCTGCTACAAACACGAAGGGCAGACCCTCTTCGTTCTCCTCCGCAGGTGGCAATCCTAGGTCCTCCAACCGAAGCCGTTGTGCGAACTCCGTCTCCGCAAAGACACCGCCGTCCGACATCCGGCCATTTTTCCCAACATCCACGTACAAAAACTCGTAATTTGCTGAGACCACCGCCATCAAAACAACACTGTGGAATCCCTTATAATTGAAGAAATGGGATCCACTATGGGGTGGGGGCACAATGCGGATGTGCTTGCCATCAATGGCTCCTCCACAGTTCGGAAAGTTCCAACGCTGGGAGAAGTCCGCTGCCACAGTCTGCCATTCCTGTGGCGTGGTGGGGAACTGGATAGAAAGAAAAAATAAAAAACATTAGAACAAAGATTTTAAACAGAATATAGCTAAAATTACAAGGGATCCCACCAACAATTCAACAAAAAAGGTTAGTATTAAAAAAAAAAATGTGAACAATTAAGCATATTAATCACCCCCCTCTGATGTTTAAAAAATATATTTAGGGGGAGTGGGGCTCAAGATGAGATGAGAAACAACCCCCCAAAAAATATCTAAATAAGAAAAATAATTATTAGTATGTATTTCAAAAATCTAGGGGGGGGGGTTTGGACAATGGAGGCCACAAATAAACGGGGATATAGGGACACACAAAATGCAGCACTACAATGGAGGCCACAAATAAACGGGGATATAGGGACACACAAAATGCAGCACTACAATGGAGGCCACAAATAAACGGGGATATAGGGACACACAAAATGCAGCACTACAATGGAGGCCACAAATAAACGGGGATATAGGGACACACAAAATGCAGCACTACAATGGAGGCCACAAATAAACGGGGATATAGGGACACACAAAATGCAGCACTACAATGGAGGGCACAAATAAACGGGAAGATAGGGACTATGCTAGGTGGGTTTGCCCACAACATAGAATGATGGACAGGTTGGCTAAATTAAATAAACATGTAGGGCTTTACTAATTGTGTAGAACAGCATACATAGAGACAAAGTGAGCATTCTGAGCATATTAGAAAATTATTACTTTTTTTTTTTTTTTTTTGGGAATTAGTTTGACCATTGAAAGAACACCACTTACCTTAACATAGTCCTCCTGAAGAACCTGAATGATGGCCGAACAGGTCTCAGGGATTATGAGGCCCAGAGCCTGGGGGGAGATGCCCGTCGAGAACTTCAAGTCCTGCAGACTTCTCCCTGTTGCAAGGTAGCGCAACGTAGCAACTAGCCTCTGCTCAGCAGTGATGGCTTCCCGCATAACGGTGTCCTGCCTGGTGATATATGGCGACACCAAAGCCAAAAGCTGCTGAAATACGGGGTCAGACATCCTAAGAAAATTCCTGAAATCATCAGGGTTATTTTCTCGGATCTCCCGCAGCAGAGGCATATGAGAGAACTGGTCCCTGCGTAGCAACCAGTTCTTGGTCCACAACCTCCTCCTCACCCTGTTCATGGACCGTCGCTGGGATGCAGCACACATCCTAACAACAAGCACAGCACGATCTCGGCGACGAGTTCGTACCCGCAACATGGCTAGAAAACGGTCGTCAAATCAGATCAGACTAAAAATTACGCCCTGAAGTAAAGAATGGCCTTTGAAGAACGACCTGCTAAACAGCACCGTGCACACCAAACGTAATGCCTAAACAAATACGTCCTTAGTACAAGCACTGTATCACAGATCCGACAACAAATAGACAAACTGTACGACAGAAAACGAAATTTAAAGCACAGTCACTGAAAATCACGAATCGTATCTCACCAAACTTTTACTAACACGCAGCAACACGATATCAGCAAAAGAGGCCGTCTTCCGCATGGAAACGACCCTTTATAGTGACGTAGTGCGTGATTGACGGAACTGCGCTGTGCTAGAGCGTTGTGAAAAAGCGATGGTGTGTATGCTACGTCGTTGTTCAAATTGAAGTTTGAAAAATGACGTTTTTTTAAAGCACATAAAGCGTCGCTTTTTTCCATCGCAGAAAACGATGGTGTGTACGCGGCATTAGAGATAAAGAAAGAAAAAGCAATTAGAAGTTTAGTGACAGTATAGGGTGAAAGATGAGATCAGAGTAAGAGTGACGTCTCAATGCGTGGATCGGCCGCAAAGCGTGTATAGCGGATCCAGAGATGTAAATCGAACATCCTGTTACGATATGAGTTTAAGTGGGATTTACACCATCGCCAATCTGAGAGCCTGAGATTTCAGAGTAGGTGTCCGAGTATCTGAAAACAAGCCAAGGTCGCCATGTTTCATGAAACCTCTCTGCTGTTTCCTTGGACTGGGCAAGTGTGTCCTCCATTTCGTGGGTCTCTGATATTTTATGTAACCAATCTGAGATAGAGGGCAATCGGGTTGTGTTCCATTTGCATGGAATAAGGGATTTGGCAGCGTTTAATAAATGTTTTGTGAGTGAATTTTTATATTTTTTCAGGGACCAGTTAGAGATGTGCAGAAGACAGCATGCCGCGTCAAGTGGTAACATGGTCTCAGTGATCTTGATTATCAAATCTTTTACCTTAGCCCAAAATGGCTGTATAAGAGGACAATTCCACCATGGATCCCTTCTCTGTGTTGATTCTCCAGCATTTATCACTTTTTAGAGGGTTCCAAGTGTGTAATTTAGTAGCTGTTAGGTACCAGTGCGTTAACAACTTGTATGCCGTCTCCTGCATTCTCGCACTAATTGAGCATTTGTGTGTCAGGATGCATGAATTTCGCCATTGCATGGGTGATATGGTTACCTGCAAATCGTCCTCCCACTTCTTCCTGAGCCTGTCATCTGGGGCACCCCTGGCCTTCTGCAACCAGGCGTATGCGGTCGACGTTGCTCGAGGGAGACGCTCACCTGTATGACACACCGACTCAAATTCTGTTAGAGGTCTACTAAATGTATTAAGTTTGCCTTTGCATATGAAGGAAACTGCGTAGCTGCAGATAAGTCCAGAAAGGTAATGTAGGGAGACCGCTCTCTGTTTTGAGTGTACTCCATTCCTTGATTGTCGACTGTGCATAGCAGTCTTTTGCAAGGAAGTGGCCCTTTCCTGTGGTTGTTATAAAGTGGTTGTTACCCACTCCCGGGGTAAACTCAGGGTTATCTTTTAGCGGTGTCATTGGGCCAAGAGAAGTCGTAAGAATCGCTCCCCGGGCCACCTCGCGAATCGCCTTCATAGTGGAACCTGTGATGGGGTGACGTTTCATTTCTTTTGGAATCGAGGGCCAACTCATCCAAGGTGAAAATCTTGGAGGTATGGGGTGTAACTCAAACTCCAGGTCTACCCAATCCTTGGATTCTTGATGACAGTGCCAATCTATGACTCTCGTCACTTGGGCCGCTAGATAATAATCTCTAAAATTAGGTAATCCCAGCCCACCTTGTTCCTTTAACCTGAGTAAAGTGTTGTATTTTATTCTAGGTTTCCTGTGGGCCCACAGGAATTTACGTAGGATCTTGTGAAGGGTGGCAAAGAAGCTAAATGGAAGGTGTATTGGTAAAGCACGAACGAGGTAAAGGTATCTCGGAAGGATGGTCATCTTAATTATTGCCGTGCGGCCAAACCACGTGAAAAAGCCTTTATGCCATCTCTCGAGATCATTCTCGATAGATCTGCAGAGCGGGACAAAATTTTCGATAAAGATTGAAGCTAGTTTTGCTGTTAATTTGATACCTAGGTATTGTAGGCTTTTGGTGGTCCATCGAAAGGTGGAGTTCCTCTTAACATTTGAGAGATCATGTTTTGGTAGATTAATGTTCATTGCCTCAGATTTAGCGTAATTTATTTTTAGGTTGGAAATATAGCCAAATTGTGTGAACTTACTTATCAAATTGGGAATGGTGGTGTGGGGGTTAACGAGGAAGAACAGCAAATCATCCGCGAAAGCGGCAACTTTATATTCTCTGTCCTTGACCTTGAAACCATTAATTGCGCTTTCCGCATTGATAGTCCTAATGAAGGGTTCTAACGAGAGGATGAATAAGAGTGGGGAAAGCGGGCAGCCCTGTCTTGTTCCGTTTGATATTTGAACTTTTTCTGATAATGTACCGTTAATTTTTAGCCTAGCTGTTGGATTTTGATAAAGGGAGGATATCCAGGTTAGCATCTTGGGACCTAATCCAATATGTGAGCATGTAGCCAGCATGTAATCCCACGCTACGCGATCAAAGGCCTTCTCCGCGTCTGTGGACAGGAGAAGGCCTTTGATGTCCAGCGGGACTGCTGCATGTATTAAAAGCATAGCCTTGATAATATTGTCCCTCGCCTCCCTTCCCGGCATGAAGCCCACCTGTTCGGGACCTATGAGCGATTGAAGTAATGGTGTTAACCTATTGGCTATTATTTTGGAAAATATTTTTACGTCCAAGTTCAGCAATGATATGGGTCTGTAGCTTGTGCATTCGGTAGGATCTTTGTCTGGCTTTGGGAGTACTGTGATATGGGCTGAGAGCCAGTCCAGGGTCACCTCTCTGTGGTTTGACAGGGAATTCAGTGCTTTTGCTAGGGGTTCTGATAAAATTCCCGGTAGCGATCTGTAATATATGGCTGTAAAGCCCTCTGGGCCTGGGCTTTTGCCTGTTTTTAACTGTTTGATGACATCCTGAATCTCTGATGAAGTAATCTTATCCTCTAGGGTCCCGGTTTCAGTAGTGTCCAGAATGGGCAGGCCACTCTTAGTTAGAAAGTCCTGAATGACCTGGGTCCTGTTTCCTACCATCCCAGGGGGTCTATGTTGCTGAGGTAGATTGTACAGAGCTTTGTAGTAGGAGTGGAAATGTTCCGCTATTGCCTTATTGGACACATCCAACTTGCCATTTGCTCCCTTGATCCCCAAAATGGTGTTGCTGTGAATGTGTTCTCTTAAAGCTTTAGCCAGATACTTGCCTGTTTTATTACCTGATTCGTAATATATCTTTTTCCTAAAAAATAAAAAACGTTTGGCCCTATTATCAAGGATCTGTTGTAGTGCTTTCCTGGCGTCCAGCAACTCAGATGCTGTGCCTACTGAAAGGGACTGCTTGTGCAAGGTTTCTAGTTTGTGAATCCGATCAGAAATTTTCCTAATCTCCTTCTCTCTGTCCCTTTTACGTTTCGCACCTATTTTCATGAGTTCCCCTCTGATGGTGCACTTGTGGGCTTCCCAAATTGACAGTGGATCCATGCCAGGCGTGTCATTGCGTTCAAAAAAGCGCTTTAGAGACAACTTTATTTCCTCCAGTAATGCCGGGTCCGTCATCAAAGAGGAATTAAGTCTCCAGGTCTGAGATTTCGGCTTTTTTCTAAGTAGATCTAGGGCCAGAGCAATTGGGGCATGGTCTGATACTGAGCCTATGCCTATTTTCGCTTCGGTCAGAATCGAAAGGTCTTTTTGTGTGATAAAAAGATAGTCTATGCGCGTGTATTTCTCATGGGGAAATGAATAGAATGTGAAGTTACGTCCGTCTGGATTCATAAATCTCCATGTGTCAATCAATTGTAGTGAGTGCAAAAGGGATTTTATTTGTTTAAGGGTCCTGTACTTCATACTGGATTTACCGTTGGACGTGTCTACTAGGGGATTCAAGGGAATGTTGAAGTCCCCCCCCAACACTATACAACCTGAAGCAAAGCACTGTAATTGTTGAACTAGGTGTCTGCAAAATGACAGATGGGCCTTATTAGGGAAATATACGTTTGCTACAGTTAGAGGAGTGCCCCCGTAGAGCCCCTTGATAAATAAAAACCTGCCTTCAGGATCTACCTGCTGACCTGTAATCTCAAAGGGTGCCTCCTTGTGAATTAGAATGGAAGCTCCCTTAGATTTGGCAAGATCATTAGTGGCATGGAATGCCCTGGTGAATGTTGAGTCGGTGAGTCTAGGTACTTGGTGTGTTTTAAAGTGTGTCTCCTGTAAATATACAAAATGAGGTTTACCTTTTCGAAGTTCTCTGAGCAACGCCAAACGCTTTTCTGGTGAGTTTAGTCCCCATACATTGTGGGAAATCACCACCGGGGTGCGACCAAGCGAGGAGTACGCCATGAGACAGACCCAGAAGTGGACACTTAATTGCCCAGACCTGAAATAAAATTGAGAAGACAAATATCACTGAATTGCGGCCCCATGGCTTCACGACCGAGTCCACACAGGAGACAAGGAAGAAAAAATAGAGAAACAAGTTAGTTGAAGAAGAAAAATAGAAGAGTGTATGATCTACCTCACGATAGAGCCCTATCTTCTGAGGTCAAAGAAGTATAGTAGTGCCTTGTGGCTCAATAGAACCGTGCACTTTGTGAGGATGTGGGAGACGGCTACCTGGTTGGTGAGGTTATGTACCTCTATCACACCAAATTTCAGATGGCAACAGGTTTAGCAAGTGCCAATATATTTAAAGAAAAGTCAATAAAACTGTTACTACGCCTCCTAAACGCACACAGCCTACAAAATATCTGTTTGTAATTAAACAAATGTTAAGCATCATTTGGTTAACCCGACCAATTGGTGATGTGCTGCACCTCAAACAGTAATGAAAAATTTAGTAAATTTAAGGAACAGATAATGGTGCAGATCATCACCATTTCTCCTCATGTGCGCCAAACGTGGCGTCTCACGAGGAGAAATAATGAAAAGTGAAAATTGCTATAAGAAAAAAGAAAAAAAAAACAGCAGATTGCGACTTTCCAGAGCGATGACAGCCAGAAAATAAGTATATTTGGCGTTGGAACCACCCACTTTAGGTAACTACCCCCCCCTTGCAAAGCATATTTCCCCTTCTATGCCCGTGGATCAAAAAGCAACATTTGCTGTCTTATGTGGTATAAAACATTGAAGGACCCACTCTGTCTAATTCAAAAAAAGAAAAAATTTGAACTTCTGCAATACCTCCCCGTGTAGCCATATAACACAGGAAAAATAAAAAATAACACAGGAAAAATAAAAAAGGAGAAAAATAAGGGGGGGGGATGAAAAGTGGAGAGGGGCATGTGTCCCAAAAGAGAGTAGGGGTAGAATCATTCATTCATGGGTGTCTGGATAGTGCTGCCACAGGAAAAAGTCTGGTGTCTCATCAGTCGTCCCCTCTGTCCTGAGCTTGAGCGAACCCCCGTCCTGGGGTCCCGTTTCTGGATCCTCCGCTTTTGGCATGCTTTGGTTTTTTTGAATGTCTCTTCTCAGGAGATGAGAGCGGTGAGTGGGAAGGGCTCCTTTCGCGTGGAGGTAATGCAAATTCCGCATACCAGTCAGGGAGGGCTATCTCTCCCAACCCCAGACCTTCACAAAACTCCTGCAAGTCTGCGGGGACTCTCAGTACATGCTGGTGGCCATTTGCAGAGACAATGAGCGCAAAGGGGAAGCGCCAACTGTACTTTAAATCTTTTTCTCTCAATGCATCAAGCAGTGGACGCAGGGCCCTGCGGTTCCTTAAAGTGATCTGGGAGAGATCTTGAAATAGCATAATGGACTCCCCATTGAAAATAACACGCTCGTTTCTCCTTGCTTTCCGCATGATTTCTTCTTTGAGCTGGAAATTTTGGAGGCAGCAGATAATGTCTCTAGGCGGTGCCTTGTCAGAGCCCCTCGGCCTGAGGGCTCTATGAGCGCGTACAAAGTCTATCTCTATGTCCTCTTGTCTTTCCAGGAGACTATTGAAAAGTCTTTTCAGGGCAGGGATGATGTGGTCTGGCTCCACAGATTCTGGAATGCCTCTCACCCTAATGTTGGACCTACGTCCTCTATTGTCGAGGTCTTCTAGATGTCTGTTTATTTCTATGAAGTGATTTACATGAGACACTGTGATGTCCTCCAGCCGGTGTATGGCCTTGTCACGTAGCTTGCCAGCCTGTTCTGACGCTGCCAGCTTCTCTGTGAGCACCACTAAGTTGGTCTTCAGGTCTGTGATTGCAGCAGAGAAGGTGGACTTAATGTCTGCCGTGAAGCCTGACATATCATCGTAGGTTAGGGGCTTGTTAGAGCGGGAGGTGCCCCTACCTGTGTCCTCGGCAGCAGAATCAGAGTCTCCACTGATTTCCTCCGCATGTCGTGTCGGCGCCATCTTGGGCCCAGTGGCTCCGTACTTCGCCTGTGTCTGGGAGAAGTGTTCTGTGATGCTCCGCGTCGCGGGGGTCGACTGTCCTCGTCGGGAACGAGCCTGGGGCGTAAAAAATCGTTTTTTGCCCGGCATCTGAGCCTCGGTGGTCAGGTAACGAGCAGGTAGGCTGTGGGCTGACCGGAGCTCTTCTAGTGTGCTGCCATCCAAGCCGCGCGCCAAGCCGCGCGCCAAGCCACGCCCCCCCCCAAGGGCAGAACTTATCCACTGGACCACTTCTACAATTGTTCATCTAACTTTGTTGTATATGGTCTTACCTGCCCTTGTGGGTTGATTTATGTCGGACAAACTATTTGCCCTCTTAGGCAACGTTTTGGCCAACATCGACGACTTATCGAGGGTGGTAAGGATATGCACAGCGTCCCCCGGCATTTTGGCAATCACCATAAAAAATCTACCACTGGTCTTTCAGTCTGGGTCATCGAGCAAATTCCTAATACGATGACAGAGGCTGAACGCTTCAAAAAATTATTTGCCCGTGAGACATTTTGGATTTATTGCCTTGACGTTCTCTCGCCTGGTGGCCTAAACGAAGGGATAGAAATAGTGACTGTATTATAGCATTATGAACTAGTCATTACTACTCATAATTGGATTTTATATGGTATTACTGTTTTATCTATCGATTCACTTATTTATACATTTTTGTCATTTTTTTACTGCATGTCTACATATATATGATTTTTGTTTTTTTTCTTCACCCCATGTCCATAAATATTGCTCCTAATTTATAGCTCACCTACATAGTATTAATCTAGTTGATTAACTAATTAATTAATTCATGGATTTAATATGTCATTGGTTTACCTGAGATGCATTATCATCATTAATAACCTACCTCACAATGATACTGATTTATATTGAATCACTATCCTTCAAAATATATAGTATTTTTTATCATTTTCCCACCATCTAGTTTCCCTGCATTTATTTTGCTTCATACAACTTAAATTTTAGATGAACCCTTTTACCCAGCATTTTTTCATCATATTTATTTGCTTCATTTGCATTGTGTCTTCTAAATGTTAACTTCCCCCTGAATTTTTATACATTATTTTTCATTCTATGTTATATTCATTCCACTTGCATTGTGCCTGCTTAATGTTTTTTTTCCCTAGCTTTGCTGACCCCCTTTTTTTTTCTCCAAATCTCCATAATGGCCACGCCCCCTGTCAGCCTATAAATGCTGTGATGCTCCTCTAGTCTCACTTTGAATACACGCCCGTGTTTACTTTTCAATCTACAGAGACAGAGTGCACACCAAAGCCACAGTGCGGCTTGCCATAACCACTGACTCTTGTCACTCTCCACTACACTTTTTACCTGGAACCCATGGGCCAGATCCACAAAAGAGATACGACGGAGTAACTGCTGTTACTCCATCGTATCCCTTGTCCTAACTTTGGAACTGATCCACAGAAGCAGTTTTCCAAAGTTAGGCAGAAGATCCGGCATGTGTAATTGAATTACACTGCCGAATCTTAGGATGCAGTACCGCATCCGCCGCTGGGGGCATTTCGAGTCGAAATGCCGCTTCTAGTATGCAAATTAGCACTTAAGGCGATCCACAAAGCTTTTCAGCCTCGTTTTTTCGCCGTAAGTTTTAGTTTGCAAGTGTAAAACTAGGGCTGGTGTTACAAAGTGTAAACTAGTAACACCATGTAAAAGCCCATTCAAGCGACGGCATTTGGTATGCATTCCCGAGGGAGAACTCCACGGCAATTTGTAAAAACAAAACCGGCATGGGTTCCCCCCCAGGAGCATACCAGGCCCTTAGGTCTGGTATGGGTTGTAAGGAGACCCCCCCACGCCGAAAAATCGACGTAGGGGGTCCCCCTACAATCCATACCAGACCCGTATCCAAAGCACGCTACCCGGCCGGTCAGGAAAGGGAGTGGGGACGAGCGAGCGCCCCCCCCCTCCTGAGCCGTGCCAGGCCGCATGCCCTCAACATGGGGGGGTTGGGTGCTCTGGGGCAGGGGGGCGCACTGCGGGCCCCCCCACCCCAGAGCACCCTGTCCCCATGTTGATGAGGACAGGACCTCTTCCCGACAACCCTTGCCGTTGGTTGTCGGGGTCTGCGGGCGGGGGCTTATCGGAATCTGGGAGTCCCCTCAAATAAGGGGGCCCCCAGATACCGGCCCCCCACCCTAAGTGAATGGATATGGGGTACATCGTACCCCTACCCATTCACCTGGAGGCAAAAAGTAAAAGTTAGTAAACACACAACACAAGGGTTTTTAAAATAATTTATTATTCTGCTCCGGAGGCCCCCCCTGTCTTCTTTATTAGCTCTAATACCAGGGGGGCTTCTTCTTCCACTCTCCGGGGGTCTTCTTCCACTCTCTGGGGGGGTTTCTTCTTCTGCTCTCCGGGGGGGGGGGCTTCTCCGCTCTCCGGGGGTCTTCTTCTATCTCCGCCGCTCTCCGCTGTTGACTCGGCGAACCCCGGTTCTTCTGCAGCTGTCCGGTGCCTTCTCCTTCAGCGCTGGCTGCCTGCTATCTTCGTGTGTTAGCTCAATTACTAGCAGCCATCGCGGTCTTCTGTGATGTCAGGTTCTTCTTCTCCCTTCTTCCGATGTTGACTCGTCGCCTCTTGTCACTGTAATGATGGAAGCGCGCCTTGCATCCCATTTATATAGGCATCACTGTCCCATCATGCTCCGGCAGGTACCCACGTGGTGGGTGCCTACCCACGTGCACCCACCACGTGGGTACCTACCGGAGCATGATGGGACGGTGATGCCTATATAAATGGGATGCAAGGCGCGCTTCCATCATTACAGTGAGAAGAGGCAACGAGTCAACATCGGAAGAAGGGAGAAGAAGAACCTGACGTCACAGAAGACCGCGATGGCTGCCTGCTAGTAATTGAGCTAACACACGAAGATAGCAGGCAGCCAGCGCTGAAGGAGAAGGCACCGGACAGCTGCAGAAGAACCGGGGTTCGCCGAGTCAACAGCGGAGAGTGGCGGAGATAGAAGAAGACCCCCGGAGAGCGGAGAAGCCCCCCCCGGAGAGCGGAAGAAGAAACCCCCCCCGGAGAGTGGAAGAAGACCCCCGGAGAGTGGAAGAAGAAGCCCCCCCTGGTATTAGAGCTAATAAAGAAGACAGGGGGGGCCTCCGGAGCAGAATAATAAATTATTTTAAAAACCCTTGTGTTGTGTGTTTACTAACTTTTACTTTTTGCCTCCAGGTGAATGGGTAGGGGTACGATGTACCCCATATCCATTCACTTAGGGTGGGGGGCCGGTATCTGGGGGCCCCCTTATTTGAGGGGACTCCCAGATTCCGATAAGCCCCCGCCCGCAGACCCCGACAACCAACGGCAAGGGTTGTCGGGAAGAGGTCCTGTCCTCATCAACATGGGGACAGGGTGCTCTGGGGGGGGGGGGCCCGCAGTGCGCCCCCCTGCCCCAGAGCACCCAACCCCCCCATGTTGAGGGCATGCGGCCTGGCACGGCTCAGGAGGGGGGCGCTCGCTCGTCCCCACTCCCTTTACTGACCGGCCGGGTAGCGTGCTTTGGATATGGGTCTGGTATGGATTGTAGGGGGACCCCCTACGTCGATTTTTCGGCATAGGGGGGTCTCCTTACAACCCATACCAGACCTAAGGGCCTGGTATGCTCCTGGGGGGTGAACCCATGCCGGTTTTTTCTTTGAAAATTGGCATGGAGTTCTCCCTCAGGAATGCATGCCGAGCGACGCTGTCAATTTTTTTTCTTTTTCCCGACGCAACTTTTTTAAGCCGGCGCGATCCACAAAACTCGGCGTAACGTAACTTCGCGCATGCGCAGTACGGCCGGCGCGGGAGCGCGCCTCATTTAAATGGGACTCGCCCCATTTGAATAGGAACGCCTTGCGCCGGCGGAATTTTAGTTACACGCCCTGAAATTTCTAGATAAGTGCTTTGTGGATCGGGCACTTAGGTAGAAATTTTAAGGCAGTGTAACTTAAATGGGATTTTTTAAGTTGCGCCAGGTTTTTGTGGATCTGGCCCCATATTCTTATCAGATGGATTTTTCCTGATAGACTAGGATATGCCCAAGTCTGGATCACTGAAGAAAACCATGCTGTGCTCAGCCATCCCACTCCATCCTGCACGGATCTGATGTGGTGCCAGCTTTACAGGACTTGCTGTGACTTGCAGTCCCACTTTCATCTCTTCAGCCCAGCAACCGGATTTGAATGCAACTTACCTGTTCTCCATGTGAGTGGATGTTGTTGTTTATTAAATTATTCTTACGATACATACTCAGAGGCGCCCCTCTTCTTGTTTTTTTCCTAGTATACCGGAACCGGCTTTTGGTTTTCTTGGTGACTGCCCTGACTGATACCCTGCCATATAGTTCTATGTGTGCATATATATGTGTATATACACACCTTCTTACCTTTGCCCTTGGACTATTGGGTACCACTACTTGAGGTACCTGTGTTTTGCGCCTTTTTTTACTTGTTTAATATCTTTATTAATGGTTTATTGGGTCTGAGATCAAAAGTAAAATTTCTGTCTTTGCAGATGACACCAAGCTATGCAGTGGAATAACGTCTTTACAGGATGTCGCCAATTTACAAGCCAACCTCAATGCTCTGTCTAATTGGGCGACTAAGTGGCAGATGAGGTTTAATGTTGATAAAAGTAAAGTTATGCACTTGGGGGCTAAGAATATGCATGCAGCATACATACTAGGGGGAGTACAACTGGAGGGATCCATAGTGGAGAAGGATCTGGGGGTTTTGGTAGATCATAAGCTCAATAATGGCATGCAATGCCAAGCTGCGGTTTCCAAAGCGAGCAAAGTCCTTTCTTGTATTAAGAGAGTTATGGGCTCCAGAGAGAGAGATACTTTTGCCCCTGTACAAATCATTAGTAAGACCTCATCAGGAATATGCAGTTCAGTTTTGGGCCCCAGTTCTCAAAAAGGATATTGGGGAACTGGAGAAAGTGCAGAGAAGGGCAACCAAACTGATAAGAGGCATGGAGGAGCTCAGCTATGAGGAAAGATTAGAGTAACTGAGTTTATTTACTCTTGAGAAGAGGAGATTAAGGGGGGATATAATCAATATGTACAAATATATAAGGGGTCCATATAGAGAACTTGGTGTTGAGTTATTCACTTTACGGTCAACACTTAGGCCAAGGGGGCACTCTTTACGTCTAGAGGAAAAGAGATTTCACCTCCAAATACAGAAAGGTTTCTTCACAGTAAGAGCTGTGAAAATGTGAAATGTGGAATAGACTCCCTGCAGAGGTGGTTCTGGCCAGCTCAGTAGATTGCTTTAATAAAGGCCTGGATACTTTCCTAGATGTACATAATATAACTGGGTACTAACATTTATAGGTAAAGTTTCTTATGGTTGATCTTGATGGACTTGTGTCTTTTTTCAACCTTACTAACTATGTAATTATGTCTGGGAGGCCAACAAAGAGAGGCAGACATCGCATGCCATTCCTATCCCACACCAGCAGCGTCTGTGCCCACAGGCAAAGGTTGACATGGTCTGTTCTTAGGCAGGGAGCTTTTATCTCTGTTGAGTGATGTTGCCCATGCTATCCAGCCACAGCATTCAGAGGAGGTGGTGGATTTACTTACTAAACTATCCTCATCCTCTATCACCCAAGCTAAGACTAGTGCACAGTCCACTGCAGCTGCCAAGGCAGCTTATTCTGTCTTCTTGCCGAAAGCTGACTCCTGCCATAGTCCGAACATCATGCATGGGAGAGTCAGCTGAATTATTTGAACACAGCGTCAGCCACTTGCTTATTGACAATGCACATGCATTACTTGATTCTAATGTTGGTTCTGAGGGGTTATCATGCTTGTAAGCCACATCTCTCCTCCAGGCTTACAAGCATGAGATTGTGAAAAAAATTCACCTATCTCATGCCGACAGGGCCTCCGACGGTCATAGAGATGACTGGTGACCATCTTGTCACCAGTCATTTCTATGCTTCCCAGCCAGCGCCGGCCGATTCGCTTTCCGGGCCCCGGATGGCACGGGAGAGTCCGGAGAAGCACCAGATGGTGGCGGGAGGGGGGGAAATGTCCCCTCCCGCTGCCTATAAGAACGATCAAGCGGTGGAACTGCTGCTTTGATCATTCTTATCGTGCAGAGAATCGGCGGCTAAAGACGGTGATACCTGAATGATGCCTGTAGCTGCAGGCATCATTCAGATATCACCGCACAAAGTCGAGGACGTCCATGGACGTCCTCGGTCGTCAAGTGGTTAAGCAACAGACGGCATGGATTCATGAAAGACAGAAGTTGTCAGACAAACCTGATTTATTTTTATGAAGAGGTAAGTGAAACCTTGGACAGAGGGGTGGCGGTGGACGTGGTATAGTAGAAGGTCAGCCACTTGCTTATTGACAATGCACATGCATTACTTGATTCTAATGTTGGTTCTGACCTTGAGAAAGGGTCATCTGTGTTGGTACTACAGAGTACTTGATCTCCTGTATCACCTAGAGCTCCATCCACAGCAGTCCGCCGTAGGGTCCACTACCTTGCGGTGCACTTCAGACCCCAACAGGGCGCATCTGTCACCTGGACTCAGGTGACCTGACACAGTGCATGGGCTCCCTCATTCTTCAAAGCCTGTAAGAGGACTCAAGAATTTGTTGCATTAAGGTGAAGGATCATTATTGGTTGGCAACCCTCCCTGAACATCATTACAATAGGAAAGTCTCAGAACTCATCCAGCCCTCGCAGAGGGAGCACAGGATAAAATATCTTGAGGACGCCTTAAAGAGCAGTTTATGTAACACCTTTCTAGACTATGATAGGTTACAGTCTCATGGAAAAGCTAATTTTGAGGCTTCTGTTGGTCAAAAGAGAAGCGATGGAGAAGGGACAGCCTATGTGATGCATTTAAAAAATAAGTTGTCCTTGCCGCCCAGGGCTGTCAGCTTTTACATTCCATATGCAGCGTCTGCATCATATGGTGGAAGATTATCAAGGGGATTATCTGGAGAGCTTTCCAACAGACCGTCCACTGGGTCATGAGAATAGACCACTGGCCATAACTTGCTCAGTATGCAATTGGGTTGCCTTGCATCCAGCGTTCTTTCTGAACGGGCATGCTACTGGAGGTTTTGAGGTTTTGTGACAGTGCGTATGTCCACAGACTCCATTGACCGACTGACATTTGGCAAAATAAATCAGTCCTGGATTAGCAGTAGCTATCAAGTCCCTGATACTGATGTCACTGTTAAAATGGTTTTGGGATCTGTATTCTCTGTAAGGCTCTCTAGGCTGCTTAGCTTTGTGGATGTTGATTTTATCTTGAAGTAATTTTCTGGCACAGGTTTAATGAGCACAATTAATACCCAAAGACTAATGCACCTGTTTGACAGGTGCATGTAATATATATTTTTTTTAATGCAAGGCCAATTTTTTCTTTTATTAAGAGTACCTCGATAGGGTTACGTTGTGAAGGTACCATCGACACCCAATGTTTTCCACTAGTTTCCCAATTTGTTTTGCAAAAAGGCCAATTCTTGCTTTCATCAAGAGTACCTCTAGCTATTTCCTGCTCACTCACTGGCAGTGTGTTCTTGGAGCATTGAGCGGGGACATTTTTTCTTCCTTTCACTGGTTTATAGATCAGTGACAGCTTTAGTGGAAGAATGAGTTTGCCACTAAACCCCAAACCATTCATTAATGGCCTTACTGGTAAGCCATATATTGTGAAACCTAAGTGGGGTATGGAATACAAGGGATTCCTGGTCTCTGTGGATGGCTACATGAACATGCAGCTGCCAGTACAGAAAAGTATATTGATGGGACATTGTCTTAGAAAAGTTCTACTTCTCGTATATACAATACATTATAACACCTTATTAGAAGAGGAGGAAGAAGATGATTAGATGAGAGAATAAAGCAATTTCCAAATTAATTTTTGTAAATTTATTTTGAAACTTCTCTTTTGAGGTTATTGTTGGACATTATTTTTCTTAAAAAAACACACAAAACAAACAGATTTAAATTTAAATACATTTTCATTTTATTTTTCACAGAAAAGCCAATTCTTTGAAATAGAAAAAAGAGGGCGCACCAGCCTTGTGCTTTATCCTTTGATATATTTATTTAAAGAGAAAGTATTAAAAACTACTCACAGATATGGAAAGAAAACCACAATGTAATGTCTTTGGCTTATGACAATCCGTCTACTGATAGCAGTCTCCGGATCCTAGAGAGAGGATGTGCGAACCACTTCTGGCTGACGCGTTTCAAAGGATTACCTTCCTCAGAGCTTGATGAAGAAGGTAATCCTTCGAAACGTGTGAGCCAGCAGTAGTTTGCACGTCCTCTCTCTAGGATATGGAGACTGCTATCAATAGACGGATTGTCATAAGTCAAATACTGTTACATTGTGGTTTTCTTTCCATACTTGTGAGTAGTTTTTAATACTTTCTCTTTTAATAAATATATCAAAGGATAAAGCACAAGGCTGGTGCGCCCTCTTTTTTCTATTTTCTTTTTTACCTATGTTTGCTGCCTGTCTCCAACATCCCCAACACCCAAAAAGTCTCAGCCTTGACTTTTGACCAAGTTTCTACCCAACACCTTTGTGCTTTGCTGTCCACATGTAGCAAACCTGTTTTAGTTTCTGACTCTGATCCTGCCTATGATTCAGTGTCCTTTTGCAAGATATAACACCAACATGTAAAAAAAAACAGAATCACTGAGATTGGAAAAAGGATCACCCCCTCCTAAAAATAACTTCAGTCAGGTGTAGCTAATCACCTTCTCAATGGCACTCAAAGCCATTTGACTTTAAAATGGGATCAGCTGTGGTCATTCTGATTAGCTCAGCATGAAAAGAGCTTTCCATCTCTGGTAGTGCAACTGAAGCAAACAATCACCTATGGGTGCCAAGGCACTGTGATCGGGATCTCTAGGATAAAGTTGAGTACAGGCACAAGTCAGGAGATAAATACAAAAAATTATCGGAGGCTTTATCAATGCCTCAAAGCACAGTGAAGTATATTATTAAAGTGGAGTTCCACCCAAAAATTCAACTTCCGCTTTAAGGGGAGGTGACCCTCTGACATGCCACATTTGGCATGTAATTCCAGCTCCCACTTCCTCCCCGGGCTCTGCTGTGCTGGAAGGAAGTTTACCCCCATCCCCTACCTCTCTGCAGTCATCTGGGACACGTCACAGGTCCCAGATGATTGCCAGGCCAGTCACAGTGTGCAGCACGGCTCACACATGCACAGTGCGTGCCCTGCTGTGAAGCCACAGCCAGGCGCCCACAGTGACAATGCCGGTGCCATGGAGAGGATGAGGAGAGGAGTGGGGCTTCATTCCCTCACATCGCTGGACCCTGGGACAGGTAAGGCCCCTTTCACACGTGCGTTTGCGGATGAAAAAGGGACATACATTGGTCCCTATGAGATTGCGGGTGTCAGCGGATGAATATCCGCTGACACCCAATCTTGTCCGCCTCCGCAATGATCCGATTCTGCAGACGGAAGTAAACCCTATTTTTCCTTCCGTCTGCGGATCGGATGAACACGGACATACGGTCCGTGTTCATCCGATCCCCCCATAGGAGAGAGCGGAGAAAAGACAGGGCGGTCCCTGCACAGTGTGCGGGGACCGTCCTGTCATCCGACGGCTCAGCAGGGATCAACGGAGCGATCCACGCTGAGCATACAGAGCATACGGAAGCGGATCATTACTGATCTGCCCCCTGTGAAAGGGGCCTAAGTGTCCAATTATTAAAAGTCTGCAGCTGCAGCATTTGTAGCTGCTGACTTTTAATTGTTTGTTTAGTCGGATCTCCGCTTTAAGAAGTGAATGGTATTTGGTAGACCCTCACTGGAACTGTATGAAAGAGCCAGGAGAAAACTTGTCAGAGAAGCTACCAAGAAGCAGTTGCAGGAATTTATGACAAAGTGTGGCCATTGTGTGCATGTGACAACAATATCACAAATTCTCCACAAATGTGGCTTATATGTAAGGGTTGAAAAAAAAAGGCACTCCTCAACAAAGGCCACATGCAGTCATGACTGAGCTTTGCTTTGCTAAAACGCACCTTACAGATTCTAAGCCCACATGGAAAAAGTTGTTATAGTCAATTGAGAGTAAAATTTTATAATTTGGCCTCAACACCAAATGATATGTCTGACGGAAATTCAACACATGGGTAAGTATTGAAAAACACTAATGCCGGGGCGTGGCCTGCGGCGGAGCTGAATGGCGGCTTAGAACCGGAGCTCCGCATCCAGCTGAGAACTAACGGCTCGTATCGACCCTCCGGACCTGATTTTCGGCTGCTACACCTGGCGTTCCAGCTCTGGAGACCTCCGGGAGCATGTCTAGAAAGAGGAAGGAGCAGAGGAAGCCCCAGCGGTTAACGGACTTCTTCTCCCCTAATCAGCGTGGAGGTAGGCAAGATGGCGCCGCAGCAGCGTCCACACCAGATCACACAACACGTGCAGGCAGATCTTAGTTAACCTGTGGAGCCCAGGACAAGTCCCCCCCTGGCATCATGCAGACTCCCTCTCCCTCCTCAGCGTCGGGCAGCCCAGCCAAAGCCAGACCCATATTAGACAGAGAGGGATCCATGCTGACAGCTAGCCCTATGCCTGAATCAGGAGATGACACCCGGGAGCTGCCAGACTCCATTGAGTCCTTCCCCACCGCCCACCAACCTGTAATAGACACTGTAATGAAGGATATGCTGTTATCCCTGAGAAGTTCACTGCAATCAGACATGATGCAGTTTATGCACAGATTCCATTCAGATTTGCTGGCTGTGGAGACCAGGGTGGAACATATTGAGCACAAGATGGGGGAGTACGCTGTCACTATCAACGACTTGGTTGACTCGCATGAGGAGAGGGAGGGGGACACAGAATGGATCAAAGCCAAGCTAGCAGACATTGAAGACAGAAACAGACGCAATAACATGAAGGTAAGGGGGGTCCCCGAGTCTGTTTTGCAATCCGATCTGCGCTCTTTTGCCTCCTCCCTATTCAAGGAACTTCTCCCAGACCTTTCTGACCTAGAGCTTACAGTGGACAGGATACATAGACTGCCCAAACCAGCCTTCTTGCCTGAACAGGTTCCCAGGGACATCTTTCCGAGGTTCCATTTCTTCCATGCTAAAGAGCAGCTAATGGCGGTTATGCGCAAAAAAGAGAAGATCCCCTCGCAGTATCAGAATCTGCAGTTTTTTGCAGATCTATCCCAGTATACTCTGCAAAAGAGGAGGAATTTAAACACCATCACCAAGGCCCTCAGAAACCATAAAATCATTTACAGATGGGGTTACCCTGCTAAATTATCCGTCACCAGAGAGGGCCACACGCACAATGTGGACACCCTGGAAAAAGGCATATCTCTGCTGGAGGAGTGGGGAATTCTACCGGAAGAAGCGGATGCTCCAACACCCCCCTCCAGATCCAAGGCACGGTCTGATCCCGCATGGAAAACTGTTACCAACAGGAACGCCAGATCACACAACTGAATCCGGATGGGGTACCTACCTACATGTTCTCTCCTGGTAGGAGTCTCGGAGAGCCCTTAGGCCTGGACTTACCCCCACTTAATTTGTGCAGCTCGTTGCTGCTCTCAGGTATCCCTTCTAGGGATCGTAGGGTTCATACCCAGCTTATGTTGGCTACACGCCAATTGTTTGACTGTTTTTGTTATTTTTTTGTTTTCTTGTTCATCCTTTTTCCTTTTGTGTTCCTCCTTTTTTCTACACACCACCCTCAAGTGTTGCTTCAACGTTGCAATCACCGCCTACGGATGAAAAGACTCCCCCCACATGGAGACAGTGAGGATCCGGGACTCTTCTACTTACCTGCCATTGTACGGAACACCTTTACCTTATCAACTAAACGTGAGTGTTCTCTTGACCTCTTCTTGGTTCAAATAATTTCTCACTTGCCTTACTCGGAATGGCCACTGAAGGGAGACCTTCTCCTAACAATGAATCCCCGCAATAATTCACCACCAACCGTCCTATTGCTATTACAATGGGGGTAAAATTTCTATCGATCAACTCCAATGGTCTAAATCACCCTGTTAAGAGGAAGTCCATGTGGAAAGAGGCCACTTCCAACCGGGCAGACATTTTATGTGTGCAAGAAACACACTTTTCCTCACTGTCTCCCCCTCAGTGTTCACATGGTCGCTTTCCACACGTCTTTAAAGCCAATTCGCCTAACAAAACAAGAGGGGTCCTCACTGCCATAAGAGACACGGTTGCTTTTACACTACATGAGGTTATCCTTGATCCGGGGGGCCGTTACATTGTTTTGATATATGACATTAATACCACCACGTTCACCATTGTGAATGTCTACTCCCCAAATAAGCACCAAGTTTGTTTCTTCAATAGAGTAATGGCCAAGGTAGTGAAACACCGAAAGGGGAAGTTGGTCATATGTGGAGATTTCAATGCAACCCCAGACCCGAGTATTGACTCTTCCTCAGGAGCCAAACGCTCGAGCCCGTCTTTGACAACCTCAATACACAACCATGACTTATTTGACGCTTGGAGGTGCCTTCACGCTGGAGAACGGGATTTCACGTTTTTTTCATCGCCCCATGGGGCTTACTCCAGAATTGATCTCTTTTTAGTCGACCAGCTCACCCTCTCTAAAGTGTCAGACACTGCCATTAATTCGATAACGTGGTCGGACCACGCATCCATTACCCTCACCCTAGATGACGCCATGGCTGACAGTGCACCGTCTCTGTGGAGGGTCAACTCATTCTTGCTGCAGCAGGTTGAGGCTAGGAACCACATCGAAAGACACTTGAATGATTTTTTTAGTACCAATGATGGTTCTGTTCAGGATAATTTTGTATTATGGAACGCCCATAAGGCGTATATCAGAGGCATTCTCATTCAATTGGGGGCGAGGGCTAAAAGGCAGCGGCAGCAGAAATTAACAGACCTAACTAATGAAATATTCATGCTTGAAACATCTAACAAACAAAATCCTTCCCCGGTACTCTCCCAAAAAACTAAACTTACTGAGACATGACCTCAGGCTCCTGCTACTGGAATCATTCGAAAAATCGTCACGTAGACTGAAAATGACGTACTATGCAAACGGTAACAAGGCAGGCAAATTATTGTCCCACAAAGTAAAGGGGGTGAGACACAAATCCAAAATACCCTATATTATCCATCCCGTTAGCAAGTGTAAGCTCCACCATCCTCAGGATGTAGCAGAGGCTTTCAGCCACTACTATAGCTCCCTGTACAACTTAAAAAATGATGAAGATACCTTCCAACCTGAACCAGAAGCCATTGGCAAATTCTTGCAGGGCTTGAATATCCCATCTATATCTCCTGATCAACTACGATCACTAAATCTGCCCTTTAGCATAGAGGAAATCTGTAAGGTTATCGAGTCCCTCCCTAAAAACAAAGCCCCTGGCCCTGACGTGTTCACGGGAGATTACTACCAAACCTTCAATCAGATTTTGACCCCTTATTTGGAAGGTGTGTTTAATGCTGCTGCTGCCTCGGCCGCCTTCCCTACTGAAATGTTGTCCGCTGTTATTGTGACCTTGCCGAAGCCGGGGAAGGAACCTACGTCACCTTCAAATTTTAGGCCAATATCCCTACTTAACATAGATGTAAAAATGTATGCCAAGATCATTGCCACACGCTTATTAGATATTCTCCCTCTGATTATACATCCCGACCAGACAGGATTTACCAAGGGGCGGCAGACTTCGGACGCCACCCGCAGGTTGATAAATGTCATCCACTTGGCCAATCTGCACAAAAGGCCTTCTCTGTTTTTGGCCTTGGACGCAGAGAAGGCCTTTGATCGCATCCACTGGACCTATATGGCTCAAGTGCTGGAGAGATTCGGCTTTGTAGGCCCTATCCTGACCACGATCCTGGCCTTATATTCCAACCCCTCCGCCCGGGTGCTCGCGTCCGGAGTTTTGTCCAGTCCGTTTTTAATTTCCAATGGCACTAGGCAAGGGTGCCCACTATCCCCACTAATTTTTAACCTACTAATGGAACCCCTAGCTATATACTTTTGCTCACATCCTGACATTAAAGGTTTTCCTGCCCAAAACTCTACCCACACCATTATCTTGTTCGCAGATGATATCATCTTGATTCTCACAGACGTGGAATCCTCCCTGGCTTCGGCACATGCAGCTTTGGAAATGTTTAATAAACTGTCTTACTATAAAGTAAATGAAAGCAAGTCCTACCTTATGGGGGTGGGTATAGCCCCTCCACTGCGGAAAAGGCTTGCCGCTCGGTTCCCCTACACCTGGAAAGATAGCGGCCTGAAATATTTAGGTATATCGCTAACGGCAACTAATGGTGAATTGTTTGCAGCCAATTACTCCCCGCTTCTCTGCTCTATGAGTAAATCCTTACAAGATATATCCAAAATTGAACTGCTGTGGTCCGGCCGTTTAGCGGCATTTAAAATGATAGTCCTACCACAATTACTGTATCTCTTCAGGACGCTACCGATCCCTGTCCCCGCCTCCTTCTTTTCCAAACTACAATCCCAACTGAACAATTTTTTGTGGCAAGGTAGGAAAGCGAGATGTTCCTTTAAAAAACTAATAGCGAGTAGAAGAGTCGGGGGTATCGGCCATGTCCTCCTGAAGGTTCTATCGCAAGCTAGGCTATGGTTCGTGCAAACTCACACCCCTAGATGGTTAGAATTGGAATTATCGCAGGTCCAGGGTCATTGTTTATCTGACATCTTACTATCCAGTCGAATCCTTATGCCGGCCCTAACTCAACTCTCTCCCACGATAGTAGCCACTCTTCGCGCTTGGGAGAGGTTTGTCTCTCACACCTTTTTAGGCCAGGAAGTTAAACTTTTACCCCTCCCCATCTCCAGTTTACCATTGATCATATCAGGCCTATCCGTTGCGCACTGGTCAGTCAAAGGCATCAAAACGGTAGGAGACTTGTTGTCAGGCCCCACACTTAAGTCATTTCAGGCTCTACAGGGCGAATTTGGGTTAGCAGACACTGACTCGTATAGGTATCTCCAAATATCTCACTTCCTCAAAAAGTCACCTCAAACATCTACCGCACTTCCCTGGCGAGCTATGCTATATTTTACCAACCCCACGACTAACATTAAGGGGATATCACTATTTTATAATCTCTTAAACAATAAAAACATCTTTATCAAAACCTCGAATATGGATACGTGGGAGCGGGATATAGGTGCAACGTTCTCCGATGACCAATGGCAATCAGCTCTGCGGAGCACATTCTCTGCGACTAAGAGCGTGAATTTGTGGGAACTATCTCACAAAATTCTGGTAAGATGGTACTTAACGCCGTATCGCCTGTCTAAATTTGACCCCAAAATCTCCTCCTTGTGCTGGAGGAACTGCGGAGAGGTAGGGACGTTGCACCATACCCTGTGGTCCTGCCCTTCACTTAATCGACTGTGGGTGAGAGTATTTAGTCTAATATCCCAGTTTTCGGGGGCCCGGATTATCCCCTCGGCGGGGGCGGCGCTTCTGTCCCTGGGCCTAGAGAGCGTCCCGTTCTCCTCAAGAACCATAATCACCCATCTACTACTTAGTACTAGGTTGAGTATTGCACGACACTGGAGGGACGCGGACCCACCTCCGATGAGCGAAGTTGTGGAAACAACTAATACTCATGCCTCCTATGAACTTATGTTTGCCGCATCTCAGGGTAGAATGGCCAATATGGAGCGTAAGTGGTTTTGGTGGAATAGGTGGTATAACTCGGTTCATAAAAATTGAACAGACCCATGCTGAACACTTCTGTCTCTAAGATTTAAGGAGGAACAACACTTTACACTTTAATGTTTTAGTTATTTACTGTTCTATTTTATTTTATTAGTTTTCTTTAGTTTGCTCACTATTCCCGGCCATATCGTTTTTATATGCTGAGGTGCTCATGATATGCTGATTTTATTGCCATAAGGTGCAGGCCTCGGACGTCCGGGCCCATGGTCTGTGTCGACCTTGTGGGCTTTGGCGTCAGAGGGTGCACTAAAGATGGACATATGGTCGGGCCGCGGTCAGCTCTCCCGGCGCACAGAGTGCTCCCAGAGGGGTGCGTGGGGGAGAGGGCGGTGGGCCGGTCGGAGTTTTTGATTGCAGGGCCATGTTAAGACTGATCGAGCACTGTGATTATGTGATAATCAATGTTTCATAATCAATGTCTCATTGTTTCACTGTTCAATGCTTCAATATTCATCGTCTCATTCTTTCTTGTGTTTTGAATGTATACGGTGAAGCAATACGGACTTTCATATGCATATGGTCTATTTTGTTTTGTTTTGTTTTATCTTTATCCTTTTGTATGCATAAAACTTCAATAAAAAACGATTGAAATGAAAAACACTAATGCCGCGTACAGACGGTCGTTTTTTGTGATGAAAAAAAAACTTAGTTTTTGAAAACGTCATTTAAAATGACCGTCTTCTGAAAAACGACAAAAAAAAAAATCGAACATGCTTGAATTTTTTGTGTCGTTTTTCAAAACGTTGTTTTTGTTTCAATTAAAATGATAGTGTGTGGGCAAAACGACGTTTAAAACGACGTTTTTAAACCCGCGCATGCTCAGAAGCAAGTTATGAAGCGAGCTTCAATGGAAAAGAGTGCTGAACGTAACCGCGCTTTGCTAGAGCATTTTGAAAAAATTATGGTGTGTAGGCAACGTCGTTTTTGAAAATTAAGTTTCAAAAACGTTGTTTTATTTCATGATTTAAAACGTAATTTTTTTTCATCACAAAAAACGACCGTCTGTAAGGGTTTTTATTCTAGAAATTTTATAAAAACAAATATACATATAAAATTGTCTGTATCAACATTGCTAAATGGCCCACATATAGGTTATCGTAGCGTTTCCAACAGTACACATTTAAATTGAAAAAAACTCAATGAGTACAGTAAAATGATAAAGACACTAACAGAAATCCATAAAGATAATTTAATACAAAAAATATTACATATTAATGTTTGCTAATATGCGGTCTAATGACTAAAGAGAGTGCCCACATCCAGACCCTAGGAAGCAGAAAAGCAAAACCCCTCAGTTGAGACAATTCATATATAAAATGATGTATATATATAAATTGGTAATATGTCACCCATATATTAGCTTATCAGACATGTCAAAGGAGTAAAGAGTACTCACAAGAATGGCCGTGTTTAGCCAATGACAATGTGTTAAAACATACTGCCAGTCAGGGATGTGTGATCTGTGAGTAGGAGTAAAAAGGTTTGTTCCTATAAAGTGGCTAAATGTGGTGATGCAGCAAACCACATGTCCGTGTATAAACACAGCATATGTGAGACTAGCATAGTTGGTATAACATATGAAATTGGAGAAAACTGCTCACCATAATAATGCAGTCACAATGGTAAGGTATAAACAATTTTTGCTGGTAAGCAATGGGAAAATCCAGGAGGAGCTCAGCTAGCACAACGGGATTTGTGTATATACTGGTAGAGTAGACCAGTATATCTACGGTCTGCAGAAAAAAAATAATACTAAAGAGAAATCTTCTGCGCTAGCTAAGTGAATAATAAAGAATCAAAAATAGAAAATATGTGTAATAAATGAGATTGCTGCTCGAATCTATGAGTGTACAAATCACTGACAATAGGAATAAAAGAAAAGGTGATGAGCGCAATCCCTAACACACTAACGTGCAGATAGCTATAAATATGTGTAAATGTAAAACACACTTATAAAGCCACTAACAATGTACCAAAAAAAGTGCAACTAAAGTGCAAAAAACGACAATGGCTAATCAATAATAGACTGGGTAGATATTAATGCCAATATGTGCTGAAATCAAATAATGCCAATATGTGCTGAAATCAAATGACACTGTGCAAAATCCCAAACAGTGTGTAGTGAACAGTGCATAGAGTCCAATGGTATATGCTGCCAAATGAGTGCTTCAAATGGAGAAATAACTGTGGATCTTCTTATACAGTGGGCTCACAGAACGCTTACCTCCAACATGTCAATACTGGGCATATGACGCTGTAGGCAATCCTTGCTGAGCTGAGGAAAAACTTGAATCTTTGTTGTCTCAATACTCCTATTAGTGATGCTGGACTTCAAGAAGATGGTGGCTCGCAATAGGATGTAATGGTTTATCCAGAGGGAAAGAGCAAAAGGAAAGCTCCCATAGTGAAGTAAAATATAAAACAGGCGACTTTATTGTTAAAAATATTATGCTTACAGAAATGCAGCATCCAAACGCGGATATGTGGTGAATCTCCGGACAGACGGGCTGGCTCCACGTCACTTCCGGTCACGTGCTCCTTACGCGTTGCATTACATCACGTGACTTCATCAGAGGTCTGCAGATATGACTGTAACTCAAACTATACACATTGATTTATAACTAATTGTATCATGATTTATTCAAATATGACTGTACATGAACTTGTGCTATAATTCACTATCATTCTTCACAACCTCTTTCCTCCACTTTATCATTCACCAAGTCTGATGTTCAAGATACCTCCATTATTGCTTGCAATGAGCTCTCCTATTTGCCCCTTCTTCCAAAGCAAAAGGACATGTGCAACTAGATCAAGGCACATACACTGCAGTGAGAATAAGAGACAGAGAGAGAGAGGTGCACCAAGAGGAGGTTGTCGGGAGCAGTGTCCAATGGTGGTGGGTAGGAGTGGTGACCAAGTGTGGAGGACAGACTTTAAAATGACATGAATCTTCCGGTTCCGGCGCCACATGAGGCAGAGGTAGCTATTTACCGCTCCCGCTGCACTCCCTGTGAATCCAGGTAACTAAGTTAGAGCATCGGGGAGACCCCATCTGTCCTCACCACACTGAGGGATTACATGGACCGCTTTGTGGAGCGATCGTACACTCGAGCGGTGTCCTCCACAGCACCCCCTGTGAGAGACGCAGCAACAGGAGAAGCCAAAATGGCAGCCCCACAATGCCCTGCGGAGACACTACAGTCTCCCACACTGCCCGGAGTAAAGGCAATAGACCCTACATCTCCGGCAGGCATAGCACAAGCAGTAGTCACCCTGATGGGCCCCACGCTGACTGCCACTGTGGACGCTGCTGTGCACAGGGGATTAAAGCAGCCACACCTGGAAGTGCAGGCTCAGGCACATATCAGCACTGGAGGATAATGCCACTGCTAACTCTGCTGTCCTAGCTCACTCGCTACTGAAAATAGAGACATATGGGATAAGCTTGACGATTTTGAAAATCGTTTGAGGAGAAACAATTTGTGCATAATTGGCCTGCCAGAAACAGTTACCAAGACCCAGCTTACATATATATGCACTAAAATCATTCCTGAGCAACTGAGATATGCATACCCTGCACTATTTAACAAACTCACTGCTTTGTCAATACACAGAAAGTCGTGCTGTGGTGGAAGTGAAATAAAATGAATATTTTATTCTATTCAATTTTGTGTTACATATGCATGTGTGAAAATATACTGCAATATTGTTAATGTCATTACATGAAGAAACAGATAATGTTTTAAAGTTATAAGTACATCTTAAACTTGAGGACAAAGGACTAAAGTCGAGAGCAGATGCCATTTCCCCCTCATGTTACAGATGTGTTCAACCACCCCCCTTCTCCTCATTTCAATGAAGGAATTTTGTGTCTCGTGACCAGAGAACTGTTTCCAAATATGCTCCTTGTCCTCCGGCCCCTCCCTTCTACTGCATTCCTAAACAGCTCCTCCCATAGCCCCCACCATCGAAGGAGCAAGATGGCGAATGAGTCTGAATGAAAGACACGAGGGGATTTTTATGCCACATGACAAGAAGGATGTGTGTGCATGCCCAAAAATGGACTTGTAAGAAGAAACCACCTTTTATGGGAACTGACCTATGAGGGCTCCATGCCAAGTACAGACGTCACAGGGGGGTGTGTAAATGGGACTGTGCTGTATAGAATTAACCAATCTGTGTGTTCACATGTATAATGTTGTGTTGTTAATGAAAAGAACTGCTCAGGCACCAGCTAGCTCTCTCTTGCTGGTTGAACATTAAAAGGTGAGTTTGCAGTGTGTCTCTCAGCTCCCTGCATGTCTCACTATTATGAATTTGCGTCAAGCGGCAGAAATGGGGTTAAGCCCTGAGATTGTATCAGGAAATTAATCATTGTCAGTGCCAAACCCTGCCATGTCATTGTCAAATATCTCAACTATGCTGACAAGAATGCCATCATGCAGAAATTTCGCCGTACACCCTCCCTGTCAGTAGATGGCGCTAAACTGCTGCTCTTTGCAGATTAATGGAAGTGATGAAAAAATGCAAGGACTTCTCCGCAATCTGCTCAATGTTATATAACAACCAAGTGAGATTCTCCCTGGCTTAGCCAGCTATCCTACGTATTCAAACGCACGCAGGAGAACACCTCACTTTTACCTCACCAGAAGAAGCGGAATAGAAATCAAGCATCAACTCTGCAGAAGGTTCCTCCTCGACAGTGACTACTCCTCCCTCAGCACCCCACAAACAACAGTGCAGCCCAACTAAGTGGCCATACAAACGCAGTCGATTTACCCATCAGAATGATTGCTCCGGAAAACGCTGGAGTGCTTCAGAGACTTCATATCTGCAGCTCACTATGGGAGATGGGGAATATTACCTCCTTTTCTCTTTCTCGAGTCTAGCAAGGAGGGGAGTAAAGGAGCCAACCGAGATGCAATGAAAGTCCTTTATCGATTCTGCACTTCAGAGGTATGACTACTCCATCTACTACTAACTCGCACCTCATTACACATCAAACAGAAAAATACCATCTCAAACTATTCCAAATACCATATTTGGAATGGTTTGAGACAGTATTTTTCTTTATTTGATGACAATGACCTAACGGAGAATATCCTTGAATGATACAGATGTGTACACAAACTCACAATTTTGGAAACATGGCGGAAAACACAATTCAAGATTATACACAGAGCATACTACTCTTTTCGCATTAACAGGTAGAACCTACTCAAGAACAATGCTCCTGGTGCTCCCTACCGCAACCCATATTGCTTCAAGGTCTCTGGGAATGCCCATCTTTCACTGCGTATTGGGACTCTGTGCTGACCTTTACCTACAAGATCACTAAAATCCAGATACCAAAACACCATCTAATATGCCTGTTCGGCTGTGAACCACCCTTGTCCACATCATCAGCAAAGGGGCCACTCAACATTTTCCAATGGACTCATATATGTCTCCTGATTGCTCGCAGGACTATCATGTCACATACGATCAAATCTACGCCCCCCAACCTTCTAGCGGTTAAAAAAACCCTCTTATCACTCCTTTATCTGGAGAGACTAGACACCATTACATTGAACTTTCATTTAACACCTGTAACAGCACTGGAGAAACGGGAGTGAATCACAACCTCGGATACAAGGACCTCAATGCGCTTCTGTATGCGACAACTCAGTATTAGCCCCAGGCGTCACTCCTAGCAACAGGAGTTTGGGGGGTCTCTACATCATCTTCCTGTCACATATAGAAGGGCATTGATTTACTAAGGATGGAAGCATTACAACATGCGACCAGACCTTAGCGATTAAAATATATATTTAGCTTCAAGGTCTATATTCCAATACACCTCTTCATGCTTGTGACTATCAGTAGGGAACCCCAGGCGTCACTCCTAGCAACAGAAGTTTGGAGGTTCTCTACGTCATATCACCTGCAGCATGCAGGGATGTATTAGGTTACTAATGGAGATGCCACGTAATAGCATCAACCCTTAGCCAAGAAAAGTTTTAAGGAGAACAAGTTCAAACTATTAGGCCGAGGCCTATAAGACATTTATACTTATGCCAAGCTCATATTATGTGAGTGTTGTAGTAACAACTGGGTATTTGTATATCGCACGTACTATAGTAAACGTAGTAGCACCTGCGTATACGTAATAATGTAGTTTAGGTAATTATAGTAGCATACTTGAAGTAATTCCTATTGAGACATTAGTATTTCTTGAGAGAGCCAGTATAGCTCATTAGTAGTTGCATGAGAGAGGCTGTATAGCTAAAGTATGTATTATGCATAGATGAGGTATTTATAGCTGCATATATTAGATATACATAGCATTGGTATATTGTAGGTTGCTGAGCCTTTAAGTTAGTAATGAGCAAGCAAGATTTAGCATAGTAGTATCTCCCTTATAACATGTTGATAAGCAGACGGCATATGTAGTAACATTATGGTAGTAGTTGAAACACTAATAGTAGATCTTCTATAGGACTATAAATGTAGCAAAGGTTACTTATCCGTTTGTAGCTTCTAAAGATAGGAGACAAGTTCTCATGAAAGAGGATGGTTGCCAAATGCCCTGTAGCTGGTTTGCAGAGAGCTGTATTGCAGAGAAGACATCAGCAGCAAAGTAGTGGTTTCCAGGAACGGTGTTGCAGCATAGGGAGCTGAAGAAGCGGCTGGTGTAACAGGGCCTCAATGCTGACAAGCTGTAGATCACACTACCACTGCGCCACGACTGACATACAGCTGGTATACGGCTGGCAATAATAGAACAACACCTGTATCTCCTATGCATGCCTTTATAGGCAGGAGATCAGGTGTAATACATTGCAGTGAAATTCAATTAGAGCGTCGTATAAGACGCACTTCCACGTTCCAAGCTGGAACGCATCTTGGCGCCGGGCGATGACGTCATCGCACGAGATGGAACGCACTACGGCGCTGAATCGCCCACAGAGAGATGAGAGCAGTGGTGCAACGGCACCTGTTACAACACTACGCTTCTTCGCAAGATGGCTCAAGTATATAGAGCTTTCGTTCACTCAAAAGGAGTTACAGGAACTCATGCACCCATTTTGCTACACAAACTGGTATCTAAAACAAAATCTTGCAAATTCTCTAGGTAACCTCAAGCTATCCAACTTATCTGACCCCTCTGCTTTCCTACCGCCCTTATGATCAACCACAAACCCATGAAGCTCTTTGACGACCAAGATTATTTCCTATTTGCAACAAACAATCTCACCCACCCCCACTGTTATAACTAAGCCAATCCCTGAGATCACTAATTCAGTAACTCAAACGTTGCTTACACTCCTGAGGGTACTAAAGATTCAGTTGTCGTTTCCTTCTGAAACATTTTGTTGTATTATTGTTATTCAGGTAAATGTGTTCTCCTTGTCATCCTCCCCTTTCCCCATACCCCCCCCCCCTTGCTCAATCTCCAATTGTTTACTTTTAATATGATTGTACGAGTTTCAGAATCATTTGTTATATGCCAATGTATTGTGCAAAACTAAATAAACATGAAAAAAAATTACATGAATTTCCCAATGATGTCAGCACAAACAAGAGGCAGAGACATTCAATGCATTAATTTTGTGAAAATAGTGCAGCGCTGCGTATCTATAAATCTTATATAAACAAATAATTAAACATTCCTTTATGAAAAAAGAAATTAAATACATTATAAAAAACAGTTCATGTGTAGGTTTCCAAAGCTGTCACCGCTGTGAAAAGTCCTATTTAAATGGATCCAATATTCAGTGCACACCACCACCTGCTAAAATGCCTGCTCACCTCAAGGATGAGTATAAAACTCATGGACAGATCACTCCATGTGTCCACCACGATCAGTCCACTTTACCAATGGTAGCAATTCCTACAGTCTCCAGACTGCTCCTCTGTGTGGGTAATCAACGTATAAATTGTCTCCAAACACCACCTTCCTCCATTCGCTTTTTAATAATCAATTCTACTTATCCAGGGGTTAAGGACATGAAACAAAAAACACAAGTACCATAGTGTTCTCTGCTTTTGAATTTAAAAAGTTTACACTTTACAAATTTAAAAAGTTACACTTACAAGAAATAACAATAAAAACAGCATGTATCAAATCACCAGCTCATCTACCGCAAATCTAGAAGGCATCCATGATAGGCGGAACACTGAACAGAGGCTCTGCTGTGAAAATGAGTGTTCCGCCAATCACGGGACAGCCTGACGAGGAGGCGCGGCTTTTGAATAATGGACGCCCGCAGCCTTACAGACAGGTACCGGCGTATAAGATGACCCCAGAGTTTTTAGTCAATTTTTTACATGCAAAAGGTCATATTATACGCCGGAAAATACGATATCTATCCAGCAGGTGGTGTTATCTCTCTCAGTGTATGTAGTTGTATCCTCCTTGTTCCATAATAAAGATATTCTCCATAAAAGTAAAGGCATTTGCTGTATCCAAGAAGCTTCCAGTGCATAATTTCAAAACTCTGACAACAGGTTATGGGCCAAGTGCACCTATTGAACCCAGCATGCATACAGGCACTAAGCAGGCACTGGAGCAAATACTTATGCAAATCAGTAAGTACTGTACACAAACTGCTGAAAGATTGCAAATGGTTCAGATGTGAAGTTTGCAATCGCAAGCTGAACAATGCCAATTACCAGCTGCGTAAGTTTAAACTAGAAATGATTCTAAGCAAGGATGACTTGTGGCAAGTGCTGAATACAGACATACCCACAAACGGAGAGACAGAGGACTGGGACAGAAAGAATAGGCAGGCAAAAGTGACTATAAGCTTATTAGTAGACATGTGCATTCGTTTTCGTCCAAATGCATTTTCGTCCGAATTTCAGGTATTTTCGTTATCGTTTTAACAAACGATAACGAAAGCACAGAAAACGAAAACCGAAAGATCCAACATAAACAAATGCTTTATTTTCATTTTTGTTTCGGTCGATTGTGCCTAATCTTAACTCTATTAGTCCAATATTATTCTACATAAAGAGAAAAGATTTGACATAGAGAGAAAAAGATTCGACATTATAGAGACATGAAGAAGAGTCGACATAGAGAGAAATTATTCGACATAGAGAGACATGAAGATTCGACATAGAGAGACATGAAGATTCGACATAGAGAGACATGAAGAGTCGAAATATATATATATATTTTTTTAAAGATTCTGTTGAATCTTTTTTTTTCTTAAAACATTCGAGAGACATCATAAGCCTTCAATGACAGATTCGACCTTAATTTGGGTTTTCGGACGAATACATTTTTTTTTACAAACAACTAAATAAATAAAAAACGAATTTCGGGAGTAACTAAATAAATTAGGGCCAGATTCACCAAAGAGATACGACGGCGTTTCTCCTGATACGCCGTCGTATCTCTGTTTCTATCTATGCGACTGATTCATAGAATCAGTTACGCATAGATATCCATAAGATCCGACAGGTGTAATTGTTTTACACTGTCGGATCTTAGGATGCAATACCGTGGCCGCCGCTGGGTGGAGTTTGCGTAGTAAACCAGTGTCGGGTATGCAAATTAGGAGTTACGGCGATTCCCGATGGATTTTCGCGTTCGCTACGTCGCCGCTAGTCTAGTTTCCCGTTGCAAAGTTTGTTGTTTTTTTTGGTGCCCTAACTTTAGTCAGAAATCGTATTGCTGTCTAAAGTATGGCCGTCATTCCCGCATCGAAATTTAAAATTTAACGTTGTTTGCGCAACACGTCCGGGAATACGGAAGTCGCCGTTCGAAAAAATGACGTCACGGCGCGCAAAGTACGGCGGGAGTTAGGAAACAGAGCATGCGCAGTAGATCCGGCGGGAGCGCGCCTAATTTAAATGGCACACACCCATTTGAATTGGCCCGCCTTGCGCCGGAGGCCGCCGGCGTAGTTTTCATCGCAAGTGCTTTGTGAATCAGGCACTTGCAATGAAAACTTGCGGCGGGGTAACGTATCTACGATACGTTACGCCGCCGCAGTTCTATGTGAATCTGGCCCTTAATTTTTTGGACAAAAATGAAATTACAAAACAAAAAATTTCAGTGTGCACATGCCTACTTATTAGTGGAAGATGGCCAGCTTATCCACATAAGAACAGAAAAAACGGCCAAAGGTATGTGGACTTCATTACAAAAACTGCATGAGCATTCAAGTCCAAACAGCAAGCTGTTTCTACTAATAAAGCTTTATAATATGACACTAGAAGAAGGCCAGCAAATGTGTGACCATGTGAAAGCTATGCTAGAGATTATAGAGCAGCTGTGTGCCATCGGAGAGGACATCAAAGATACCCATATTGTTGCCCTGCTCCTCGACAGCCTTCCAGAGACATATACTGCTCTTATTAATGCTTTAGAAACCAGCCCCGAGCAGGACCTTACACTAGAATATGTCAAATGGAAATTAATTGATGAATATGACAGAAGAAAAGAAAATATGCACCATGATGACAAAGCTCTTAAGATATAAAAAGGCACAAAGCACAACAAGGCAAGCAGAGTATCCTTGTACAGAAAGTGCGGTATGTTCCAGAACCAGAAGGCAGCCTTCTCAGCGAACTCAGTTAAGTTCCAGGGTGATGAATGCACAATTCACAATAATAAGCAATTCCTCGCAAAAGGAAAACTGGATGATCACCTATACAGGCTCATCACCTCAGACCAGCACGCCAATATAGTCTCTAATGACTTACACAGCAAATGTATTCACTTATGGCACAGGTGGGTAGGGCACAGAAGTCCAGAAACTATACAGGACATTATAAAGAGAAACCTATCAGAAGATTTAACAATAATGCCTTGCAAAGTGCTCATAAAATGCAAGTGCCGTATTGAAGCAAAAGCCACACATGCTCCCCTTCCACAGGCATCTCAAAGAAAAACCATCCACCCCCTACAGCTCATACACAGTGAGGTATGCAGTCCAATGAAAACTCCCACGTTAGGCGAGAACAGATATCTACTACTTTCTGTGATGATTATTCCAGGTACATAACTGCTCATCTGATGAAACACAAGAATGAAACATTGGAGAAACTTCAGGAGTTTGTTGCTATGTCTAGAAACAAATTCCAACAGAAACCAGGAATAATACGCAGTGATAAAGGGGCAGAAAACATAAGCAAAGAAGTGGCCTCATACCTGAACAGACAAAGAATAGTACAACAGACAACCACACCATACAAGCAGTTTGCTGTGTCCAAGAAGCTTCCAGCACATAATTTCAATACTCTGACAACATGCCAATGGTCAGATCACACTGCATTTTGCACATGACACTTGACTAGATGCCAAGGAGATATTTTTGTGCACAAAGCTACTGCTGGCTGCACTGGGAATGGTCCAGTACCTATCAATTGCTTTGTTGAGGTACAATATTACTGTAGTGGGACATAGGGAAGAAATAAAAAAATAAAGGTGAACTAAGCCTTTAATAATCTATAATCATAGAGAATGAGGACAGAAGACAAAAATTATGTTCACTTTTTCCCCCCTGACTTAATGAATGAGGAGGAGTTTTATTTGACTTGATACGATATTCTTTGAAAAATTATATTTCACAATCACTAAGCTAAGTGAAAATTTCCCTTTGAAAAGTGAAAAGCCTATTTGCCTTTAGTGAACTAAACCCATGGTGTATATGCTCTTATGTATAATCATTTATTTACTTATGTACCAGCTGTTTAATTACACATGCCCAAAAACCTTAAGTCCAATGCAGAATTAAGTACAGTTAATAGACTAAGACTGATTTACAGTCCTCAAAGGTATAAGTATTGGGAGGAGAGAGCAGGACCTACACATGTCGAGCTTTGACATAAATTGGAGGTGACTGAATTACCATTCATACAAATTAAAAACAAATAAAAGAGGAAAGCAAGCCTTGTCTTGGGATTTCAAACTCGATTATAGGCTGATTCAGTTAGCAGTCACTAGAAGAATGTTTGTTTGCACTGGGCAGTGTATGCTTTACAAGTCCCTCACTATCATCCTTATGGAACTGGCTCCATTCAGTCAATAAGCTATTTAATTTAATGGGAATCTTTATTGACAGTTTGCAGAATGCTATTATGAGGTGGTTCGGTTGTAGAGAACAGATAAAACCTGACACTTCACTTCAAAGCATTAGATGAAACCACATTGGATTAATCTCTTTCTAGCCACAGATATTCTATAATTGCAACTGCACAGTAAACAGCCCTCCTTTGATATACAGTATGTTCCCTCATTTTAATAATAAAATGTATTTTGTAAGGAAAAGGTGTTACAGTCAAATTTCTTCAAATTATCTTAAAGCTAAATCTAAGCAGTTATGCATGATTCAGGTAAATATTTATAATTATTATTATTTAGTACTTTTGCTAGCAATAGGATTGAAAATACACTGAACAACAAGTGAGCCTCAATTTGTATACAAACATTAGAATGGTAATATATATAATTGTTGCAACAAGGAACATAGACACTCATGTTGTTACGTGGCGATTGTAATATTCCATTTACAAGACTTTGTAAGATTGTTCCACGTTACAATTGCTAGGTGTTACAAATGAGTTCTATGAGGATGCAAACCTAATAAATGTGTTGTTTATAACATTCTGAGTTCCTGCTTTTACTCTGTTCAGGTTTTACAGTCTTGGCAACATATTAACATTTATGCCATTTAATAAAAGGTTATTCTATCATCATCATCATCATCATCATCATCATCATCATCATAACCATCATAGACATTATCATCATCACTATCATCTGTTCTACCTTTGCAATACTACTTTACTTATTCTCACTGCAGAAATTCAATCCTTAGCATAGGTGATTTTAACTATCTATACATCTACTGTGATCAGGGGCGGACTGATGATTCGGGCACTCGGGCACTGCCCGAGGGCCCAATGCCACTAGGGGGACCCATCGGGGTTGCCAGCCTCAGTAAAACCAGGAACAGTATGTAAAAATCTGTGTTTTTTTGCATCTGTCCCTGAAATGTCCCTTATCGACATCTTTTTGTTGTAAAAATCTCAAAATTATAGCAGCCCTGCCTCTCTGGTACCTTTTCGGTGTGTGTATGTGTATTCTGTGTGTGTGTATACTGTGTGGCCCCATAATCTATTGCCTGGGGGCCCCATAATCTCATATTGCCCGGGGGCCCCATAATCTCCTATTGCCCGGGGGCCCCATAATCTCCTTTTGTCCGGGGGCCCCATGAATTGTCAGTCTGCCCCTGACTGTAATAAAACATTTGTTTCTAGTAAGGAACATATAACATACACAACTTGAAATCAACCATAGGGGAAACTTTGCTATATTTGGATTGCTAGAGGATTTCCCTTTCTGCAGCATAGCTCTTCCAAAAACTACATTTTTAACACCAGTCAAGCAGTTTTTATTTGTGTGCGTTACGCCAAAACCAGTTAGTTGTTCGAACCTTGACCAGTGATGGTCAAAAAACTTCCAGTAGCACTGAATGGCTAACCCAGCAGCTAAATTGCATACAGGCCAAGTTCTGGCCAGTGGTCTATTGTCATGACCCAGTAACCCAGTGAATTGTGTACTGGAAAGTTCTCAATGTCTGTTTTTGCCCCTAGATAATCTTCCACCATATGATGCAGATGCTGCCGATGGGATGTTGAAGCTGACATCCCTGGGTGCCGAGAACTATTTTTTAAATGCATTACTTAGGCGGCATCCTTCTCCACTGCTCCTCCTTTAAACCAACAGAAGCTGCAAAAATACCTTTTCCATGAGACTGTGACCTACTAGACTCTGGAAAGGTGTTACATAAACTCCTCTTTCAGGTGTCCTCAAGATATTTCATCCTGTGCTCCCTCTGTGAGGGCTGGATGAGTTCTGTGACTTTCGTCTTGTAACGGTAGTCAAAGAGGGTTGCCAACCAATAATGATCCTTCTCCTTGATGCCAAAAATTCTCAAGTCCTTTCACAGGCTTTGAAGAATCAGGGAAACCATGCACCACAAGTTTGCGGACGTATGAGAAGCAGAGTCTTTGGGGTCACTGAGGATTACACTATCTGGAACTACCTTCTCCCAGCCACGTACTAATCCCAAGGTTTATGGGGACTGAAAACCATCTCCTAAATATTGACCTATGTCTTCCTTTGCTTTAATGCCTCCAAAACTGCCAGAATCCGACTCCTCCTGCTCTTCCTCCCTCTCCGTTTCTGTGTTCTGTGGTGTCAAAAGAATGGTGTTTGCATAAAGCGGGCCCTGAGAGGAAAGGAAGTCCTCCTCTTCCTCCCTCTGCTCTGCCTTGAGTGCCCTGCCCTTAAGCTAAGCAGAGTATGATCCAGCAGGAACACAAGAGGGATAGTGTCACTGATGCATGCATTGTCATGGCTCATCATCCTTGTTGCCTCCTTAAATGGTGACAGAACAGTGCATGCGTCCTTTATAAGCAGCCATTGGCTTAGGGACCACACTCTCACACCTGGATGTTTAAGTAATCTTATCTCAGCATGGTTCCACCCAAGCCTCTAACAGGAAAGCTTGTGTACCCTTGAGCTGAGTGCTGTGGATGGAGCTTTTGGTGGTTCAGGAAAGCAGCTCCACCTGAGCACCGAGACAATTCAAACATGGAGCTAGAGCATAAGATTCCCCTGATGCATGGAATCTAAGAGCCAGCAGGTTTTTACTAGAGCCTCTGATAGTGAGGATGGATTTCGCTGTAGCTGACTCCAGGTCGCAGCCCATAGGGTGTCTCCAGCTCACGTCACGGCTGGTGGATGAAGAGGAAGCAGCAGTGCAGGGCAACAATGAATAGTCAGAAGGACAAGCCAAGGGTCAGAGTAACAAGCAGACAGGGATGGTCAGGAAAACAAGCCAAATCAGTACATGAAATCAAACGTAGAGCACATGGCAAGAAACACACAGGGGAGCCTAAACACACTCGGACAAGGCTGGCTTGCAGTGCACGGTGTTAAATGGGGTTTCCTGTTAGAGGCTTTGGTGGAACCATGCTGAGATAAGATTACTTAAAGTGGGGGTTCCGCGGTCCAGACGTTTTTTTTTTATTTGGTTCATTAAACTCTTTTAATGTTCAAAAGATAGTACTCACATATTTAAGGTCGCTACTGACCCGCATTCTCCGCCTACATCAAATGTGTATTTATAAAATGTTATGCTGGCCATTTCCATTTTGCTTGTGGGCAGTGTGAAGCCCACAAGCAAATGCTTCCGGGAAGCGGACGCATGAGCCGCGTTGACGGCGAGCAGCGCCGTCAACACTTCTCCGTTGCCATCACAAAGGCTGGCGTAATGAAAAGTTCACGCCCCGTTGTGACGACAGGCACCTCTTATTAGCTTCTGAATCGTCTCCTGGGCAGCGTCACGCTGTGCTTCCAGGAGACATTGCAAACTAGTCCCAGCAAACACTGGGGTGCTGGGAGATAAATAGACACGCCCACTCCTGCGGGAGCTTAACCAGGAAGTGCCTCCTTCAGACACCAGAACCACGAAATGGCATTAATTTAAAAATTTATGGATAGCCAACTTTCAGTGTAGACACTAAGCCGGTCTGATTAATGAAGACTTTAAAATTAGGGTGAACCTCCGCTTTAAACATGCAGGTGTGAGAGCGTGGTCCCTAATAGGGATGAGCTTCGTGTTCGAGTCAAACTCATGTTCCACTCGAACATTGTATGTTCGCTTGTTCGTCGAATTGCGAAAGTTATGGGCCGTTTGCGCCAAATTCGAGTGGTGCGTCACAGCCCATAATTCACTGCGGCATCGCAGTGCATTGCTGGCTGATGATTGGCCAAGCATGCACTTTGACCCGCATCTTTTGGCCAATCACAGCGCGCAAAAAACGGAGAGCCATAATTGGCCAAAGCCAAGGTGGCTTTGGCCAATTATGCCTCAGGGGATTTAGTACACGCCGCACAATATATAAGTCCGCCTGGAAGTCAGCCTTGTGTAGTGTGTTGCGGCAGTGGTTAAAGATAGAGACAGAGAGAGAGAGAGAGAGAGAGAGACAGTGTCATTTCAATTGAGTTAGAGCAGGCAGGCAGGTGAGTCAGTTACAGTGTGTAGAGGATATATATGCATCCCAGGTGTTGTATATATATTTATACACTGTATTGAGTTTAGCTAGATCCGTTCCTGTATGCTCTTCCTAATATACTGACAGGCAGGCAGGTGATTGTGCTAGCTGCAGTATTTTCACTTAGTGTACTGTGTCCTTCGCACAGTGTGCACCTAAAGCTACGTGAATACAATTGCTGGTGTTCTCATATTAATACCACAGGCAGTGATCAGCAAGTATTTTCACTTGGTGTACTGTGTCCTCTGCACAGTGTGCACCTAAATCTACGTGAATACAATTTCTGGTGTTCTCATATTAATACCACAGGCAGTGATCTGCGAGCATTTTCACTTGGTGTAGTGTCTCCTCTGCACAGTGTGCACCTAAAGCTACGTGAATACAATTGCTAGTGTTCTCATAATAATACCACAGGCAGTGATCAGCAAGTATTTTCACTTGGTGTACTGCGTCCTCTGCACAGTGTGCACCTAAAGCTACGTGAATAAAATTGCTGGTGTTCTCATATTAATATCACAGTCAGGGATCTGCAAGCATTTTCAATTGGTGGTGTTCTCATATTAATACCACAGGCAGGGATCTGCAAGTATTGTCAGTATTTGTGCAGATACATCTAACTGCAGGCCATTAGTATGTCTGGAACGACAACAAGGAGAGGCAGAGAGTCACGAGCCGATAAAAGAGGGCAAGCAGGCACTGCGTCTAGAGGCTACAGTGCTGATCATGGACACGGTGCATCCTCATCAGCACGTGGCCCTGGGACAAGCTTGTCATTTTTTTCAGCAGCTGGCCATGTTGAGCCGCAACATTCCGAAGACTTGGTAGAGTGGATGACCAAGCCGTCCTCATCCTCCTTATCCTCTCTCACCCAGGTTCAGGGTACTTTGTCTGGCAAAGCAGCTGCCAATGTCGCCTCTTTCCTCTGCTTAATGGCATCAGTCACTCCTTCCCTAGCCCCACCATGTCCTCCTGAGGAGTCCCCCGAACTGTTTGACCACAGTGTTGGGTACATGCTGCAGGAGGATGTGCAGCGTTTTGAAGGCTCCGATGATGGTATAAAGCTAGAGGAAGGCAGTAATGTGAGCCCAGAGAGAGGGGGTGCCCAAGAAGAACAGCAATCTGGCAGTCATGTTCCCCCAGCTGCAGCATACTGCCAGGTTTGTTACAGTGATGAGGAGGGGGGGATGATGAGGTCACTGACTCCACGTGGGGGCCTGATAGAGAGGAGGAGGAGGCACATCTCCAATGAGGTAGGATGCCCTCCAGGGGCCAGCTTAAGGGCAGCACACCGACTGCATCACATCGCAGAGCTCCGCATGTGCAGGGCGCTGCTGTCTCTCCACATTATTCCAAAAGTTCTTTGGTGTGGACCTTTTTTGGGATGAGTGCATCAGATCGCACTGCTGTTATTTGCAACATATGTCTCAAGCATATCTCGCGTGGCCAAAACATCACCCGCTTGGGCACCACATGCTTGACCAGACATATGTCGACCTGCCATGCAGTTGCAGTGGCAAAGACCCACACCAAAGAACAAAGCGGACCTCTCCTTGCTCCTCATCAGCTGGGATCTCCAACCCCACTATACCTTCATTCCTCACAGCCAAGTGCTTGCGGGCAATCTACTATCGGTACAACGACGTCAGATTGTACCAGGCAAATTTCCCTGCCGCAGCTGCTGCAGCGCCAAAAGAAGTTTGCTCCCAGCCATCCACATGCCTAGCGGTTGAATGCTAGCTTAGCTAAATTGCTAGCACTTCAACTGCTGCCTTTTCAGTTGGTAGACTCTGCCCCCTTCCGTGAGTTTGTGGAATGTGTGGTACCTCAGTGGCAGGTTCACAAACGTCACTTTTTCTCACGGAAGGTGATTCCGGCTCTCTACCGGCACGTGGAAGGAAGGGATTTTTCATTTTTATTGTTGCATTTTAAGCACTGCTCCTGTAAAAAAAAAAATTTTAAAAAACATTTTTACAATGATACATATCCCCCAGGACAGTACCCAGACCCACATACTGTCAAGTACTTGCATACAGTGGGGCAAAAAAGTATTTAGTCAGCCACCAATTGTGCAAGTTCTCCCACTTAAAAAGATGTGAGAGGCCTGTAATTGTCATCATAGGTATACCTCAACTATGAGAGACAAAATGTGGAAACAAATCCAGACAATCACATTGTCTGATTTGGAAAGAATTTATTTGCAAATTTTGGTGGAAAATAAATATTTGGTCAATGTCAAAAGTTCATCTCAATACTTTGTTATATATCCTTTGTTGGCAATGACAGAGGTCAAAAGTTTTCTGTAAGTCTTCACAAATACTTTTTTGCCCCATTGTATAAGCCTTCAAAATGGGGACTTTTGATTTTTCAAGTTCGGCTCCCATAGACTTTAATAGGGTTTTCCGTTCGGGTCAGAACTTTTTCTCTGTTCAGGAGTTTTGGTGCGAACCGAACAGGGGGTGTTTGGCCCATGTCTAATCATATGAAATTTTTGTGTTTTTTTATGCTTTATTTATCTTTATATTGGATAATTTTAGAGTACTATAGGTTATAATATAACATTATATAATATAACATAACATTACGAAATGTATAATGTGCACTAGCTTTTTGGAAGCTTTAAAACTTTTTTTTTTTTATTGCTAGTTGTTTTGAAGGTACCAGCTTTTCTGTCATATTTATATTTGCATGTATACATAGATATTACATTTAGATGGACTTCTGTCACTCAGATAACATAACCCATGCTATTCAAAGCTAAAAATAAACAGTTTGGGCTTTACATAGATTTTGATTCTACCACACACAAACTGACAAACCCATTTACTACACAATTAATTCACAAAGTGATTCCTTGTTTAATGCAGTGATCAGTGTAGCTCTGCGTTATAGCTTTGTAGGTCCTGTATACCCTCACTGGCATTTCTGGTGCTGTAATGACACAAAGAAACATAAGTCAGAGCCACAGTGAACAACCAGCTCTCCAGGGGAGCACCTGATATAACAGAATGCTGTCTCTAAAAAGCAACCTTTTGAGTCTCACTGATAGAATTTGTATTTTAAAATGTCATCCTTGCTCATGTGCTGTAACAAAAAAAATATTGTTGTTAGAAATTGTACAGCTTTGTACTGTGCACTTTTCAAAGGATCACAAAGAGACAAACTGAAAAAAAAATTGAGTCTTCAAACTAAATGATGCTACTTCTCTACTACCCTGAAAATATCAAGCAAACGATAACAGAAAAAACGTAAAAAACACAAACCACAGCAGGGAGTAGATAACACATGACTGCACATTGTTTTGAAAAGTTATATTTTTACACTGAGTAAGAAGTGCATGTTATGTAAAGTTTAAATTTACTTTATTTAGCATCTAATAATAATAATTCATTGTATGGGACCTATGTTACTGGCGTAAATGGAAAAAACAAATTCGTTCTATGTTGAATGGTTTGCTGCAATCAAAAGGGTGCAAGTCACTCTATGGTGGCTTGCCCAAAATGTAATTGATATAATGTAAGGATTGCGCTACCCTGGTGGGTGACCTATATCCACCTAATCATGTGCAATAAACTAAATTAATTAGAACCTATAAATATCACCTTATGCTATTTCACCACAAGTTTGCTAATAAATGACAATCCACCAAAAGTATGTGTGTAAATAGATATCAGTCCTTCATAAACCAAGTGTATATATACAAATATTGTTCTACAAAGACTATGTATATGTGAAAAAACACATACATATACCATGCACGTGTTAGTGTATCAAAAATAGTGCTCTTTTAAATCTTCGAAAAGGTGCACTTACCCCATTACGGGTTCACAAAAAATATTGTGTCACAGAACCACAATTTTTTTGTTGAAAATGATGATGCAGCAAACTTTGCGAAACGCGTAGAGGCTGCTGACACCCACGGGACAACACGCCGATCGTGAGAAAGGCTCAGGGGGGAGCGCAATAGAGGAACGCTTATTCTCTCATATGTTTGCATACACGGCTGGAGAAGCTTGGTGCTGGCACACAGGCACACTAAAATGTGAGTGCAATATATGCTTTGTATTTTAAACCAATAAATAATTGTATCTACTACACTATGATGGGCATCCTTTTCCTATGAGCTTTTATAGAGAAAGAGAGGCCATAATAATATACTCAAGACACTTGACAGCTGTGGTGACACAAAATAGGAGTGGTTATTATGGGAATGAACCAAAGGCATTTATTGAATAGGATCTGGTTAGTGGCCATTTTTAACGGTGATGGGACGATCACGGAAGTGGTGAAATCACATTGCATTTGAACACTCCATAGGAGGACTATTGTCTAGGAGCACTTGGTTATCACATTGGGACTTTCCTAATAAAGTGTGGATTCATATAGGAATCCTCCCTTACATATAAAACCTTATTTGTTATCATTTTCAACAAATAAATTGTGGTTCTGTGACACAATATTTTTTGTGAACCCGTAATAGGGTAGTGCACGTTTTTGAAGATTTAAAAGAGCACTATTTTTGATACACTAACACATGCATGGTGTATTTATGTGTTTTTTCATATATACATTGGCCCGGATTGACATACATTGGCGCATATTTATGCCAGCATAGCGTAAATTGTCACTATGGGGTTTATTTACTATAACACTTAGTCAGGAAATGGGCTCACTTCCATGGATTCTGCCTACTTTTAGTCAGAGAAAGGATTTACTAAAGCACTCAAAAAATTGTCACAATTCCAAATTTATTAATGGTCACAAAACTTAGCTACCATCTAAATGGCATTCCCCTCCTAGAACCAGATGCAAAGCAGAGACAAATCTTGTTTAACCTCCCTGGCGGTATGATTATTTCAGATTTTAGGTGCTAAAAAGCGGTACCATTATTTTGCATTGAAATTCAGCGTTTTATATTGTAGGCCTGCAATTCTTAGGAATAACTCACTTAAATCTGTCCAAACAAGAGTTTAGTAGACATGCCGGGTATGATAAAGTTTGAAACACAAAATCATAAATTATAATATAATAAATAACTATAAATAATTATAACAAATAATAATATAATAATAAAAATTATTCAGTAATGTAATCAAATCAAAAACACTGACATTTCCTCAGTTGCAGAATTGTCGCTATCGTTACTTTTAGTGTTTGATGATGAATTTCCCCACAAATCGCTCTCGCTCAATTCTGCAAGTGATTCTAATTTATTATCGCTGTTTTCTAGCTGGTCTAAAACCACTTTTGACATAAAGGGACATTTTTTGGTTGCTATGGACAATATCCAGTTTCCAGTCAGAAAAAACAGTATTTATACTATAACAGTGTACTGTATCTATACTGTGTTTTTACTTTGTTTGAATTTCGTGCGGATCTCCACCCACATGCGTCGCAGGGAACGGAGCTTGGCGACACCCGGGCACTGTGTGAATTGAGCGAGGAGACAGCTCGCACACACAGTTGGGAGACATCGCAGGATCCAGGGGACAAGGTAAGTAACTATGCCTGGATACTGCGATGTGATCCAAAGTCTGGCTCGGGGGTTACCACTAATAGTACTGAAATTTCACCCCGAGCCAGACTCGGGAATACCGCTCAGGAGGTTATAGTGGTTGTAAACCCTTTTTGTTAAATTTTATCTATAGGTAAGCCTAGAAATGTACTTTTCACCCAGTTAGTAGCCACACTTTTGTAAGGGTCCAGTAACAGTATGTGAACAAATAAATTGCCTGCATAGTATAATATTGCTTTAAAAAAGTTTAAGGAAAACAACAAAACCCCGCTGAAATCACAAGCAGGCACTTAGAGCACAGAGACTATATTCACTGAGCTTCCAATCGTGCCACGCAGCCGCTGTAATCACAAGCAGGCACTTAAAGCTGTTCTGTCCCTAGATATAGGTCCAGCTGTTTGTATATTATTGGTTGACATTGCATTCCTTTACCTGTCTTATAATTCATATACTTCACATTGTGTGGCAACAGCACCATCTACTGACCAGTTCATTAATTGCATTCAGTTTGTTTCTCTGTGTATTATGGGAAGCCCCGGTGTATTCTGGGAACTTCCTGCTTCTTCTTCTTAATCTTGTCTTATAACAGTATGCAGTCACCCTCTTGTCTGAGGAGCCTAAACATTATCCCTTGGTTCCTGCCTCAACATATGCTATTGAGCCTGTTTTCAAGCATAGTCGGTAAGAGCACATCGTGTGACATTTATCTTAGCTTATATGTGTAACTTGTTTTTCATAGCTAGTTGCTATCATTTGTATTACCTCATGTGCCACATGCATAGCAGATATATTCTGTGTCTTAGGCCATGTACCATAGATATGTTCTAAATGCTACTGTTTTATTCTGTAGTTTCACCGCTTTCCTGTCATTCTACTATCAATAAAAGAGGAAGTTAAAGCAGTACAATTTCTTCTCTTCTTGAATACGGGATCGGTTTAGCTACATGTCAGATTACACACCGTGCTAACGTGTATGAGGACAGTATAAAAGCACAGATAATATATCATAGCGGGATGGTGTACTAAAGCAGCATATGGTAACATTAAAACTACACTTTAATTTATTAATATCATAACTCATAGATGCAATATATAAAAGTGTAAAAATGGTATATATATTTATGTATATATATATATATATATATATATATATATATATATATATATAATGGTTTGGGGATGAGATTAAAACAAATACTAATCCCATAGCTACAGGCAACAAGCTATGGATCACACCAAATTATCTGCTGCCCCTATAACTATGAAAAGTGAGTAAATTGCATATAGACGAGTATAATAACTAATGATCATAAATTGGAAAACAACATTATATGCTAGACCAATATTAAGGATCCGACCGATTTGTGACGCTTGTCAATGAAACAGACATCATAAATTCATACTGGTAATGATGTCCAGATTAACTAGAAATGCGAGTTGTAGCTCTTAATCAAATGCAGCACTATAAAACCTGACCAGGACATCCTAATGTTCAAAGTAATAGACTGGAAGTGCGCAGGCTGAAAAAATTATATTAAAAATATTCCAAATATTAAAAATCTAAAAATATATTAGAAGTAGGTAGACTGGGAATGTATAAAGATAGTTAGACTGGGAATCATAAAATAAGTAGACTGAGAATATTAAAAGTGAGTGGACAAAAAAAGTAAAAAAATAGGTATTTTAATATTCCTTATTTACCTAAGTATCACTGATGAAGCAGTTAATGTCCAGTTCTATATTCAGGCCTTTAGGTGCCAGAACATCCATTACAAAAATCCACGAGTATACATCAATCCTGAAATTTTACTTTGCACAGTAACACCAACATAGATATTCTAAGAACTTTTACATTTTCTTTGTAATTGTATTTAGCTGTGTTTTTTTTTTTTGCCTAATACAATCTTTATCTTTTCTAATTTCTTTAAATAATACCAGTGGCGCGTTTTAATATTTTTTTTATTTTTTTTGCAGCATATATTTTCTGCAGTATATATATATACTTATTTATGTACTGCTATGTGCATTGAGCATGCCTTTTGACTTTAATGCCGCGTACACACGATCATTTTTCGGCATGTAAAAAACTATGGGCCAGATCCACAAAGCAGATGCGCCGACTTAACTCGAGATACGCGGCGTAATTAAAATTTACACGGCGCGTATCTTTGCGCCTGATCCTCAAAATGAGATACGCCGGGGGGCATGTCCGAACGGGAAGCGGAGAGGACGTGTGGAAGCTGAGCTCCGTTCTCATAGAGCGAATCCACAGCCATCCTCGCCTTACATCGCGCTAACTTTTAGCTTCTGAACTGCACATACCTTGGGAGGCTTCCTGCGGTGGGCCCGGTGTGTTCTCGGGGCACGATTGCCAAGGATTCCGGGTCGTGGCCGGAGGACTCCGCTCCACGCTGCCGCCATCTTGAGGCCTACGCCACCTTCGGAGCCCGCGGTGCCTGCAACCTGTCCATCGGAGGGGAGCACTGCCTACACCACCAGCCGAGGCACCCCCGGAGGTCACAACCAGCCCGCTCTGCGGGGATTTACCCCTGAAGTCCTGGCTGTGGAGCGTGGCGTTCAGCGGCGACATCCTGCGGCCTACACCACCTCCGGAGCCCGCGGAGCCTGCATCCTGCCCATCGGGGAAAGAGCTGCCCCCACCATCAACCGAGGCACCCCCGGGGGCTACAGCCTGCCCGCTCTGTTGGAGAGAGACCCCGAGGTTCCAGCCGAGGATTGCGGAGCCAGCGGCGCCATCTTGCGGCCTACTACCCGGACTCTTCTCCCAATGGGTCACAGTGAGTACTAGGCTCTGGCCTACTCATAAGCTATTGACTTTCCGGCTGTCTCTAAGCTCGCAAGCAGGTGTGGGGATACAACCGCGACCTGGGGAGGTAACACCGGGCACTCACAGACCCTGAGCTCAATCAGCCGGCCTCCACCTCTCAGGAAAGTCTGCGGCTTCGGCCTACTCCTGAAGGTCGGCTGCCATTTGCTACCCTGCGCACTCTCAGCATTCTCAGAAAACCGGTCTACTCTTACTCCCTGATTAGTGCCTTGTTGGAATCGTTCTTGACTACTGGGCTCAGCCCCTGAAATATTTGCATCCAGACAAGTTTTAATGTAGTCCACCAGTCTAGAGAGCGCAGGGGGAGCGCTATTACCATGCAACCAATAGCTCTGTGACGCCGCTAACCCATTTCAGATGCAAAATCCGCTGACAATTACAGCACTACCGCTTCGGGGTGACCCTCTCGAAGCGTGACTAGCCGCAGACCAGGATGGATGCTTGATGAAGAAGCTCCATACCGGCGGGACGATTAGCAACACAAAGCAACAGACCAGGTGAATCGCACGATCAGTGACCAGTTCCCACACCCTTGAGTGACACCCAGACCATGACAAGGAAGAGGAAGGAAGACAGAAAGCCGCACAAACTGACAGAATTCTTCCCGCTCAGTCAGCATGGAGATAGGCGGAATGGTGCCGGTGTGTCTTCCACGCCGGCGCGCCCGGTTCGCTCTCCTCACCTCTCCTCTGCCTCACACAGCAGGCACAGTGGATCCCAGAACAGCCCGCAATCATGTCCGGACACACCACAAACAGCCAGTCCAGCAAAGGCTAGGTTCAGAATGGAGGAGCCGCAGTACAACCCAGTGCCAGGACCTGATGTTGATTCGGGGGATGACACAAGGGAACTACCTGCTCAGATCGAAAAATTCCCCACCACAAACCAGCCTGTCATGGATACCATGCTGAAGGACATGCTGCTCTCCCTCAGGAGCACCATCCAGGCAGACATGATGTCCTGCATGAATAAGTTTCACAAAAACATACAAGCAGTGGAATCAAGGGTGGAACATGTTGAAACCAAGATGGGCGAATACGCCACTACAATCAACGACCTAGTAGACGCCCAAGAACAGGGAGAAGATGAGTTGGAGGGCGTCAAAACTAAGTTAGCTGATTTGGAGGACAGGAGTAGGAGAAATAACTTAAAAATAAGGGGAGTCCCTGAATCAGTGCAGCAAGGCGAGCTCAAAGCTTACGCCACCACTATGTTCTCAGAGCTTCTTCCAGATCTCACAGCGATCGACATTACGATCGACAGGATCCATCGTCTCCCGAAACCATCTTATCTTCCTGAGAATATACCCAGAGATGTTATCCTGAGAATGCACTTCTTTCACGTTAAGGAGCAATTAATGACAGTCATGCGGTCCAAAGAACACATTCCGTCCGAATATCAACAATTGCAATTCTACGCCGATCTTTCTCAATACACCCTGAAAAACTGAGGAATTTGGCTACTATAACCAAGGCACTGAGAAATCATCTGATGCTGGAATCTCAGCCTTGTTTTTCTATTTTCTTTTTCAACTCATTTTGTTTTGTTCTCATGTCTTGTTTTTTTCCGTCCGCCGAAGCGCACCCGGAGGGCCGGCTGGCCACTCATCCAGATTCATCTGGGATCTCAATTATTGAACACTTACCTCACTACCTACCACCTGAATTCTTCTGTGAATCTCCACGGAGTGCCACCGACACCGACGAAACCCAAAGCCGTAAGACCATCTCCACAACCGTGAGTACTTTGAATACCTTCACTATGTACTTATACAAATACCGGGACTGTTCCATTCACACATTGAGGGACTTTGCTCAACTTTCATCCCCTCTCTCCCCAATGTGGAGTTTCCATATCAATGACACTACTCAGATGTTATGGGAGTGACGTTTCTCTCCATTAATGCTAAGGGACTGAACCACCCAGTAAAGCGTAGGGAAATGTGGGCCGAGGCCCTGCAGCATGGAGGGGACATTCTGTGCGCCCAGGAAACGCATTTCTGCATCTCGGCACAACCCCACTGCTCCCACAAAAATTTTCCACATGTTTTCACGGCGAGCGCCGACGTAAAGAAGCGGGGAGTCCTCACGGCTATACGAGACTCGGTATCCTTTCAACTACATGAGAAAATCAGTGATAGCAATGGACGGTTCCTGATCATAATTTGTGACATTAACTCAGTTACATATATGTTGGTCAACGTATACTCCCCTAACCGTCACCAATTACGCTTCATTAACAGGCTTATGAAAAGAGTTGAGCGCATCAGGAAAGGCGCCTTGCTCGTCTGTGGGGACTTCAACCTGGTCCCTGACCGATCTATGGACTCTACTTACACTCCCTCCAGGTTGGGCCCCTCGCTTCAGCAAACAATAAGACAACACAGCCTATTTGATGTTTGGAGGTGCCACCATGCTGATGAAAAGGACTTCACCTTTTTTTCGTCCCCGCATAGATCTTATTCGAGGATTGACTTATTTCTAGTTGACTTTGGCCTGTTAAATAGAACTACCAAAACGGCCATCAATGCTATCACATGGTCGGACCACGCATCCGTCTCTCTTTCAATATCTGACGCTTTCTCAGTGGGTGCATGTCCAGTATGGAGGGCTAACCCCTCACTCCTACAATTACCTGACTCGAAAGCCTCCTTGGAGGATCATCTGATAGATGATTTTTTGTCTAAACTGTCACTCCCCCGTCTGACATCTGATCAACTCCAGATGCTAAATTCCCCATTTTCCACACAAGAAGTCTATAGAGCGATAGATTCTCTACCGTCTAACAAATCCCCAGGTCCAGATGGGTTCGTAGGGGAATATTACAAAACATTTAAACTGATATTGTCTCCCTACCTGTTTGATGTGTTCAATGTGCGGTTGCCTCGGCCTCTTTCCCCTCAGAAATGTTAAAAGCATTGATTATCACTTTACCCAAGCCAGGGAAGGAACCAACGGAACCACAACATTTTCGGCCCATTTCGCTTCTCAATATAGACCTAAAGTTGTATGCTAAACTCATTGCACTTCATTTGAATACAGTTCTCCCGAACCTCGTACATCCTGACCAGTCTGGCTTCACGTTGGGATGCCAGACTTCAGATGCCACTAGGTGCTTAATCAACATAATCCACTGCTTAAATAGAACAAGAACGCCTTCTCTGCTCCTCGCTTTGGATGCAGAGAAGGCGTTCGATAGGGTTCACTGGGGCTACTTGGCTAAGGTGCTGAGTGTTTTTGGCTTTACAGGATCAATTTTATCGGCCATTATGGCGTTGTATACCTGTCCGGCGGCACAGGTGTTCACGTCTGGAGTTTTATCTTCACCATTCCAAATCACAAATGGCACACGCCAGGGCTGCCCGCTTTCACCACTGATCTTCAACTTAGTGATGGAACCCCTGGCGTGTTACATTCGCGAACACCCACAGATCTCTGGTTTTAAAACCCCTAGAGCCGCACATAAGATTAGCCTTTTTGCTGACAACGTAATATTGATACTGTCGGATGTGGAGAGATCCCTGGCTTCGGTACATCAGGTATTGCAAATGTTCGGTCACATGTCTTACTACAAGGTAAATGAACACAAATCCTACATTTTGGGCTTAAACATAAGCGATGGTCTACAGAAAAAGCTAGCCAACTCCTTTCCATATGCTTGGGACAAGGTGGGGATAAAATATTTAGGCATCACCCTTACACCAACAACTGCCACCTTGGTCAGAGCCAACTACACGCCCTTTCTGGACAGGCTTAGGGGCAAATTGCAGGAGCTGGCGAAAACGGAATTATCCTGGTCGGGGAGATTAGCGGCCTTTAAGATGGTAGTACTGCCGCAGATGATATACATGTTTAGAACGCTCCCTATTCCAGTGCCGAAATCCTTTTTTAATGCCGCACAATCACTTCTCAGCAAATATTTATGGCAAGGTCGGAAGGCCCGTTGTGCATTTTCCAAGCTAGTCAAGTCTAGACGAGCGGGAGGAGTAGGTATGGTGGTGCTAAGGGATTACTACATAGCAACCCTTCTGGTCCAAATTAAAGCATGGTTTCCAAACTCAGGGCACAGGAGATGGTCGGAATTGGAGAGTTATCAGATACCAGGTCATGATCTATATACCTTCCTCTTAATATCTCGTAGCGTCAATTTGCAACGGGATGAGTTCTCCCCGACGATTTTGGCGTCGCTTCAGGGGTGGGAGGTATTTACCTCTCTTAGTTTTCACCAACAAGTGTGCTCGAAGGTACCTGTCCCGATCCAATGTCTGACCAGCGCAATTCCTAATGTGAATATGGACGAATGGGTGGCCAAAGGGATAAGAGACGTAACGGACATAATGGTAGGCCCGGCCCTGAAATCATTTCGTGCTCTTCAATTAGAATTTGGCCTATCGGCTAAAGATGTCTACTATTATTTGCAGATTAGTCACCTTTTGTGAACTCATCCGATAAAGACCATCTCCTTGCCATGGCAGGTCACCTTGTTCTACACTAGCCCTACAGTCAAGACTAGGGGTATTTCCATGTTCTACAAGTTGCTTAATGATAAAGAGGTCTTTACCAAAACTTCAGCAGTACTTGAGTGGGAGAGGGAGTGGGGTACAGCATACTCTACAGAACAGTGGCAAAAGGCTTTTAACATAACATATACAGCTACAAAATGCGTGAACCTGTGGGAACTTAACCAGAAAATTTTACTAAAATGGTACCTAACCCCCTCTAGAATAACAAAATTCGCTCCACAGGCCCCGAACTGTTGCTGGAGGCTGTGTGGGAATTTGGGATCTCTGTTCCATATTTTCTGGGTTTGTCCTTTGGTGGCAAAATACTGGAAGGATGTTTTTCAGGTTATACTCGATGTCCTGGGTCTACCACTACCAATGGAGCCAGGTATGGCACTGCTTTTGTTGGGTATTGAAGCTCTCCCCCCTGACAAAAGAATAATAGCCACACACATTCTCCTAAGTGCGAGACTAGTACTCGCCCGCCACTGGAAACAAGTAAACCCCCCTCCTTTGCTAGAAGTGATCACAACCACACACACTCATGCCACGTACGAACTACTATTCGCCTCCTCGCAAAATTCCCTACATAAAATACGCCCCCTATGGCAACTATGGTTTGATTGGTACGAGCGGTTCAAGTTTCCCTGAATTCAAATTTCGCAGAATATAGAATTTTGATTCCTTAACTCTTCGATGAATTGGCTGCTGCCTCCATTGGTGCGGTGGAGGCAGGACGGAGGGTTGCGCTTGTTTGATTGTTTATTTTACTTTTGTACTTTGGTATCTTATATTTTCTTTTCTTTGTTATGTTATTTTCTATGATTTCTCGGCTCATTAGGCCTTCTAAAAGTATCTGAACACTTCATTTGAGATTACATTGCTAAGTACTGAATGTATTTGTTGCTGTTGCACCAGCTATGGGCTTCGAGCCTTGTTATCTGTTACTTGAAAATTTTTCAATAAAAACGTATTGAAAGAAAAAAAAAAAAAAACGAGATACGCCTTAAAATCAGGTTTTTCCGTCCTACCTAAAAAAATTACACCGGCGCTTTTCCGTGCGCAAATTATGCTAGACACGCCGCTGTTTTGATAGGCAAAGATGCAAATGAGGGAGATAGGGCGATCCACAAAATTAAGTGTGTGCGCCGTAGATTACGCCCTGTGCGCTTCTGTTAGTTTCAATGTGTAAATTTACACTTTATAAAAGGTGCCCTAATTTTACACATGCCGTGTAAAGGTCAGCTAAAGCAACACCATTAAGGAAGAGCTGAGCACACACACTTGCTGGACTACAATCTGTATGCCAACATGCCAGGGGCATCCATGCGCATAGCTAGACTAGTGACTTCAGTGACCGAGGGTACCCCCCTCTTTTGAGGGAACAGCAGTCAGGAGACGCCTCGCAGAATTCATCTTTGCACAGTAAACACACACATTAATTATGTCACATGAGAATGCATGAATGCACACCACTGTCGTCCCTAGCACAGACATATCACATGCACATCTAATTGGACTAGATCCAAGTACCCCCCCCCCATTGGTACTTGGGAGCAGTAACGCCACGCCACGGCTCCAATTCTGTTACTGTGCATTCATACACCATTCAGGGACCTGGGATCACTTCTCCCTGGTCCTAAAATAAAAATAAAAATAAAAAATAAAAATAAAAAATAAATCATAAGAATAAAAAATCAAAAGTACCCCTGCAAATTAATTGCAGCGGCGATTGCTCCATCTGGGCTGCCCACGGGCACGGACACGGGCACGGCCAAGGCCAACTGGAGGATCTTCATGGGGGGGTGTTAGCAGGGGAGGGAGTATCTTCGTGGGGGGGAAGTTAGCAGGGGAGGGAGTATCTTCATGGGGTGGTGTGAGCACGGGAAGGAGGAGCCTCCCCTGGTGTCTGTCCTCCTGCTGGCCTGCCCTCCAAGGCCACTGCTATCCTTGTGAGACAGAGCGTGACGGCAGCCGTATTGGCCTGGCCTGCCCGGGTATTGTCCTGGACAGCCCGGGTATTGTCCTGCACAGCCTGGGTCAGGGCAGTCACCTCCTGGGCCACGCCTGTTGTGGTGGTCTGCAGCTCACACAAACATGTGATGACCGCCGATGAGTTTGTGGCCACATCACTGAGTGACTCCTTCATTACACCCAGGCTGTGCTCCATCTGGGTCAGAGTCTCTTTTATCTGACCCAGATGGCGGGTCTGCCGGGCATTGTCCTTCTGAAAACTGGCCGGCAGACGCTCGGCCACCCCCCTGGTCTCCTGGGTCGCCATCCTGCCTGCCCCTGAGGCTTGTGGCCTGGGAGGAGGGGGGAGAGTGACCCTTGTGAGTTGCGGCCTGTTGGGGGAGGAGTGGGAGGGGCTACCCCTGATGGTGGCCTAACCGCTGCCAGCCTCTGGGGTAGGCTCTGGGGTAGCCTCAGGGGTAGCCTCAAGGGTAGCCTCAAAGGTAATCATATCCGAGGCCAAAAGGACTTCTCTGCCAATTTGAAGATCTTCTTCCTCCACCCCCTCATCCTCCTCCCCCTCATCCTCCTCCCCCTCATCCTCCTCATGAGGGGAGGTTTGTCCACTCCCCTCCCCTGGGGAATCCTGCCCTTCTTGGGACTCATCAGCAGCCTCTTGTCTTTGGGGTGGTGCAGCAGCCTGGCCTGATGGCCCAGCAACCTCCTGGTCATCTGTGGAGGACACAAAACAATCACAGGTTTGAGGATCCACACACTTGGCACATCTTCCCTTCCCCCACCCACACATGCTAATCACCAGATAGAAAAAACAAAAACTTACCTGGCCTCACAGGAACACCTGTCTGATATCCACGCAGGCCCACCACCTGCTCTGGCTGGAAACACCGGGCCACTGCCCATTCCTCCTCACTCAGACGGATGGGGCAGGGTCCCCCTCCTCCAGTGCCCTTGGTATGTGCATTGATCTTTGCCACCTTATTACGGACCACGCTCTTTAGATCGTTGATCTTTTTTTGGATGCCAGCGGGGGTCCTCGTCTCCTCCCCCCTGCCGCATTGATCTGATCCGTAACCTTCTTTAGAATCGCCTTCCTTTGGGCCGGGGAGGTGTTCCGGCTATCAGGGCCATGTAAATATCGGCCATATAGGACGATGGCCCGAGCAAGAATTTGCTTCTCAACCTGATTAAAATTTAGCTTCCTGCGCTTGGGTGCCATCACAGACACCACTCAGCAACAAGAAGAAACTCACAGGACAAACAAACAAAAATACACACACAACAAACAAACAAAAAAACTCACAGAAGAAACACACAAAAAGCAAAACACACAAGCAGACAGCTACTACAAATTCAAAAACAAACACGCAAAAAACAAACACAAAATACAATCAGCAAAAAAAAACACAAAATACAATCAGAAAAAAAAAAAAAAAACACTCAGAAAAAAATAAACAGAAAATACACTTAGCAGAAATAAACACCAACTACAATCTAATACTCCTCCAAAACTTCTCTATCACACACAACTCACCAACAAACACCGACAAACGTTCAGAGCAGAAGCAACTTGCTCTAGGAAGGGTAACACAGGGAAATACTTTTGCAAGGGAAGTGTGTTTGTCTGGGGCTATTTATACACAGGGCGATCCTCAAACTAAGTACGCTTGGCCTTTTTCCTATCTTACTGATTGCGCCAAGCCAAGTTCTGCACATGCCCAGTGAGAAGCAGATTCGTGCGCGCATGCGCAGTACGGCCGACCCTTCATTTGCATGGGGTCACGGCTCATTACAATGAAGCACGCCCACTTCCTTCCCACTTGCAATAACCCCGCCTTACGCCTCGGGATTTAAGTTACGCTTGCGCAATTTTGTGCGCAAATGCGCTGTGGATACGACACTTACGACACCAAATTAGGGCGCCGTAACTTAAATGACATAAGTTTTGAGTAACTTAATTTGCGGCGCTGGCTGTGGATCTGGCCCTATGTTTTTAAAAAATGTCATTTCAAATGATCGTGTGTGGGCTTCACATCATTTTTTGGGTTCTGAAAAATGAAAAAAAAAAATTCGAACATGCTGCATTTGTGTGTAGGCTTAAACGACGTGAAAAACCTGCGCACGCTCAGAAGCAAGTTATGAGACGGGGGCGCTCGTTCTGGTAAAACTACCGTTCGTAATGGAGTAAGCACATTCATCACGCTGTAACAGACAGAAAAGCGCAAATCGTCTTTTACTAACACAAAATCAGCTAAAGCAGCCCCAAGGGTGGCATCATCCGCATGGAACTTCCCCTTTATAGTGCCGTCGTACATGTTGTACGGCACCGCGCTTTGCTAGAGCATTTTTTTTAACGATCGTGTGTGGGCAACGTCGTTTTAATGATGAAGTTTGAAAAAACAGAGTTTTTTCTAGAGGCTGAAAAACGTAATTTTTTACATGCCGAAAAGTGATCGTGTGTACGCGACATTAGACTTTTGAAATATGTTACCTAAATGGAAAAAAAACTGCACTTGGGGCCAGATTCACAAAGCACGTATGCCGACGTATCTAGAGATGCGCAGTGTAATTCAAAAATGTGCCGCGCGGATCTTTGCGCCGTATCCTCAAAATGAAATACGCCTGAAAACCAGATTTTTCCGTCCGACGTAAAACGATTACACCGGCGCATCTTGAAGCGCAAAATACGCTAGACACACCATTGATTTTCTATGCTAATATGCAAATGAAGGAGATACGGCGATCCACAAAAGTATGCTTGTGCGGCGTAGGCTACGCCCTGTGCGCATCTGCTAGTTTCAGGGCGGAAAGTTACACCTTATAAAAGCTGCCCTAACTTTACACCAGCCGTGTAAATGTCAGCTAAAGCAACACCGTTAGGGAAGAGCTAAGCACACACACTTGCAGGACAACAATCTGTATGCCAACATGTCAGGGGCATCCATGCTCATAGCTATACTAGTGACTTTAGTAACCGAGGGTACCCCCTCTTCTGAGGGAACAGCAGCCAGGAGACGCCTCGCAGAATGCATCTTTGCACAGTAAACACACACATTAATCATTGCACAATGAGAATGCATGCATGCACACCACTGTGGTCCCTAGCACAGACACATCACATCCACATCGAATTGGATTAGACCGAAGTACCCCCCATGGTACTAGGGAGCAGCAACGCCCCGCCAAGGCTCCAATTATGTCACTGTGCATTCATACACCATTCACATGGACCTGGGATCACTTCTCCCTGGTCCTGGGGATCCCTACTCCACCAAAACTGAGGGTGACACCCTTTTTTCATCAGGAATGTCACCCCCACATTAATACATCATTCACACACATAAAACAAATCATAATCACAGTAGAATAAAAAAAAATCAAAAGTACATCCAATATTAACGGCGTCGGCGTGAGCTACGCCTGGGCCGGCCACGGCCAACCAGGGGAAACTCATGGGGGGGGGGAGCAGGGGAAGGAGGAGCCTCCCCTGGTGACTGTCCTCCTGCTGGCCTGCCCTCCAAGGCCACGGCTATCCTGTTCAGGCCCACAGTGAGGGCAGCCGTATTGGCCTGGACAGCCTGGGTATTTGTGTGGACAGCCTGGGTCAGGGCACTCACCTCCAGGGACACGCCTGCTGTGGCGGACTGCAGGTCACAAATGCAAGTTATGACCGCCAACAAGTTTGAGCTCAATTCACTGACCAAGTCCTTAATTGAACCCAGGCTGTCCTCCATCTGGGCCAAAGTCCGGGTGACCTGACCCAGATGGTGGGTCTGCCGGGCCTGGTCCCTCCGCAGATTGGCCGGCAGAAACTCGGCCACCCCCTGGTCTTCTGGGTGGCCTTCCTGCCTGCAGCTGAGGCTTGTGGCCTGGGAGGAGGGGAGAGAGAGACCCTTGGGGGGAGCCCTGTTGGGGGAGGAGTGGGAGGGGCTACCCCTGATGGAGGCCTGACTGCTGCCAGCCACAGGGGCAGCCACAGGGGGAGCCACAGGGGGCGCCACAGGGGGGAGCCACATCCAAAGTCAAAAGGATTTCCCTGGCAAGGTCCATCCGATCATCCCCAACCTCCCCCCCTCATCCTCCTCCCCCTCATCCTCCTCCCCCTCAACGTCCTCATGATGTGAGGTGTGGCCACTCCCCTCCCCTGAGGACTCCTGCCCTTCTTGGGGCTCTTCTGCAGCCTGTTGTCTGGGGGATGGTGCAGACTGGCCTGATGGCCCAGCAACCTCCTGGCCATCTGTGGATGACACAAAACATACACAGGTTGGAGGATCCACACACTTGGCACATGTTCCCTTCCCCCCCACACATGCTACTCACCAGAGAGAAAAAAAAAACGTACCTGTCCTCATGGCCTCCTCGGAGTCAAAGCCAGGCAGGCCCACCACTTGTTGGCTGTGGAAGCACCGGGCCACTGCCCACTCCTCCTCAGTCAGCCTGACGGGGCAAGGTGGTCCTCCGCCAGTGCCCGTGGCATGCGCTGCAATCTTGGCCACCTTCTCACGGACCAGGCTCCTGAGATCATTGATCTTCTTCTTTGCGATCCCACTGGGGGTCCTCGTCTCCCCCCCCGCATTGATCTCATCAGTAATCTGCTGAAGGATCACCTTCTTCCTGGCCGGGGGGGTGTCCCGGCTTTCAGGGCCATGTAAAAAACGCCCATATCGGGTGATGGCCCTAGCGAGGATTTGCTTCTCACGCACCGAGAAGTTCAGCTTTCTCCTCTTGGGTGCCATAACACCACACAACAATCAGCACCAAACACACACAAAAATCAGACAGAACGAACAAACACAGAAATACACAGAACAAACAGAGACAAAAAGACACAGAACAAACAAACAAAAAAATACACAGAACAAACAAACACAAAAATCACACAGCAAAAAAAAAACTGACAGCTAAGACAAACCACACAGAAAAAACAGACACAAAAAACACTCAGAACAAAAAAACACCTAATACAAACTCCTCTAACACTATCCAATAACTCTTACCTACTACACTCCTACACAAACCAACACACAGCCACAGACAACAGAGCAAAAGCACCTCGCTTCAGAAAAGGGAACACAGGGATGTACTTTTGCAAAGGATGGGCGTTTGTCTGGGGCTATTTATACACAGGGCGTATCTCACTAAGTCTGCTTGGCCTATTTCCTATCTCACTGATTGCGCCGGGCGGAGTTCTGAGCATGCCCAGTGAGGTGCAGATTCGTGCGCGCATGCGCAGTACGGCCGGCCCTTCATTTGCATGGGGTCCCGGCTCATTTCAATGGAGCACGCCCACTTCCCTCCCACTTTCAATTACCCCGCCTTACGCCTCGGAATTTACGTTACCCTGGCGCAAATTTGGGCGCAAATACTCGGTGGATACGGCACTTACGCCACAAAATTCAGCCGCCGTAACTTAAATGACATGCGTTACGCCGATCTAAATATGCACCGCTCTACGTTAATCTGGCCCTTGGTGCTCAGCATCTAACACAAATCTATATCAAAACTACCATAGTTGTCTTCACGAACCACACATAATACCAGTGCTGAAGCATAATTGAAAGGAATACAAATGTTGTGCTGTGTTACTAAATTCAATTTGTGTTGGTTATATGTATTCCAATACAAAGGATCATAATATTTTCCCCAAAAAATTGATATGTGTCCCAACATAATAAACACATACAAGTGAAAAAAAATCACAGGGTGACACCAATAATCCACAGTGACACACCAATAAATAAATAATATCAATTCATACATTAATAAACATGAATCCTGATGCAAGTCCACCACCTGTATGTACATGTCCAAATAAAATAAGTAGTTATGAGTAGGAGGGGTCCCACCATCATTGCAAATTTTGCCATATGTTTTCACTCATGAATAACAATAAGTAGCCTTGTGAATTCCACACCAACACTAATTGCAGCCTCTTACCAAGTGCAAAGATCCAAATATATAGGTGGTCCTATAGCAGCATGTTGTCAGTAGGGATGAGCCCGTAAGTTTGACTAGAACATCGGGACCCCCAAAAATCCATACCAGACCCTTATCCAAGCACGCAACCTGGCAGGCCGCAGGAAAGGGCGGACGAGAGAGCGCCCCCCCCCTCCTGAACCGTACCAGGCCACAAGTCCTCAACATGGGGAGGATGTTTTTTTCAATGTTTTTTTCAATTACTTTTATCTGTATTGCGGGACCCGCCAATTCATTATAGCCGCGAGTAGTTTTAAATTACTTTTTCCCTTAAAAATGTATTTTGTGGCTCTATGGTGGCAAGGAGTATAGATGGAGGACCTTGATGTCTGCCCTCTAGTGGTGGAGGGTGCAGAGAACACTTGTACTCCATACCTCTGAGATCCTAAGGGGACATTATCTAGATGGCCACCCTCTAGTGGTTGGAGGGTGGAAAGGCAATATTAAAAACACATTAGTTTTCCAGATAGGTGCTTTTAGCCAAACTCCACAGGAGTTTACATGGGGCTGCGTACATAAGGAAAATACAGTTGAAGCACTGTATCAATAGTAATGTGCATGTCTATGCTTATGCACAGACACACACATCTCACAAGGTGGTTGGCATAGGGGGGACTGCAGACCATCAGGAAATCTACATAATAACAAGATGCAACATACAAATAAATAATGACAAAAAATCCCTCAATGATGTTACATTAGTGCCCAACATGGTGTTTGCTGTTTTGTATCTATAGCTACTATAATTAGAATTAGTTTACATAATATGGTGTTAATTAACTTGCTAAATCTATCTACTCATACTAATATATTAGTGTTTAATAGGGTTTGTGATGCATAAACATATGCATCAGAAACAAAAGGGGGAAGAAGCCCTAGTGGTGGGGAACAAGAAGTGCATGAAGGATGTACTGTGATAGTGGGTAAACTTGAATCAGGTCGACCTCTTTCATTGTTGTCCCACTGGTGTACAGATCCTCATGTTACAGTGTGCAGTTCGATCTCTTTATTTAACCCATTCGGGACCATACTGCCCAGGGTGAAGATCCAGTAGGCCTCTCTTTTACAGAGGATCTGGTATTTCTTTCCACTGTCTAGACCGTTTTGAATGGCTTCTATGCCAAACACTTTTAGGCCCTCCACTTCACTACCATGGGCTTCTTTAAAGTGTTTTGGTATAGAGCCTTTGTCTTTTTTAGTTAGAATACTACTCCTGTGCTCGTTCATCCTAGTTCTCAATTGGCGTGATGTACGTCCCACATATAGTAGGCCACATGGGCATATAATGCCGTATATCACAAAGGCAATTCCGCAATTGATGAACTGTTTAATCGTGTGGCGTCTTCCATCCACCCCGATGACATCTTTTTTCCTGTGTTGCATATGTGAGCAATTGCCACATGTGTTTACACCACATTTGTAGCTTCCTTTTTGATCAAAGATTGTGGTCCATGGACTTTCCAATCCTTTGTTTTTGTTGATGTTTTTCTTCACCCTGCTTGGGGCAACCATACTTCTTAGATCCTTCGGTCTTCTGAATACCAGATTGGGATGGGAAGGGATACAAGTCTTTAGAAATGGATCAGCTGCCAGAATTTTCCAGTTTCTTTTGAAGATTTTCTGAATGGTTGGGGCTCTGTTATTGTATCTAGTGCAAAAACGTACCGTCTGGGTTTCATTCTCCGTGTATTTTACGGTTTTTTCACCTGTTGTCCCATCTTTCTCATAGAGCTGGAAATATTTTTGAAATGCTTCCTCAATATGTGATTCACCGTACCCTTTTTCCCTGAATTTTTCTCTTAGAGTGATGCTTTGTGCTTCGTAATCTTCCTTCTGAGTGCAAGTTCGTTTAAGACGACAGAACTGTCCAAATGGTACATTTTTGATCCATCTTGGATGGTGCTGACTTGAGGCGTGACACGCCTCAAGTCAGCACCATCCAAGATGGATCAAAAATGTACCATTTGGACAGTTCTGTCGTCTTAAACGAACTTGCACTCAGAAGGAAGATTACGAAGCACAAAGCATCACTCTAAGAGAAAAATTCAGGGAAAAAGGGTACGGTGAATCACATATTGAGGAAGCATTTCAAAAATATTTCCAGCTCTATGAGAAAGATGGGACAACAGGTGAAAAAACCGTAAAATACACGGAGAATGAAACCCAGACGGTACGTTTTTGCACTAGATACAATAACAGAGCCCCAACCATTCAGAAAATCTTCAAAAGAAACTGGAAAATTCTGGCAGCTGATCCATTTCTAAAGACTTGTATCCCTTCCCATCCCAATCTGGTATTCAGAAGACCGAAGGATCTAAGAAGTATGGTTGCCCCAAGCAGGGTGAAGAAAAACATCAACAAAAACAAAGGATTGGAAAGTCCATGGACCACAATCTTTGATCAAAAAGGAAGCTACAAATGTGGTGTAAACACATGTGGCAATTGCTCACATATGCAACACAGGAAAAAAGATGTCATCGGGGTGGATGGAAGACGCCACACGATTAAACAGTTCATCGATTGCGGAATTGCCTTTGTGATATACGGCATTATATGCCCATGTGGCTTCTATATGTGGGACGTACATCACGCCAATTGAGAACTAGGATGAACGAGCACAGGAGTAGTATTCTAACTAAAAAAGACAAAGGCTCTATACCAAAACACTTTAAAGAAGCCCATGGTAGTGAAGTGGAGGGCCTAAAAGTGTTTGGCATAGAAGCCATTCAAAACGGTCTAGACAGTGGAAAGAAATACCAGATCCTCTGTAAAAGAGAGGCCTACTGGATCTTCACCCTGGGCAGTATGGTCCCGAATGGGTTAAATGAAGAGATCGAACTGCACACTGTAACATGAGGATCTGTACACCAGTGGGACAACAATGAAAGAGGTCGACCTGATTCAAGTTTACCCACTATCACAGTACATCCTTCATGCACTTCTTGTTCCCCACCACTAGGGCTTCTTCCCCCTTTTGTTTCTGATGCATATGTTTATGCATCACAAACCCTATTAAACACTAATATATTAGTATGAGTAGATAGATTTAGCAAGTTAATTAACACCATATTATGTAAACTAATTCTAATTATAGTAGCTATAGATACAAAACAGCAAACACCATGTTGGGCACTAATGTAACATCATTGAGGGATTTTTTGTCATTATTTATTTGTATGTTGCATCTTGTTATTATGTAGATTTCCTGATGGTCTGCAGTCCCCCCTATGCCAACCACCTTGTGAGATGTGTGTGTCTGTGCATAAGCATAGACATGCACATTACTATTGATACAGTGCTTCAACTGTATTTTCCTTATGTACGCAGCCCCATGTAAACTCCTGTGGAGTTTGGCTAAAAGCACCTATCTGGAAAACTAATGTGTTTTTAATATTGCCTTTCCACCCTCCAACCACTAGAGGGTGGCCATCTAGATAATGTCCCCTTAGGATCTCAGAGGTATGGAGTACAAGTGTTCTCTGCACCCTCCACCACTAGAGGGCAGACATCAAGGTCCTCCATCTATACTCCTTGCCACCATAGAGCCGCAGTGACGTCACAGCCCCTATGTTGCAGAGCCTGGAGCAGGTTGTCTCCCGTCTGCACATAGGGAGATGACTCACCGATAGGTTGCGCAGCGCGCACTACGTCGCGAATGCGGGGCGCGCGCGGCGCGCGTATTACAGCGCGCGCGCCGCGAACAGTACGGCGCGCGCACGCGCACCAATCGCTGGAACGCACTGCTGCCCTAATTGGCTGGCGTGCGTTCCAACGGACTTGCATGGAGCTTCAACACCTATCCAGTGGGGATCAGCGCAAAGGGGCAGTCAGGTAAGCCCCCATTGTCTCTCCATATGGGGACATCACATAGGAGCACTCCTTCACATACCCGTCCTATAATCAATCTACTAACTATAAAAATAAAAATAATTAAGTAAATAAACAGTTTAGCCAAAGATGGGAGGCAGTGCACATTTGAAATGACAGTTCCAAAAAATACAACACACACTGCACTACTGTTTTGTGATCACCCTCATTTAAGGGACTGGTGCTCTGAGGATGTAGAGGTGTGGCCCTTGATAAAACGCCCCCCCCCCCTATCTGGGAGGAGTATAACCTGACAGGGACCTATCATCATAGGTCTACCTGCCCACTTGTGGGCGTGTGGCTACGGGCACTTGTTGGTGTGTATGTATATTTAGTCCCACAATCACCACGGCGAGGGAGCACTGCAGACCACGTCAGCTCTGAGGAAAGGGGTACGCCCCCGAAACGCGTCAGCTTTTATTTCTACTGATTGGTTCAAACGATTATTCGTGTTCCACTGACGATGCTGGATATCTGCTGTATTCATTTTTAAAGCCTGTTTTTAACTCCAAATTTGTGAGTATAACCATTGATTTTACTATTGGAATAAATACATTTTTTATCAGTATCACACGAGGTCGGTGCGCCTTCCGCTCTTTTTCTTCTCTTTTATAGTTTCATGAATACCCACGATTCTGAGGAGGGCTGCAAGACTCTAGATGATAACTTTTAATTGAACTGCACCACTGCATAGTATTCCCTTCAAAATATCAGAGCGCAGGAGACTTGTTCTTGTATATTTATACACACTACATGTAACATCAAAATGTACAGGATGCACAGAGACCAATGCGAAAATTTAATTACACAACACAGTAATCAAAAAAACTCACTAAATTAAATCTCTCTCTCTCTCTTTGCTGGCGGCGCTGTGATTGGCCAAAGCATGTGGGTCATACAGTAGTGCATGCTTGGCCAATCATCAGACATCTATGCACTGTGATGTCGCAGTGCATTATGGGGCGTTCCGCGCCGCTCGAACGCCCCATAATGTTTGCTATTCAGTGAACGGCGAATATGCATTGGATTTGAACTTTTCCCAGATCCACGAGTAGGTCTGGTTAGTGGTGGCTGCTCTTGTTTTCAACAGTGTTTTCACCACAGCTGCCAAATACCTTGCCTCTTATAGCCTTCTGGTTCTGTGTGTATCACCTGACCCTGTTGTAGCAGGTTCGGTATGTTCGGAAGGGGTATCAGTGGTTCCACCGCCAAGGACCGCAGCAAAGGAAACCGCGGTCTGCGTGACCACATTGAGATTATTGCTATTACCACCCCTGAGTGTGTTCTTATTCTGTTGAGTAGTCTGATGATTAGTGTAATTGGAGGGAATACATATGCTAGTCTGCAAACCCATCTGGTGTTGAGAGCATCTGTTGCTTCTGCTTCCTGGAACCTTGCTCTGGCCTGCACTTTGCATTTAATGTGGTTGCCATTAGATCCAGGTCTGAGTTCCCCCAGTGTCTGCATAGCCAATGGAAGACTGATTGGTTCAGGGACCACTCTTTGGGGTCTAAGGTTCTCCTGCTCAAAGGTGTCTGCGACAAAGTTCTGCAGGGCTGGGATGTAGATCGCAGAAAAGGTGGGCTAGATTTTGTTGTGCCCACTCCATTTTCGGTGTTACTTCAGCCTATAGCGACCGACTCCGCGTCCCGCCTTGCCTTTTCACATAAGTAGCTGCCACCCTATTGTCCATCTGGATGACCACGTTTGTCCCTTGAATCTGTGTATAATGCTTTCAGTTCACAGAGGGCTGCCCTCAATTCTATCACAGTGGAAACCTCTCTCTGCCTGTGTCTCCATCTGCCTTGGGCTAGGAGCCCATTGTAGTGTGCGCCCTATCCTGATGCTGAGTAGGGATGAGCCTGATGTTTGAGTCGAACTTGGACACCTGGTGTTCGCCTGTTGGCCGAATAGTGAACAATTTGGGGTGTTCGAGGTAAATTTGAAAGCCGCGGAACACCCTTCAAAAGTCTATGAAAGAAATCAAAATAGTTAATTTTAAAGGTTAATATGCAAGCTATTGTCATAAAAAGTGTTGGGGACCCGGGTCCTGCCCATATTCCTTTACATTTCGTACCTGGGGGGTGTCTATAGTATGCATATAAAGTAGCGCATGTTTCCCGTGTTTAGTCCCTGCACAAAATGACATATCTAAAGAAAAAAAGTAATTTAAAACTACTTGCAGCTATAATAAATTGTCAGGTCCCGGCAATACAGATAAAAGTAATTGAAAATAAAAACCTGTTGCTTCAGAGGGGGGCGGGGTCACATGTGATGCCACGGGGAAACCGCCGGAAACCCCCATTGCATCAGAGGGGGCGGGGTCACCTGAGTACGGGATGGATGCCCCCCCCTTGGTTATTTAAGAGCCGTCACTGCATCTTTTGTGTAATTTGGAGGGCTATTACGCGCTCCGGCGTATAGTACGCACCCCTAATGCACCCCTAATGTAGCCCTGAAATTCCTGGATTTTTTTTTTTATATACTTACAGTTTTGGTGTCTTGCAAGGGCGTCCATCGGCGGCCTTGTCCGGTCCGGCGTCCTTCTGCGGCCATCGTGGTGTCCGTGGTGTCCTCCGCGCTGTCTCCGAATCGAATCCCCGCTTCCCGCGCTGTGTTTGAACCACTCCGCCGACATATACCAAGCGCAGTATACTCGGACAGGCTCGGCTCCTCTCACGTACAGGACGCACAGGACGTGTCCGCGAGCGGAGCCGAGCTTGCCCGAGTATACCCAAGGCTACTGCGCTCGGTATATGTCGGCGCAGTGGTTCAAACACAGCGTGGGAAGCGAGTATCGGCGTATTTCGCACACCCACGATTCTGCCCTGATTTTCAGGGCAAAAAAGTGCACAGTATTTTTATATTATTAAATTGTGTTTTTTTATAAATTGATCACTTTTTTTGCTGTCACAAGGAATGTAAACATCTTGCGAGCATCATCCCGGTATAACCCCCAAAAGCCGAGGCCGCATTTATGCGTACACTCGACAGGAAGGGGTTAAAAAAGTGCCAAAATGCACAATAAAAAAAAATAAAAACACGACCAGATGTGCGTTAAAAAATACTGCAAGATGCAAATAAATAATCCCAAAATTAGCAATTTAAAAGGGCGATACACACATTTAAAATATGTGCCAAAATGTATGTAAAAAAAGTGTGAGTTGAAAAAAAGCGCTTATCATGTAATAACACGCTCTTTTTAACTTTGGTTTCACTTTTAATACTTAGCTGCTCTGTAATCACACAGGACAGGTGTCTCCCTCCCTCTTCTACTCCGATCTCAGAGGAAAAACTTCTCCTCTCTTCTCCTTCTGAGAACAAATGTTCTCTGATTCATAAACAGGGTGCCAGAGGAGAAGATTTTTCTGTGAGAACTGAAATGAGATAAATGATCAATGTTTGATAAACGTACACCTCAGATCTTTGGTCTGTATTGTGTGAATGGATGCGCATAGGCAAGGATTAACACAGGTGTAGCTGGTTTAGGCATTCATGGAGAAACAGATTGAATGACACTGATGGGCATGCTCACAATTCAACCTGTTATAGAAAGGACTGCAGTAATGGAGTTTGCCTTTGCCTCAAAATAGGGCAGAATATTTGCTGTCAGTCTTTCCCTTTTTTGTGGGGGTGATCTTGTACATAATGACCAACACCCCAATAAGGCTGAAATTGTTGTGCATTTGTTTCTGAAAAGTGGGTTTTGTGGACATGGCTTCAATGTTGTGTGCATTTTCCTGTCTATCATAAGTTTTAGCATCTGCTGCCCCTTTTCTTTTTGTTACAAATAAATGTCACTTGTTCTATTCTTACAACTCCTAACTTTGCTTAATCATGTAGACAGAATTGCAGATTCCTGCTTACTATCATTTAGAAATGTTTGTGGGAGAATCTTGCGCCTAACTAATTGTTGGGGATGGGTGGAGTGGGGAGAATGTTGAACCTTAAAATGTGTTGTCTGGTTAATATTAACCTTTTGTTCCCTGCTGTCTACTCTAAAAGTTTTAAGTTGTGAACCCTTTCAGATACTGAGCTCCTATGAGCAGGGCCCTTCTAGGCCTATTGTAGCACCATAAATACAGTCATTGCATATGTAAATAAATGTACCTAATTGTGTTGCTGCTGTTCAAATGTAGAATATTGAACTATTCATGTGCAGCACTCTGGCTATTTTCAGAGCCGGTGCTATTGTAAATTTAGAGGGAGTTCAGAGAGGTAGTTGGCTCTGAACCTGTTTATTTGGTTAAATTTAGGGCCTCTGCTCTAGCTTTGGCTATACTGTTTGTGCATACTGTCATTGACTGGGGAGTGAGTCCCACCCCAGGCTGACAGGTGGCAGCAGTAGGGTCAAGTGCAGTTGGATATCTCTTACTGGCAGCCAATCTGGAGGGTGATCGCCTCGCTGTGCATGCTAGGAAGGGGTATTTAAACGGCAGATGCAATTGAAGGAGGGGTCGCTGTGTTCCTGCCCTTGAGCTGGGCAGTCGTCCCACCACCCCAGTGTGTGGCCCTACTGGCCGGGTTGTGTGCGTGTGTGTGTCACAGTGTTGCCGGCTCCGGGACCATTTTGGTCCGGAGCACATTTATCTATCTGGTGGATCCAGTGAGTCGACTGGGTCCCTAACTTGCCAGATGGTTCTGGGCTGTCCGTCCAATTTGAGGAGGCCGACTGATGAGGAACCAGTCCGGGAGATACCGAGCGCGAGGCTGGTGTTTCAGGAGAGGCCTGTCTATTCATCGGAGGACACTGTGGTTCTGAGAGGCTGGACGTGGGTCGCCTGTCAGTTGCTGATTTAACTAAAAGCTATGTGAAGGATAACCGGGTGCTTAATCCAGTCGAGAATGATTTTGGACTGCAATTGTATCCAATTTTTAGGAGGGTCTGTGGCAGAGACTTTATCCTATTCATCCGAGTGACACTCTGGCTGCCAGGCTGGTGAGAGAGGCCTGTCCAGATGCACTATACCCACTCTGGCTAGAGTGGTGAAGTAAAGTTGTCACAGGAAGCAGGACTGTTTCCATAACCAGTTACACCTGAATTTGCCGTTTCCAATTTTGCTATCCCTTCACCTTCCTACTGTTTATCGCTTTTACCCGGCTGGGTAATAAAAGCACAGAAAATACATCTGTCATGTGGACATTAACTTTACTGCAGCTCTTATCCAGTACCCTAGACGGCGGAGATATAGAGGTAACGTGCCACCCAAATCAAACCAGCAGCTCCTTCAGGGGGGTAGTGCTACACATGTATTTGTTGGATCAATACAACTTTTCCCCCTCAAGTGGAATATATTAAACAGTTCGAAGTATTGCTGGTACAAAGATTATAATTTTATCACCAATCAAAATGTTAACATAAAAAAAATGGACTCTCCCACCCAGAGTAGTGCAGTGTTACTATGGTGATATTAAACTATTCAGATAAAAGTGATGCATTAATGTTTCATATTTTTCATTTTGATTATGCTTTCCCCAGTCAGTGTCCCTAATACCCGCCACACCAGTCATATGCTGACGCATAAGAACATGATGCATTTACAGATGCATTTTTTTCCCCCCACCGTATTGGGGTATGGTGCATTTTTGATGTGTTTTGTCAATAGTTCCAGTGCATTTTACCGTGTTCCAGTTCAGTAAAAATGCAGCATGTTCTACTCCTTTTTTCTTACTGGAACTAACTATGCTATTGGAAACCATATAACCTGCTTTCTATGTGTATTTGATGCAGAAAAAAACAACACTGGACTGTATGTGATGTGGACAGGCCCTTAAGGCACACTACAGCATCTGCAGGCAACTGAAAATGAGTAAACTAAATGCACAAACAAGACAGCCTGGGAAAATTAGGTGGGAAAGGGGACATTTCTGTTATAGTGAGGCCCCTTTCACATTGAGGAGTTTTTCAGGCGCTGCTATGCCGCCTGAAAAACTCCTGCACTGCAGACTCAATGTGAAAGCCCGAGGGCTTTTTACACTGAGGCGATGCGCTGGCGGGAGACAAAAAAATCTCCTGTCAGCAGCATCTTTGGAGCGCTGAGAGCAGCGGCGTGTATACCGCTCCTTCACCGCTCCTTCCCATTGAAAACAATGGGAACCGCGGCAATACCGCCCGCAATGCGCCTCTATAGAGGCGCATTGCGGGCGATATTAACTCTTTATCGGCCGCTAGCGGGGGTTAATACCGCACCGCTAGAGGCTGATACCCGCGGCAATTCCGGCGGTATAGCGCCGCTATTTTTAGCGGCGTTATACCACCACCGCGGCTCCCGCCCCAGTCTGAAAGGGGCCTAAGAGAAATGTGGTTAAAGTTTGTTTTAATATCACATTGAGAGATATATTATAGCCCACCTACAGATTTTTGCACCATGTGCATGTTTGGAAAACATGCAAGACTCTGATGTCATGGTTGGGATTTTAACCCTACTGTAGTGCTGCTAGGCAGAAGTGTGAACCACTCAGCAACTGTACTGTCCATAGTATTAACTAGATTATATAGAAGTACCATATTCCTAAAATTAGGATATATATCGATACTCCAATACAATTCAAATTGAGACATGGAAAATTGTTTGTCATATAATAGAGATATAGCTATAAATTGTATAGATACAGTATATTTAACATTAGAAAAAAATATGCATTATTCTGTAACATTCATTTCACTACAAATATTGGGTAAATCCTACAGTCCTATGCTCTCTAAGGACCATGTTTAGTATTTTCTATTATGGAAAATTGACTATCCTGACGTGACATTTACTAATAGGCATTCACCTAATTGATGGTGCTTCTCCATTCTCTATAATAAAGACCTAAACCTCTATCCAATTGTTGGCCAACCGATCATCTGATTTTTGTCCTGGATGTGCCTGGATCTTGTCTTGCATACTAACGGTACACAATTGTCAGCCCACAAACACGAACCCCTCACAGAAAATATTAAACAAATCTGCATGGGGTCCCCCAAAAAGCATGCCAAACCCTTATCCCAGAATATTCTTACTACATACTCCTTATTTATTTACTATAATTAGGGTGGCCAGATATCAAGGGTCTTCCAGGATCTGATAAGTTATTTTCATAGACCTCCACATCGATTGGGTCATTGGTGTTGTAAATAGACCCTTGTCCCCTCCACAGGCTAAGTGCATGTGGCCTGGCATGGTTCAGTTCGATGGGTGTGCATGCTCACTACCCTTCCCTTTCCTGGCCAGCCAGGCTGCATGCTCAGATAAGGGTCTGGTTTACATGTTTAGGGGGAGCTTATGCAGTATTTTTGTGTAAGGTCCACTTGAAAATCAAGGATAAGGGTCCAGTATGGAATTTTTTTATTTTTTATTTTGTTTGTATGTTTCTTTATTTCAGGGCAAGTGGCCTAACATGGTGCAGGAAAGGGGAATCACACACTCTCCGCCCTCCTCTTTCCCGGCCAACCAGGGAGCATGACTGCATAAGGCTCTAGTGTGGATTTTGAAGAATACAAAAAAAAATTGAAAATTGAAAATCAGACCATTGTCCTGAATGAGAGTCTGGTATTGGATTTTAAGGGGGCCCCAAAATAAGCAAACAAAAGTTATATGTCCCTCCAAATCCAAGAAATCGAGGACCATTGATCCGGACTCTAAAAACATAAAACCCCCCAACTCCAATATAGTTACATAGTTAGTAAGGTTGAATAAAGACACCAGTCCAACCTGTCTGTATGTGTGTATATGTTTATGTCATTACCAATTCCCATATCCCTGTTGACACTACCAACCATGGAAGGGAGTTCAACATCCTTACTTCTATAACAGTAAGGAATTGCTTACGTAGTTTAACCACTAGAGTACCGGGCCATCGTCAAATGACGGCTCCACGGTGACTCTGAATATTCAACAGGACGTCATTTGACATCCTGTATTCTTGCGGCCACTGGGGGGCGCGCGAGCGCGCCGACGGCGGCGCGCGCGCGCCCGACGCGTCCCCGAGATGCCGATGCGTGTGCCTGGCGGTCGCGATGTCCGCCAGGCACTCGGAATCGGCGGCTACAGGGACAAGACGTGGAGCTCTGTGTGTAATGATGGGGTGTAAACACAGAGCTCCACGTCCTGTCAGGGGAGAGAGGAGACCGATCTGTGTCCCTTGTACATAGGGACATAGATCGGTCACCTCCCCCAGTCACCCCCCTTCCCCCACAGTTAGAACACAATTTAGGTATACATATTAACCCCTCCCTCACCCCCTAGTGTTAACCCCTTGAATGCCAGTCACATTTATACAGTAATTAGTGCATATTTATCGCATTAATCGCTGTATAAATGTGAATGGCGCCAAAAACGTGTCAAAAGTGTCCGATGTGTTCGCCGCAATGTCACGGTGACAGTAAAAAAATCGCAAATCGCCGCCAATACTAGTAAAAAAATTAATAAAATAAAAATGCCATAAATCTATCAGCTATTTTGTAAACGCTATAACTTTTGCGCAAACCAATCAATATATGATCATTGCGATTTTTTTTTCCAAAAATATGTAGAAGAATACATATCGGCCTAAACTGAGGAAAAAAAACGTTTTTTTTAAAAAAAATTGTGATATTTATTAAATAAAAAAGTAAAAAATAGTGTTTTTTTTAAAATTGTCACTCTTCTTTTGTTTATAGCGCAAAAAATAAAAACCGCAGAGGTGATCAAATACCACCAAAAGAAAGCTCTATTTGTGGGAACAAAATGATAAAAAAATTGTTTGGGTACAGTGTAGCACGACCGCGCAATTGTCATTCAAAGTGCGACAGTGCTGAAAGCTGAAAATTGGCTTGGGCAGGAAGGGGCGTAAGTGCCCGGTATGGAAGTGGTTAAAGGGGTTGTACAGGTTTGTTTTTTTATTTTCTAAATACTGTAGGTTCCTTTAAGCTAGTGCATTGTTTGTTCACTTACCTTTTCCTTCGATTTCCCTTCAAATGTTTTATTTTTGTTTGTCTGAATTGCTCACTTTCTGTTCCTCCTCGGTAAGCTGTTCTGGCTGAATAATCACCGCTCGGATGATGGTGGCAAGTTTACTGAGGGGAAACAGGAAGTGAGGAATTCAGACAAAGGAAAAAAAACATAGCTATGAGTAAACACTAAAGTTAGTGTGAAATGCGTCAGTGGTCCAAGGTTCCATTGCTGTGACTTGTAGTGCCTGTTTCCAGCTTTTTACATTAAAGTAATGTTGGATTGGAGTGTGGCTGTCCTGATCATCTTTTGTTCCTAATAAGAACATGGACTAGAGAAGGATTAATTAATTTAGAAGATAAAACTAATCTAAAATATTACATAGAGATGCTTACATTACCCCAAAACCTCATAGGAATGTGTAACTAAATAATTTAAAGCATACAGTAATAGAGCTTTGTTGTCAATTTCTCTTCACAGTGTACAGTAGTGTTTCTCAGCTTCAGTCCTCATGTCCCCATAATGAGTCACTCACGTTGTAGACTTTTTATGAGCTGTTCTATAGTTTCCAAGTCTGAAGTACTTTTAAAATCACCAGTTACAAAAGATAGATATCCTGAAAGATAAACTGTTAAACCAGAGCATTCAACAATCGTATTCAGAGGCCCAGATTCTCAAAGGCGTTACGACGGCGCAACACCATTAGCGCCGGCGTAACTCCTCATCTGGCCCCGGGTATCTATGCGACTGATTCTTAGAATCAGTTGCGCATAGGTACCCATTAGATCTGACAAGCGTAAGGCTGTTACGCTGTCAGATCTTAAAAGTAATTTTTTTTCCGGCTTTTCCCCGTCGTCTATGCAAATGAGGTAAGTACGGCGATTCCCGAACATACGCGAGGTCGACGCAGCGAATTAACGTCGTTTGCGTAGCGTACCCGACGCGTAAGGTTGCCCCTGCTATTAGCAGGGGCAACCAATGTTAACTTTGGCCGTCGTTCCCGCGTCTAATTGAATCAAAATTCCGTCGTTTGCGTAAGACGTCCGTGAATGGCGCTGGACGCCATTTACGTATACATCTAGGCAAATGACGTCGGGGCAACGTCATTTAGCGCAATGCACGTCGGGTAATTTACCCGACGGAGCATGCGCAGTACGCTCGGCGCGGGAGCGCGCCTAATTTAAATGGTGCCCGCCCCATTTGAATTGGGCGGGCTTGCGCCGAGCAATCTAACGATACACCGCCGCAAGTTTACAGGTAAGTGTTCTGAGAATCAGGATTTAAACCTGTAGACCTGCGGCGGTGAAACGTAGAGCTCATACATTACACTGCCCAGGAGCAGCGCTAGTGTATGAGAATCTGGGCCAGAGTATTTAACATGCTTTATAAACAAAAACTGACTTCTAACACGTATTGAAATATTAAAGTAAACAAAATGAGCACGAGCTTGAGTACATTAGTTTCACTGCAGATATGCTAATATAAATTAACTTTGAATGAAGAACTAGTTAGAGAACAAAGGACGACACTGTAAAAAAAAAATGGTAAAGGCTGAACAATTTAAAGTACCAAAGCTTGTTTTCTATACTCCATTCCTTCACCTGCCACATAAAATTCTCTACTATGACACTGATGTGTTTGTGAACTTCACAATCAATGCCTCAGTCATTCATCTGTGTTCTCAACTGTGTTTAGGAACATGTGTCTTGTAATTAGGCTACTGAGGCTTTGTTAATTTGCACCGGGCTCCCTCCAGCATATCCCATCAACATCAGAGTCACTTTGACAGGAGCTGAAAGTGGAGAGAGGAAATTAAAGTGTTAAGAGGCAGATTGTTAACCCATAAACTGCCAAAAATTCTAATTTTAATGACATGTATGAAAGGCACATTAAGTGGTTTAATGCTAAATGTATTTATAATTGTCATATCTTATTACGAGCTTAGACTGCACTACAACTAGGAATATAATCCACAGAGCAACTCTTGAGCTAAATACAGTGAGAAAAAAAGTGTTACCCACAATTTATATTTTTGAGATTTAATCTTTCATATGATACGATTTGGAATTAAGAGTTGCATGAATGAAAGTTTTAACACAACAGAAATGTATGTGTAAATAGTAAAAGTGTCTACATCTAAAAACCATATATATATATATATATATATATATGTGTGTGTGTGTATATAGTTACAGAACAGTAAAAAATGATTAACCAAGCTTTAACATAGCACTATATAAAGACAGTAAAACCTCGTACACACAATCAGATTGTTGGCCAACAAAGTGTCAGACTGTTGTCTGAAGGGCGTGTGCCAGAAACTTGTCTTGCATACTAACGATACACAATTGTTGGCCAACAAACACGAACGTAGTGATGTACTACGCAGAATTTCAGCTCTTAAACACCACCCTTTAGGCCCCTTTTGCTAATTTCGTGTTTGAGCATTGATTCCAAGCATGCGTGTTTGTACTTTAAACTTTTGTTTGATAGACCTGTGTACAGATGATACGAAAATCTGACAACAGACCAATGTCCGCCGAAAATTTACTAGCCTGCCATCCAACATTTGTTGGCCCAAAGTTGGACAACAATTGCCTGAAGGAACATACTAATGATCGGATTTTAGGCCAACAGTCTGTCATCAGACAATCCCCTGCCAACAATCGGATTGTGTGTACAAGGTTTAAGAAAGAAAATACATACGACAAACATTTATATAAGTGCCAGGGATATATTCCATAATTACCACTGAGCTGTGAATGAGGGTGTCAGGTGTTCTAAAAAGTTTTCCTTACTTCTCCCTTCTAATCCTAGTGAAATAGGCTTCTCTTGCACTGGCTTGAATGGGGCAATCCTGATTGGTGGGCCTATCTATTCAAATCTGACTCATCTCTTCAGAAATGGACCATTCCCGATTCCTTGTAGTTACCATAGCTTAGTCCCCTTTAAGGCAAATCCCTTTTTGGGGTGAAAATGAAGTATGCACAAGTTCATGACCTTTATGGAGGGAAAATGATTTATATGTCAAAGGAGATGGCCACCCACACTGCATATCTAAACAAGGAGAGAGAGAGAGAGAGCATTTAGTTTGAGCAGGCAGGCGATTCAGTTAGCGGCAGTGTATTGTAGTATATATATATATATATATATATATATATATATATATATATATATAATATAATATACACTGTATACAGTTTAGCTTGACCTCACTAAAAGAAAAGTAAGCCCTAGGGCTGACGCTGCGCTATACAATAAAAAGTGATATGTGCAATGATAGAATTACTATAAAAAGCAGCTAACACCAAAATTCAGTACAAAACTTGGATAAAGGTAAATTTCAAAAGAGTGCAGCGCTAATTGTGAAATTAAATAAATACATATAAAACAGATAAATAATGAACCATGAATCAAAATGTCAAACGCAATGATCAATATTGAACAGGTAGGAATAATGATAAACACTCAAAAAAGAAAAAAAGAAAACATGAGTGTGGTGAATGAAAAAACTAAGGCAGAGTCCCTTTCATAATATTATGATTTCAAAGAAAATAGTGAAAATCCTATACCTGACTGTAGGCCATTCATGGAGTGCGTGTTCAAAGACACTTTCAGGCAGGTGACTCAGTGAGCTGCAGTGCACAGAATATATATACAGTCTCCTACATATATATCCACTGCATTATAGTCCAGCCAAGCCTATACCTGACTGTAGGTCATTCCTGGAGTGCGTGTTCAAAGACAGTTTCAGGCATGCAGGCAGTTGATTCAGTGATCTGCAGTGCATAAAATATATATACAGTCTCCTACATATATATCCACTGCATTCTAGTCCAGCCAAGCCTATACCTGACTGCAGGCCATTCCTGGTGTACTGTTTCTAGTAAACTTCAGGCGTTGTTTTGCTAATCTAATTGTACAGTGTGTCTGGAAGGCCACTAAGGAGAGGCAAACGCTCACAGGCTACTAAAAGAGGACAAGCAGGTTCTGTGTCTACAGCCAACAGTGCTGGTCATGGGCACGGTGCATCCTCACGCTTGCCCTTTTTTTCAGCAGCTGGCCGTGTTGAGCCACAAAATGCAGAAGAGTTGATAGAGTGGATGACCAAGCCGTCCTCATCCTCCTCATCTTATGTCACCCAGGCTCAGAGTACTTTGTCTGCCAATGCAGCTGCCAAAGAGTCCTCTTGCATCAGTTCAATGTCATCATTAGTCACTCCTTCCCTGGCCCCACCATCATGCCCTGAGAATTCCCCCGAACCACAGTGTAGGGTACATGCTGCAGGAGGATGCGCAGCATTTTGAAGGCACTGATGATGGTACTCAGGTTGAGGATGAAGGCAGTAACATGAGCCCAGAAAGACATCAAACTGGCAGTCATGTTCCCCCAGCTGCAGCATACTGCCAGGTTTGCTCCAGTGACAAGGAGGGAGGGGATGATGAGGTCACTGACTCTACGTGGGTGCCTGATAGGAGAAAGGGGGGGGCACATCTCCAAAGAGGCAGGATGCCCTCCAGGGGCCAGCTTAAGGGCAGCTAACCGACTGCATTACACTGCAGAGCTCCGCAATTGCAGGGCACTGCTGACTCCACGCGTTTTTCCAAAAGTTCTTTGGTGTGGGCCTTTTTTGAGACGTGTGCAGCAGATCTCACTGTTGCTGTTTGCAACATATGTTTGAAGCGTATCAAGCGTGGCCAGAACAGCAGCCGCTTGGGCACCACATGCTTGACCAGACATATGTCGAGCTCCCATGCAGTCATTTGGCAACAGTTCTTAAAAGACCCACACCAAAGAACAAGGTGGACCTCTTCCTGTTCTTCATCAGCTGGGATCTCCAACCCCACTATACCTTCAGTCCTCTCAGAGACCTGCACTGAGAGGAATGAACATGTAAAATTAGGTGTCCCAAGCACTTCTGCTAGTGGTACACCTAAATCTGATTGTAGCAGGCAAATTTCCCTATCCCAGTTGCTAAATCGTCTGAAGAAATTTGGTCCCAGCCACCCTCATGTTCAGCGGCTGAATGCTAGTTTGGCTAAATTGATAGCACTCCAATTGCTACCTTTTCAGCTGGTAGATTCTGCCCCCTTTAGAGAATTTGTGGAATGTGTTTTACCTCACTGGCAGGTTCCCAAACACCATTTTTTTTCCTCGGAAGGCTATTCTGACCCTCTACCGACATGTGGAAGGCAATGTCTTGGCCTCGTTGGACAGGGCGGTCAGTGGTAAGGTGCATATAACCGAAGACCCATGGTCCAGCAGGCATAGACAGGGACGTTACCTTTCTTTCATGGTGCACTGGGTAACCCTGTTGGCAGCTGGGAAAGATGCAGGACAGGGTATAGTATTGTTGGAGCTTGTTCTGCCACCACTCCTCCAATATGCTGGTAGTGGTGCTTCTGCCACACCTCTCTCCTCCACCCCCTCCTCTTCTTCCTCTATGGCCTCTTCCTGTGCTGATTTGTCCTCAGAACCAGCGGTGCTCCGTAAGCGTTCTAGGGGCTATGCAAGCACTCAGGCAAAAAGATGCCATGCGGTGCTTGAGTTGGTCTGCTTAGGGCACAGGAGCCACACTGGGGAAGAGATTCTGTCAGCTCTGCAGGGGCAGGCTCAGAGGTGGTTGACGCCATACCAGCTTCAGGCAAGAATGGTGGTTTGCGACAATGGCACCAACCTCCTCTCCGCCCTCCAACAGGGACACTTGACCCATGGAACTTATGCAGCCTTCAGAGGGAGCAGAGGATGAAACATCTTCGGGAGGCCTTGCAGAAAGGTTTGTGCAATGCGTTTCCAGAGCCTGGGAGGTTACAATTTCCTGGTCCTCCTGGACAACGTATTGCTGAGGTTTCGTTCAGTCACAAAAGGAGTGGTGGAGAAGGTGGCCGTCTGACTGATGCGTTCAGACAATTTTTTATTCTGCAGCAACCATCGCCTGCGTCTGATTTACATGGTTCAGGAATACCTAGGGGCAAGATCAGACTTGGAGACCTTTCCAACCGAAAATCCACTGGCTTACTGGGTCTTGAGGATGGATCACTGGCCAGAGCTTGCACAGTATGCAATTGAGCTACTGGCCTGTTCTGCATCCAGCGTTGCATCCAGAACGCACATTCAGTGCTGCTGGAGGCTCACCTTCATAAAAATGAATCAGTCTTGGATCACCAGCTGCCAAGCATCTGATGCTGATGTAACCGATTAATTTTTTTATGAATGTGATATTTCTTGAAGACTGCCAATGCTGATGCTGAGTGACTATCCTATTCCTCCTCAATGTTCATGTTGATATCTTCTAAGAACATATTTGGTTCTGGGCACCAGTGCCTAAATCCCAATTTTACAGGGGCATGTAATTACAATTTTTGCTGTAATATTATGCAGCAAGGCTCGTTCCTGCGCTCAGCAAGAGTATCTGTGAGGCTTTACAGTGTTGTCACCACTACCACCGCCTAAGGCCCAATTTTCTGCAGAGTATATAGGGCAGGCCGTATAGTATATACAAGCGGTCCCCTACTTTCAAACATCCGACTTACAAATGACTCCTATTTACAAACGGAGGGAGGCAACAGTTAGTGAGAGGAAATCTACCCCTAGGAAAGGGAAATTCTCTCCTGTAAGAGTTAATATGGGAAAAAGTTGTCTCCTCTCCACTGATGCTTTATCACCAATCCTTGTTTCCCGAAAACCCCCACATTTTCAAAATCCAATTGACATTGGGACAGAAAGTGAGGTGAAATGGCTTAAAACCAGATCTACCAAAGATCTTGCGGCATATAAAATTGTTAGTAAAAGCTATGCTAAAAGTATTCGTTCAGCAAAACGAACGTTCCTCCAGACACAGATCAGGAAAGCAAACAACAAGCAATCTGAATTGTTCAAAGTTATTTTATTTGCTACTATTGTAAAATTTTGAATAATCCAATAAAAATATATTGAAATAAAAAATAAAAGTTATGAAGGAACTTTGTGCCTCTAAAAGATTCCAGCCACACATTGGGCCATCCCAAGAGCTATGTAACAACATCTCATTGGGATTCTCGAGCAAAGTATCAAGACTCCTCACGCAATGCGCCAACAACTCTTTAGGCCTCCCCAATCAAGCCCCTCTTAACACGAATCACTGCCCAAAAAAACTTTTTCGTTTAGAATTGGTAAAGACCCACGACCTGGAAGCCTTGATTAGACATGTGCACAGCAAAAATTTTCGTTTATTTCTGTTTCGTTTCTGTTCGTTTATCGTGATTCGTAACGAGTCGTAATTTCGTAAGACGTTAGTTATCGTATTCGTACTCTTTAGTATTTTCGTAACACTCTTTTTTCCGTTTCCGTTTTTTTTTGTTAGTTTATTTTTCGTTGAATCGAGATTCGTATTTTCGTTATGTTTTGTATTCTGCTTCGTTCGTATTTTTTGAATTATTCGTTTGTTTATTCGTTTTTACGTTGGTATATTTTTCGTTTTTTTAGATTCGTATTTACATTATATTTACCATCGTGCCGCATTCGTATTTTCGTAGGAAATAGATCTTCGTTGTTTTATCATCATTCGTATTTTCGTGTCTTGTTTCATTCGATTGTAAAAACGTGCTTTAGTAGATCTTAGTGCATTCGTAATTCAGTTAAAATACATTTTACGTTGATTCAACACACTACTCATTGTAATTTTGTAAATCTAACTTGGCTGCGATAGACTACTTGACGGTCTTACTGATACTGACTGATTATTACTTTCGTAAGATTGTTTTAGTAAATTTGTAATCGGGCCTTAATTCGTTATTTTACGCAATGTGTCAGAATTGCTCCGCTAACGCTGCTAATGTGTGTTGTAAATCATTCGTACTTTCGTAAGTACATCGCAGCAAATCTTAACCATTCGAAAATCTCATACTTTACTTTCGTTTTCGATGCGCGGCTTATAGCCTCCGCCCCTGGACTCCATTTTGAGACGGTGTATGAGTGCGTGGTTTGGCGAGGGAGGAACAGAGAGCAGGGCAGAGGTGGGCTTGTCGAATTTCGACTTGTTTTTGTGTGGTGGTTTCACTGGTTTGCTATCTTTTGGGCAATTAAAATCATGTATAGGAGTGAGAATGGACATGTGAGTGTTGAGACTGAGAGTGAGAATGTTGGTGTTAGTCAGTGTGTTGATGTGAGACTTGTTGGTGTGACTGAGAGTGAAGTGGAGGAGAGGTGTGGAGCAGATGAGATGAGTGTGGTGGAGGAGAGGCATGGAGGGGAGAAGAGGCATGGAGGGAAGAGGAGGCGTGGAGGGGAAGAGAGGAGTGGAGTGGAGGACAGGTGTGGAGGAGAGGAGAGGAGTAGAGTCGAGGAGAGGCATGGAGGGGAGAGTAGGCATGGAGGGAAGAGGAGGCATGGAGAGAAGAGGAGGCATGGAGAGAAGAGGAGGCATGGAGGGGAAGAGAGGAGTGGCGTGGAGGAGAGTAGTGGAGTGGAGGAGAGGAGCGTAGTGGAGGAAAGGCGTGGAGGAGAGAGGAGGCGTGAAAGGGAGGAGAGGAGGGTAGTGGAGGAAAGGCGTGGAGGAGAGAAGAGGCGTGAAAGGGAGGAGAGGAGGGTAGTGGAGGAAAGGCATGGAGGGGAGAGGAGGCGGGGAGGGGAGGATTGGTGTGGAGTGAAGCCGAGGCATGGAAGGGAATGTGGAGGTGTAGTGGAGCGGGAGCATGGCAAAGAAAGGAGACATGTGGCCCCTCCTATGTCAGATAGTGCGGACTCAGATGTGCAGCAGAACAAGCGAACCAAGAGACAGAAATCAAGGGGACCCATATATACCAAAGAGGAGAATGCTGCATTGGTTGCTGCAGTATCAAAAGAAAAAGTGACACTCTTCTGCCAATCCGTGCCAGCATCTGAGAAGTCAGCAGCCTGGGAACGAGTCCGGGACTCCGTGAATGCGGTCTCCAAGTTTCACAGGCCCACCAATGGCGTCAGACACAGGTAATTAATATTAAAATATTCTTTCACTCTTGTGTAAAAAATACACAGTTTTGTAGTCAATAACAAAAAAGTAACAGTTCAACGTAACCAAAAAATTTATTTGTCACAGCCACATGCTGAACAGTATACATATAACCATCACAATGTGAAAAGAAATGTGGTTTTCAAAAAACATTAATCTAAGTATTTGTTTTTTTATTAATGTAATTGTAATGTTTATGTACATTTGCAGGTTCTATGATTGTCGGGCAACAGTTACAAAGAAGATGCAGAGGCTTCGACTAGGACAAAACCGAGGAAAGCCTATCAAGTTGCGAGAGTGGGAGGCGGAGCTAAGAGATGTCCTTCTGGCAGAGGATGTCCCTGGATTCAGCAGCAGGGGTCAAAATCATAGAGCTGGGGGGGCGTGGCTTGCGGCGGAGCTGAATGGCGGCTTAGTCCCGGAGCTCCGTAGCCTGCAGAGAACCAGCGGCTCATAGCAACCCTCCGGACCCGTTATCCGACCACCACACCCGGCGTTCCAGCTCTGGAGACCCCTGGGATCATGTCCAGAAAGCGGAAGGAACAAAGGAAGCCCCAGCGGCTGACGGATTTCTTCTCCCCTCACCAGCGTGGAGGTAGGCAAGATGGCGCCGAGGCAGCGTCCACCCCAGCACACCCAGTGCATACTAACAGCCCTGGAATGTCATACGGCCCCCAGGACAGAGGCTCCCCTGACACTCGGCAAACTCCCTCTCCCTCCTCAGCATCAGGCAGCCCGGCCAAAGCTAGGTTCAGGCTGGATAGGGAGGGATCCACGCAGGCAGTTAGCCCTGTACATGAGTCAGGGGATGACACACGTGAGCTGCCAGACTCCATTGAATCTTTCCCCACAACTCATCAACCGGTAATAGACACTGTATTAAAAGACATGCTGCTATCCTTAAGGAGCTCATTACAATCAGACATGATGCAGTGTATGCATAGATTTCACACTGATATACAGGCAGTGGAGGCCAGAGTGGAGCACATTGAACACAAAATGGGGGAGTACGCTGTCACTATCAATGACCTAGTCGACTCACATGAGGAGAGGGAAGGAGACACAGAATGGATTAAAGCGAAACTCGCAGATATTGAGGACAGAAACAGACGCAACAACATGAAAGTACGGGGGGTCCCTGAGTCTGTTTTGCAATCGGACCTGCGCTCCTTCGCCTCCGCCCTGTTCAAAGACCTTCTCCCAGATCTTTCTGAACTTGAGCTCACCGTGGACAGAATACATAGACTGCCCAAACCAGCCTTCCTGCCTGACCAGATTCCCAGGGATGTTATCCTGCGTTTCCACTTTTTCCATGCCAAAGAGCAATTAATGGCGGTTATGCGCAAAAGAGAGCAAATTCCCTCACAGTACCAGAATCTGCAGTTTTTCGCAGATTTATCCCAGTATACTCTGCAAAAAAGGAGAAATTTGAATACCGTTACTAAGGCGCTTAGAAACCATAAGATCGTTTACAGATGGGGTTACCCTGCTAAATTATCTGTCACCAAAGATGGCCACACCCACACTGTGGATTCGATGGATAAAGGCATCTCTCTGCTGGAAAAGTGGGGGATTCTCCCGGAAGATGCAGATGTTCCAAAAACCTCCTCCAGATCCAGGCCAAGGTCTGACCCTGTGTGGAAAACAGTCACCGCTAGGAACGCCAAAACACACAACTAAATCCGGATGGAGCACTTGCCTACTTGTTCTCTCCTAGCAGGAGTGTGTGGAGAGCCTTTAGGCCCAGACTCATCCCCAATTTAACCTGTGCAGCGCCCCGCTGCTTTCAGGTATTCTTTCTAGGGATCAAAGGGCTCATGCCCTGTTCATGTTGGTTACATGCCAAGTGTTTGACTGTTTTTTTTTTCTATTATGTTTTCGTGTTTATCTTTTTTTTCTTGTGTTCCTCCTTTTTTTCTACACCTCACCACCAAGTGTTGCTTCAGTACCACAATCACCGTATACGGATGAGAAGACGCCCTTCGCAAAGTGTAGGAGAAGAAACTGACATCTTCAGCTTACCCAACTTCGTACAGATCACCTTTATTTTTTCAACTAATTGTAAGTACTTTGCTAACCTCTTTTTAGTACAAGTAATTCTTTACATGCCATACTCAGAATGGCCACTGGAGGGAGCCCTCCTCTCAAAAATGAATTCCTGTAGTAATTCAACACCGAATGTCCTATTACTGCTGCAATGGGGGTAAAATTTCTCTCTATCAACTCCAATGGACTAAACCATCCCGTTAAAAGGAAGTCTATGTGGAAGGAGGCTACTTCCAATCGAGCTGACATTTTATGTGTCCAAGAAACACACTTTTCCTCACTGTCACCTCCCCCTTGTTCTCATGGAAGCTTTCCTCATATCTTCAAAGCTAATTCGCCTAACAAAACAAAGGGGGTCCTCACGGCCATCAGAGACACGGTTGCCTTTACTCTACACGAGAGTGTCCTTGATCCTAGTGGCCGTTACATCATCTTAGTGTGTGACATTAACACCACCACGTTCACTATCGTCAATGCCTACTCCCCGAACAAACATCAAATACGCTTCTTCCGTAAACTAATGGTCAAAGTCGCAGCTCACCAGAAGGGTAAGCTTGTCATGTGCGGGGATTTCAATGCAACCCCAGATCCGGGTATTGACTCCTCCTCAGGTGCCAAACGCTCGAGCCCATCATTGTCAGCCTCAATCCATAGTCATGACCTGTTTGACGCATGGAGGTGTCTCCACGCTGGAGAACGAGATTTTACTTTTTTCTCCCCGCCCCATGGGGCATACTCCAGAATTGACCTCTTTTTAGTTGACCAAATTACTCTTTCTAAAGTGTCGGCCACTGCCATCAACTCAATAACATGGTCGGATCACGCATCCATTACTCTCACCCTGGAGGATGGTATGGCTGACAATGCTCCGTCTCTATGGAGGGTCAACTCATTTCTATTGCAACAGGAAGAGACTAGAAGTCACATTGAAAGACACTTGAAGGATTTCTTTAGCAACAATGAGGGTTCTGTTCAGGATCAATTTGTCTTATGGAACGCCCATAAGGCGTATATTAGAGGCATTCTCATTCAACTAGGGGCGAGGGCTAAGAGGCGGCGGCAGCAGAGACTGACGGATCTGACCAAAGAAATATTCCTGCTTGAAACAACTAACAAACAAAAACCATCTCCGGTAGTCTCCAAAAAATTAAACATACTGAGACATGATCTCAGGCATTTGTTATTAGAATCATTTGAAAAATCATCACGTAGATTGAAAATGACGTACTATGCAACAGGAAACAAGGCAGGTAAATTATTAGCCCACAAGGTGAAAGGGATGAGACACAAATCCAAGATACCTTATATTATTCATCCTATCAGTAATTGTAAACTCTACCACCCCCAAGATATAGCGGAGGCTTTTAGCCTCTACTATGGCTCCCTGTACAACTTAAAAAACGATGTAGATACCTATCAACCTGACCCTGAGGAAATTGGTAAATTTTTACAGAGTTTAAATATTCCCTCTATATCTTCGGATCAACTACGAACACTGAGTATGCCCTTTAGCAGAGAGGAAATTTGTAAAGTTATAGAATCCCTCCCTAACAATAAGGCCCCTGGCCCGGACGGGTTTACAGGAGATTACTATAAAACCTTTAACCCAATTCTGACTCCATATTTGGAGAGAGTGTTCAATGCTGCCTCCGCCTCAGCCGCCTTCCCTCCTGAAATGCTATCCGCTATTATTGTGACTCTGCCGAAGCCGGGGAAGGATCCTACGTCACCTCCAAATTTTAGGCCGATATCCCTGCTTAATATAGATCTGAAAATTTACGCCAAAATTATTGCCACACGCTTATTAGACATCCTTCCCCTGCTTATACATCCCGACCAGACAGGATTCACTAAGGGCCGTCAAACCTCTGACGCCACTCGCAGACTGATTAACATCATTCATCTGGCCAATCTGCACAAAAGGCCTTCTCTGCTCTTAGCCTTGGACGCAGAGAAGGCCTTTGATCGCATCCACTGGACCTATATGGCTCAGGTTTTGACGAGGTTCGGCTTCGTAGGCCCTATTCTATCCGCGATCCTGGCCCTGTATTCCAACCCTTCCGCTCAGGTACTCACATCAGGAGTCCTATCTGGTCCGTTTTTAATTTCTAATGGTACTAGACAGGGATGCCCACTATCCCCCCTAATTTTTAACTTGCTAATGGAACCCCTTGCTATATACCTTCGTTCCCACCCAGACATCAAAGGTTTCCCTGCCCTAAAATCCACTCACACTATCAGTTTGTTTGCAGATGATATAATTTTAATCCTTACAGATGTGGAGACCTCCCTGGCTTCGGCACATAAGGCTCTAGAAATGTTTAATAAGTTGTCTTACTACAAGGTCAATGAAAGTAAGTCCTACCTAATGGGGGTGGGTATTGATCCTCCGTTGCGGAGGAGGCTTGCTGCCAAGTTCCCTTACACCTGGAAAGATAGTGGTTTGAAATATCTAGGTATATCTCTAACGGCTACAAATAACGAACTGTTCGCAGCTAACTACGCCCCGCTAATCTGCTCTATGAACAAATCTTTACAGGATATATCTAAAATTGAACTGCTCTGGACTGGCCGCTTAGCAGCATTTAAAATGATAGTCCTACCACAGCCATTATATCTCTTCAGGACATTGCCGATCCCTGTCCCCGCTTCCTTCTTTTCCAAACTCCAATCACAACTAAATAAATTCCTGTGGCAGGGCAAGAAAGCGAGATGTTCCTTTAAAAAGCTAGTTGCGGGCAGGAAAGTTGGAGGCATCGGCCATGTTCTTTTGAAAGACTACCACTCGGCATCAATACTCTCGCAGGCTAGGCTGTGGTTCGTACAGACCCTCACCCCCAGATGGCTAGAGTTAGAGGCAGCACAGTCCCCGGGCCACTGTTTATCCGACGTCCTACTCTCTAGTCGTATCCGTACAAAGGCCCTTACTCAACTCTCTCCCACAATGGTTGCTACTATTAGCACATGGGAGAAGTTTGCCTCCCATACCTTTATTGGCCAAGAAGTTAAATATATGCCCCTTCCCATCTCCAGTTTACCCTTAATTATTCCAGGCTTCTCTGTTACGCACTGGGTAACTAAAGGCATTAGAGTGGTAGAAGACTTGATGTCAGGCCCTGTACTTAAAACATTCCAGGACCTGAGGGTTGAGTTTGGATTAGAGGACACTGATTTATATAGATATTTCCAAATAGCTCATTTCCTCAAAAAATCACCTCAAACGTCAACCACCATACCCTGGCGAGCTATGCTATATCTCTCCAACCCCACAACTAACATCAAGGGGATCTCATTATTTTACAATCTATTAAACAATAAAAACGTTTTCATCAAAACCTCGAATATGGAGGCGTGGGAGCGGGAGGTGGGTGCAGCGTTCTCTGATGATCAGTGGCAAACAGCTCTGCGTAGCGCGTTTTCGGCATCTAGGAACGTAAACCTGTGGGAAGTATCTCACAAAATTCTAACGAGGTGGTACCTAACGCCGTATCGCATATCTAAATTTGACCCCAGAACCTCCCCCTTGTGTTGGAGGAACTGCGGAGAAGTGGGGACGCTGCACCATATCCTGTGGTCCTGCCCTTCCCTAAAACACCTGTGGGTTGGTGTATTCAATTTAATATCCCAGCTTGCAGGAGTTCGGATTATTCCCTCGGCGGGGGCGGCTCTTCTGTCCTTAGGATTAGATAATGTCCCGTTCTCCTCAAGAACTACAGTCACTCATTTACTTCTCAGCACTCGACTGAGTATTGCACGACACTGGAGGGACACGGGCCCGCCTTCAATGAGTGAAATTGTGGAAACAACTAACACCCATGCCTCTTATGAACTAATGTTTGCTGCATCTCAAGGTAAAATAGCTAATATGGAAAGGAAATGGTCTGGGTGGAGTAGGTGGTATAACTCGATTTATAGAAATTGATGTGTAATCGATTCATTCTTATTCATGATGATTGCTTTTGTTTGCTTGAAAGAAGGAGGAACAACACTTTTCACGTTAAAATTTTAGTTTTAGTTTATTTCCTGTTCTATCTTTATTTTGTCAATTTTCCTCAGTTTGTTTGACCTCCTCGACCATACTATCTGTTGTACTGTATATCTGAGACGCTCATGCTGTATGGGTTCTAATTCTGTAGAATATGGGCCTCCGGAGCCTAGGTTCATGGTCCACATTGGTCTCGCCGGCTCCGGACGCCACTGGTTATATGGCCGAGTAGACATGTAGGTGGGTCGCCGTCGACTCCCCCGGCGCACAGAGTGCTCCCAAAGGGGTGTGTGGGGGAGGGGGCGGTGTACCGACCAGCGGACTTATTAAGTGGCCTTGTTAAAATTCAGCTGAGCACTACATTGTTCCATGTATTTTGACTGTATAACGTAAAAATGTGCAGATCAGAATTTGCTTATGGTCTACTTTATTTTATTTGTATTATCCTTTTGTTTGTATAAAACTTCAATAAAAACCTATTGAAATGAAAATCATAGAGCTGGTGGTGAGGAAAATTAAATATATCATTATAATTTATATATATTGCAGTTATAATATATTTGTAAAGCTATCTTATTGTTTATGATGACTACACATGTATGACTTTTATTTTTATTTTTTTACATTCATGTTTTCCAGATCAAGAAACATCATCCTTGGAAGGATCAGCTCCAACTCCAAGTACATCCTATCAACAACATTCTGGTGGTGAGTACCCAACACAAAGGATATCTAATGAACTGCTATTTACTACTTGGACCAAGTCACTGTGCCATGCAGACCGTCACAGTTGAGACAATTAGGTGCCGTTTCTGTCTCCCTGGCTACTCAGCTTTCACTATCACAGTCGAGAGCAGAAGGCTCGTTATGCACAGTGAGCCGAAAAAATAGCAATGCAAAATAGTGGGCAGCAATAGAGCAGCTGAAGAGAACTTTTTAAAATTAACCAGCAGGTGATTGGTTGGTTGCTATGCGGCCCTAACAAACAACATTATGCTGGATAACTTCAGCAACTTCTGCTCCACCCACTATAGTATTTATTGTGTCTACGGTTCTGTGTGCCCAAGCAAGGTAGCAAGGTCAGAGCTGTGGATGCTGAATTGTGACGGGGGCAGAGCTGCGTGGGGCTGTTAGGTGAAGGTGGGTCAAGTTGCAGGGTGGGACAGAGAACACAGCTGTTCACATGTGCTGTGAAGGTGGGTGAAATTTACCACTGTGAAGGGGGTTCAGATCAGAACATAATTGTGAAGGGGAAACTGTCATGTGAAGGTTCTGATCAGGTTCTGAAGGTTCTGAAGGTTACATCAGCTTCTGAGGAAGCTGATGTAAGAAATGTGATTTTTAAATCAAAAGGTGGGTATAGTAGTAGTATGTATGCACCCTTCCAAATTCAAACTTGCCTGCTTTCATTTTGTGACTAGATTTTGAGGGATGCCGAGAAAGGGGTGAGAGCTCCGCCAACAGCATAGTTTGAAAGGGAGTCCTTCTCTCATCGATCACAGGGGGGGAAGAGAGAGGAGAACACATCGATAACAGCTTTGATTTGACATTGCCGTGTTCCCCGCCGCTTGCTGCCACATACATCCCCTCCTCCGGGACTTTTATCCTGTCCAATCCCAGGACGGGCGATCTGTAAATTAAAGTTTCCTGGCCATGGGGCAGGGCTGTTTAGTAGCGGGAAAACATCAATTGAAATGAAAGCGTTTATCGCTCTTTACCTGCAGCACATGTAGGCTGCATGGTGGGCACAGGGTGCATTGGTGGGCACAGGCTACATAGGTGGGCACAGGCAGGCTTCATTGGTGGTTTTGGATAAAGTTGGTGTTAATATTTTTTTTTAATATTTTATTCTGCATAAAACAATTTTGTGTCATTTAATGAGATAATTTATGAGGGCGTGTTTAGGGGTTGAATTAGGGGTGGGGCAAGCTAAGGGTTGGGTGTGGCAACTAACTGTTGGCTAGTAACCCTTGAGGCCTGGCTAGTAGCTAATTTAGCCCTGGTACTATGTATATGGGGGTTGTAGTAAATGATATGTAGATACTTGATAGCATATTTTACATATATTTTGTTAATCTTAAAAATTGCCAGAAATGTAACATCTGTTTTAACACATCAGCAACTTCTGATTATATTTTACAAGTCCTCAGTCCATTTTTGGTTGAATATTTGATTTCATAGTAGAAAATATTGTAGTTATACGACATATCTCAGGCAAAAATTGTAAATACAGCTGTTGACTTTTTCATGAACATTACCTTGACTCTTCACTCTTTCTTCCGTCTTTAACAGAAAGCTGCATTCAAGACCCTCCAGCATCGGCTTCTGGCAGGACCATTGCTCCTCCTCAGGGTAAGTGCATGATCTGGGAAGAAACAGGACACAGCACTAACTCCATTATCATCATGTACCCTATTTACACATAGGCATTTTCATGTAATACACCTAAAAGTTCAATTTAAAAATTCGTACAAAAATGACACCTCATACCTTTAGAACGTGACTGTGAAAGGGACACTGTGATTTGAAGGGGGATTGATATATCAAGGAGGACTGCGCAAACTGTGGAAATAAATGAGAGTGGCTGTGATGTCAGAGATTCATTCCTATCACAAAGATTTTTTGCTGAACTCCACCGTGTTGAAATTTTTTTTCTGCCTTTGGTTCTTTTAATGATTTTGAATTTAGTAGCCCTTATTGAAAGGTGTTCAACAGCTCTTTTGCGCTTTTTTTTTAAACTACCGTTAAGCCTATAATATCTATACATAATATCTCTATAACCTGTATGGTTTAGAAGATATTCGCCCTGCAAACCTAGCACGGCACACTAAATTACTTACAAGGTTATTAGCTCATAATGAGCTAGTATGCTGTGCATACTAGCTCATTATGCCTTTGCTTTACAGGTATTTTTTTATCTTTTAGTGGGTATAAAAGCGCTACAAAGGTTTTTGCAGTAGGATATCAAAAATACTACGATAATAAATTTAGAAGACATATGCCCTTTTTACCTGCAACCTACTGGGACCCTTTAAGAACTTTATCTTCAACATTATCTTCACTCTTTCTTCCGTCTTTAACAGAAAGCTTTTCAGGAGTTAAATGTGCGTGTCATATGCTGATAAATATGTTATCTAATAAAGAAAAAAGATTTTCTGTTTAAGGCATTTTCTGTTTCTGCAATTTTTATATTGTATTTATTTACTTCTATAAAGGTTATTTTATTAAATAACCTTTTAAATTTTTTTAACTTTAGGATATAAATGCAATGTGTAGATTTACCTAAATAAGTTTAAATTGATTTTTTGTTTTCTCTCAATCATTAATACAACTTATCCCCCCTCCCCAACTCAATCTTTCATTTGCTCCATTATTCAATATTACTACTACATAAAAGTCTAATCTGAATAAATTCATTACTATGAACGCTTTCATCATTCATCAAACTTTGCCTATCTTATCTATTTCAGATCAGCAATACCACCCTGAGAGGAGAGTACAGTGCAGCCCGCACTCTCCTGTTCTTCTTTTGGAGAGGCTGGAGATTCAGCCAGAGATTACCCCTATCATTCCCCAGACTCCTGATTTCTCCCCCGGCCCAGAGGAGGAGCACAGAGGACAAGGTTCATTCATTCAGCCACCCCATGCCCTGATGCCACCTACTGCTGTACCGCCTTTCCCAACTGTGCAGGAGATCATTCTGAGGGAGCTTATAGAATTAAGGTGTGACAACCGAAAACTACAACGAAAGGTCAAAAGGCTTACCCGGCTTACCCATCAGTTGAGCAGGCAGCAAACTGAGAGTTTTGAAATAATTTTGGCCCGGGCAAGCCAACAACACAATTAGGCATTGGACAGAGTATATTTTGTTTACTTGAAGATATTTCCAGACACATTGCTCCAATGCCTGGGAGCTACGATGAACATATAACCAACAAAGACGTTTTGAAAAATGAAGGCTAGACCTTCCTCTGCCCATCTCATCGCAAATTATTATGCAGAATCGATCTTTTTACTGTTCCTTGATTTTGGTAGAAACGTTTTCTTATGCTGCCAAGTTACACCTACCCAGCATGTGTGTTTGTAATTTCTATGAAAATATTTTTTTTTTGTGAATATAAAACTATTTTTGGTCTAATATTATTATTATTATTATTATTTATTTATATACATCATCACATTATCTGCTAAATTATTATGTATTCATTTCCCACACACAATAGTATTTTATTCCGAACTTCAAACTCTAAGGGCCAGATTCACAGAGTAGATACGACGGCGTATCTGCTGATTCGCCGTTGTATCTGTTGTTCTATCTATGCTATAGATAGCCATAAGATCCGACAGCTGTAATTGTTTTACACTGTCGGATCTTAAGATGCAATACCGCGGCCGCCGCTGGGGGGGAGTTTGCGTCGTAAACCAGCGCCGGGTATGCAAATTAGGAGTTACGGCGATCGACGGCGGTTTTTCGCGTTACATAGTTACATAGTTACATAGTTAGTCAGGTTGAAAAAAGACACAAGTCCATCCAGTTCAACCACAAAAAATAAAAAAACAAAAATAAAAAACACAGTAAAATCCTATACACCCAACTCCATTCCCACAGTTGATCCAGCGTTCGCTACGTCGCCGCTAGTCTAGTTTCACGTCGCAAAGTTAGTCTTTTTTTTTTGGTGCCCTAACTTTAGTCAGCAAGCGTATTGCTGTCTAAAAGTATGGCCGTCGTTCCCGAGTTGAAATTTTAAAAATAACGTCGTTTGCGTAAGCCGTCCAGTAATACGGAATTACGCTACGCGCGTCGCCGTTCGAAAAAATGACGTCACGGCGCGCAATGCACGACGGGAGTTCGGAAACGGAGCATGCGTGGTAGGTCCGGCGCGGGAGCGCGCCTAATTTAAATGGCACACGCCCATTTAAATTGTCCCGCCTTGCGCCGGAGGCCGCCGGCGTAGGTTTGCATCGCAAGTGCAAGTACTTGCGATGAAAAATTGCGGCGGTGTAACGTATCTATGATACGTTACGCCGCCGCTCTTCTATGTGAATCTGGCCCACACAGTCTACCTTAAACTATTCATTTATATTTTAATGTTTCCCCACTGTTAGTGGACACTGGACAGTAAAACAACACAGGAAGCAGGGGGGGGGGATACTAACAGCAGTGGGAGTGTGGATACTGGAATAAGATAGCCAGGGTGAAAAATTATAGACCGAGGGGCTAGGGAGGTAGCGGAGGACAATATAAGTAGACATTAGGGAAAAACATGTATCCCACTATCACATCTTGTAAAGACACGTGGAGGCATTTTGCAATTTTGTATCTTCAAATGGTATGCAGCAGAGCTGAGTTAGGCAGAGAATGTACCCGATCGGCAGGGATGGACTGGGACAAAAATTTGGCCCTGGACTTCATCCAGACTGGCCCACTTTGACAGGACAACTCCCGCACCCCCCCCCGGCCACCCAAGCCCCCTCTCCCCCTTCACTAGCCCCTAGCCGTTCTACTTTATTAGAGTAGAACGGCTGGTACTGGTACTCTTATAGGCAGTACCACTGGGGAAGCTAGACATTATTTCACCCGGGGCAAAGAATCAGTTTGGTGCCCCCCCCCTTATGGGACAAGATTAGGCAGAAGTGAGAAACTCCCAGGCCATAGCTGTTAAATCAGCTGTCCGTCCCCTCCCCCATGCTCCTCTGTCGTCCCCCCTTGCTCCTCTGGTCCTCCCTCTGCTTCTTTGTTCCCCCCCAGGTGAGCGCTGTGGGTAGGGAGAGACAGAGGAGCTGAGGGGGGCGGCGGTCTGCTGTCACTGAAGCCGGCCCACTGAGCCATCGGTCCACCGGGAAACTCCCTGTAGTCCCAATGGCCAGTCCATCCCTGCCGATCGGTAAACTAATGAGAAAATATCTGCTTTCGCTGCAATGGAATTTTAATCACTATTCCAAAAGATAATACAGTTCCCAGTCTCCCTGTTCTTACCTTGCATGGAGCTGAGCAGCATTCAGATCCCTGGTGGTCAGAATGGAATCAAAATACCAGGGCCAAGATAAAGCATGAGTTTAGATTTGTAGCTCTGGGAAGTGTGGAGGTGATACACTGACAATGGCATAGAAGAAATTATTTCGATGTCAAAAAACCTAAAATAAGTAACACAACTGTATTCCATATATACATCAAAATAACATTTTTGCACATTATGCATTCCATGACACACACCAATATACTTACTCACACCCACTTAAAATATACATATACACAGTGACACACACTGACCCATAAAGACGACACACACTTTAACTGACAGACACACTGGCCAATAAATGAAGTGCCTTGTAAACAAAGCCAGACTGACCCAGACACTTAATCACAGAAAAACACAGACATACTCACATTGACCCTTAAACACACAGACTAACCCCATACTCACTCACACACAATGACAAATAAATGTGATTTATTTAAAAAAAAAAGTCATACAAGTATATCATTATAACATCCTAAGTGGGGTTTACTCTTAGTCTTAATACTTACTATGAAGTGCTGAAAAAACCTCATGTGTTTTTCTATTTGCTTCCTCCTCATCCACATCCAGGTCCAATGTTAGGCATGCATGTGAGACATGACGTCAGTAAATTGCAACTGCAAAAAAAGAGAGAGGGATATAAATTAGAAGAAATAATTAATGGAATGATGGAAGGTGAGTAGGGGAAAATTGATAAGCCACTCACGTGTTTAAGGGTGCCACAGGCAACATACTTAACCAGGATTAAATCCATAGTGTGGTGAGATGTCTTCCAAACGTGAACTGTAATATTTCTTCTTTGAGGGCAGGTGGCAGCAGTCTGCACTGCAGCAAGAGCACAGTAGGAGGAGAGCCCCAGTGTTTGTGGGAGTATTGCGAGCCGTGGAATTGTGGAGTAGGTTTCTTTATGGAATGGTAGCTTTTTTTTTTTGTGGCTTAATTTCAGAGCCAAGGAGTCAAAACATTACTCCAAAAACGAATGAAAAATAAACAAACTAACCCCAGCTTGGGTTGATAACATTCTTGCAAACGGTGGTAGTAGATATTGGATTTGTGAATGTAAACAAAAACTATTATTATTTATTAATTATTATTATTATTATTATTATTATTATTATTATTATTATTATTATTACCCTTATGCATAGATCTACTTCAATTCAAACGTTTGCAAGTTGTAAGATGTGATGGGAAATAATAAAATCAACAAAAACAAACATAGTGCATGTCAGGATTCAAAATAGATATATCAACAGAAATGAATAAATATATAGTACTTTTAGCTACCTGGAAGACTATATTAATGCTTACCTGTATGTAGGTGCTTGAAATACCTCCATTCATGGTTTAGGGGATAATTTAGAACGATCGTGCATTTTCTTAAGGTGGTCATGCCAGGACTGGCAGACCTGCGTGCATAGCATAGAAGCTGATTATGTAATACTCACCTGCGATCAAAGCCCCCGCTGCAGTGGCCGACACATCATCGGGCAGCAGCATGTAGGCCCGGAGTTACTTCCGGGTTTTGCGCTGTGATTGCCCAGAGACGCTAAACCTGCACGTTTAACAGCGGGATTACATGTCGCCAGCCGTTGTGTCGGCCACCGCAGCAAGGTTTTCGCCGATCAGTGGTATTACATAATGAGCTAGTATGCTATGCATACTAGCTCATTATGATATAGTATGCAGGTATTTGCCTTTGTCTTGCACGTATTTTATTTTTGTATTTTATTTAAAGTGGGCTTGCAACCACATTATTAAATATTTGTATTTCAAAAGCTAAAATCTCAAAGTTAGAGATTGAGAGCCTAACAAGCTAGGATCACCCTTACAGTATAAACTCTTTTTTCATGTTTACAACCTCTGAATTATTTGGGGGGGGGGCCTGGGGTCAGGAAATTATAAAAAAAAATAGTAAATAAAATGTTGAGGTAATCAATGTTGCCCACCCAACAAAAAATAAATCTTTGAATTATATAGACTGTGGCTGATCACAGCTTCTCATGCTTGCTGTATCTACATTGTGATTGATACTTTATCGTATATTGTATTCATGTAACATTACTTTTGGTACATACAGTATATCATGACATGCACTATATTTGGTTTTGTTGTATTTATTTTTTGGCATCGCCATCTATACTTGGAACAGGTAAATTATTAACAATATCTTTATCGATTTGATAAACATAAGAACTTAAGAAGTAGTATAATTAGAATTATTCTGTTGTAAAGCTTAGTTCTGGGTAGCCCAGCTTTGGAAGATTGACTTTCAGAAATGCCATCTGCTCCATCAGCTGTGGGGCCAGCTGGGACCTCTGTGGGCACAGAATATTTCCTGTGATAGAAAATACACGCTCACTTTGCACAGAGGTCGGGGGGCAAGAAAGTAGCTCTTGTGCCACCACAGAAAGAGCAGGCCAAATACCCCTTTTCTCATCCCAATACTCTAATGGATCTGTAGTGGAGGCCAAATGGGGTTCAGACAAGTATAATTTAACATGATCTGACACAATGCTTCTTTTCATGGTGGGCATTTTTGTGGGTCCAACTAAAGTATGTAATGCCAAACTCCAAACGTCAGGTCTTCTAGTGGAATGCTCAGCAGTGGTTGTACTAATAACAGTAGGTGATGGTGGCACAATGTCACTATCAGGCTCCTCCTGATCTTCTTCCTCTTCACCCTCTGCCGGCCTAAACAATTTTCGGTGACTGTCAAACACCCTCTGAATTAATAGATCCCTATAGGTGGTAAGGGAACTCTGAATTATTGCCATTTTTCCTTTAATGCGTGGATCGCACATAGAGGCAAGCATTAGCTCAGGGCATGCCTCTATGAGCTCGTTCATCCTTCTATTCAATTGTCCCCTCAGTCTCTTTATAATTGCAGCTACATCTTGAACTATGCCGCCAGGCAAGGGCTCGCTTTTGTTTAGAAAGCCATCCATCTTAGTGATAAGATAGATGTAGAGAGGGATTACTTGAGCCAGACTTGCATTCTCTAGGCTCAATTTTTCTGTTACATCTCGGAAGTGGCTAAGCACAGCCACCACCTGACTAATTATTTTCCACTCCTCCCTGCTTATTGGCCTTGCTACACCAATAACATGTTCATTTGACATGGCGTGTATTGGCTTTTGCTGTTCCATGATACGTTCGAGCATCTCCAAAGTGGAGTTCCAACGGGTGGCTACATCTACCTTCAAGCGGTGCTGTGGAACGCAAGCCTTACTCTGCTCAAGTCTGAGTATGTGACTGTCTTTCACACTACGATGAAAATGGGCTGCTATTTTTCTACAACTGTCTAAGATAGCAGACAATTTTGAGGTTTCACTTTCATCGTCCAAAGCAGACTTCACAACGAGATGCAGGGCGTGTGCAGAGCAACGAATGCCAACAAATCTGCCATCTCGCACTGCCTTGAGCATGTTTGCTGCAGCATCAGTGACTATAAAGCCCATCTTTGCCCGTGTGCCTGACTCCTCCCCAAGCCACTGCGCCACCATTTTCTGAAGTGCACGTAAAATATTTACAGCAGTGTGCTGGTCGTCCATGACTTCAGCATGCAACAAGAATGTGCGTTGCCCATGCTCAGGAGGTTCTGCTGCCTTAGCACCTGTGCTTCTCATTCCTGCTTTTGGTTTGTTTGGTTGTGACTCCTTGGGCTGCCACCAGTGAGCCGTCAATGACAAAAAGGCATGTTGCCCACTGGGAGCGCTCCACAAGTCTGTAGTAAAATGGACAGACTGGCCAGCTGCTCTGCCCAGCTCCTCTTTCAGTAATCCAACACAGGAATTATATAAAGAGGGTACAATTTTCCTACTAAAGGTAGTACGGCAGGGGAGAACATAGTGAGGTGCAACCACCTTCATGAGGTTTTTAAATGTATGTCCTTCAACTATATTAAAGGGTGCTCCCCCAACTGCTATAAGTTCCCCTATCAGACGGGTGATTTTAAGGGACTGTTGACGAGACATACCCCTTGATTGGAAACTGGGAAATTGTTGCAGCGTGGGCTGCTGTAAAGGAATGGGGCGACATGTGTCAACTACACAAGAAGTCCCTTCATCTTCCTGCCCCTTGTTGAGCCTTTTGGGGTTAATGGCAGCAGTAGTGTTGCTGCTTCCTCTCTTTTTACTAGGTGGAGCTGCAACTCCACTTTCTTCTCTCAGCAGCACCGGTGTATGGTGTGCACGGAAATGGTAATTCATCCCGGCATTGGTTAAATGGGCTATGTCTCTCCCACGGCTCACTTCCCTGCCACATAATTTGCATTTCACCATGCGCCCGTCACCAACAGTAACAAAATGTTCCCATATTTTTGATCTGCGGTTCCCAGTGGCCGGTGAGGATTGTTTTACAATTGCCTCTGGCTGATGGGTATGTGCAGCTTCCGTGTCTTTGGAGGAATTTGGTGGACTAACAATGGTGGCAGTTGCACTACTTGGATATGAAAGACATTTAGGCAAAACAACTAAGCCTGAAGAGGTTTGTAATGGTGCAGGCAATTTTTTTTTTGAAGGTGAGGAGTCGGGAAATAACAGAGGGGACTCAGGGGCAGAGGAGTAAGGACTCATAGATATAATATCCTCATGAATTTGGTTTACAAGTTGTGCATTATCCTCTATATTAAAATCTAAATCAATTCCTTCAAGGTCAAGGCCTTCAAGGGTCAGACTCTCAGGTAATTCTACTTTAGCAGCATCCTGTTCTGCCAGGTGCCTACTTGGATTAGGATTAGATACTGAACTATGAGAATGAAAAAAGATGCTGCTATTATCTGTTTCCAATATATTGTGTGCTGTTTTTACATCTGGAGGCTGAGCAATTTGCTCCTCCTCAAGCTGTAAAATTTCAAGTTTTGGCTGCCTAAAATTATGGACACTAGCAACAACCTTTGCAGGAACTGCCCGTGACCGGCATGTCTTGTAAAAAACATCTGGGGTTACAGTTGGCCTATATTCAGAAGTTGTTGTTGCTGTGTCACACTCAACTTTTTCCTCTGTTGCTTTCCTCATGGTGAGAATGTGAGAATAAGTGGGAAAAGTACAAAAATTTTTTATATTAGAAATATTATTATTGTGTTTTTTTTCAGAAAAAAATACAAATGATAATGTATTCTGAAAAATAAAGGTATTGAGGACGGAGTATGATTGTTGATTTATCAGGCCTTACACAATTGGTCAGGATTAAAATGCAACAAAGCTCTACTAATCAACTTCTACCACCACCATTTATATCTTAGTAGAGTACTGGCTGCTGCCTGGGCTGGCCTAGTACTAGACTATAATGGCACTGGTGGCTATGCTAAAGTAAAAAAAATATATAGGCAAGATAATAAAACACAGTCCTACACTGTCTCACAAAAGGGGAAACAATAACTGCAGAAAATATGAGAAAAAATGAATAGTAATCAGTGAGCACTGCATAATAAGTATAAATGTATAATTTCTAAGTGTCACCAATGAGTGAGTCACTGAGTCACAAATCCAACACCACACACACCCTGTCTAGAATGCAGTCTGACGTAGGAGAAAACTAAAATATGTCAGAGATATTTACAATTACAAATCTAGGAATGAGAATCTAGAGTATGCTTAAGAAGTTCTCTATAACAACTACAAATTAGCTCTAAGATCCACAAAACCGGTGCAACCTACCCAAAGACACCCTATCTGGACTCTGGATGGAATGAAATGCAGTCTAGCCTAGAAAAAGACACAAGGTCAAGGAGCCACTAGATAATGAGAAAGAAGCTCATTGGGGGAAGGAACAAACCTCTTCAGGGGAAGGGACAGGGCTGAGTGGCTATTGGTCAATGTCCAGAAGTATTTTAGGAGAAACGAAACTGAAATTACCTTATTTATTAAAATTAGTTGTTTTCATTTACGTTTTACGAAGATTCGTAAGTTATTTTTCGTTAGATTCGATTTTCGTATTTTATTCTTTGTTCGGCATTTTAGTTGTTTTCATTTCGTTATTCGACTATTAGTAATAGTAAGTTTGCATTTTCGTTTATTTTTTCGTAATTATGATTTTATGGGGGGTGTTCGGTGTTTTCGTTAATTCTGTGTTTTCGTTCATTTTTTCTTTCGTTGTTTCTGCTTTTTTACATTTAACAGTTTCGTATATTCGTTGTTTTCCATATTCGTTAACTAGGGAAATATCGTTATTCGTTATAATTTTAGCTAAGCCGTTCGTTCATTCGTTGGTTACCGAATCAACGAAAATAACGAAAAATAACGGAAAACGTATTCGTAACTTAAAAAACTGCACATGTCTAGCCTTGATTTTGAAATTAAAAACGACTTACTACCCCGGAGAAGTCTGCCCTGCTTGGCTCATTCAGGAGAATTTACACACCATTATTGATGGTTTACGCTACCTAGTCAACCGCTCACTCCAACATGGGATTGTTCCAACAACTCTAAAACATGGCTTTCTGACTCCACTTCTAAAAAAAGCCAGCTTGGACTCGACCGACACTAACAACTTCCGACTGTCACGGAAGCATGAATCAGACGTACAACAATAGATAAATGAAATAGGAAGGCTTTATTGAAAACCAAACAGCAAGGTAAAAGTCCAAACGGATGATCAAACAGTGCAGAGTCTTCCACCAGAGCCAGGGAACAGGAGCCCGAAGGATAGTCCGAACGAAGCCAGGGATCAGGAGCCAGAAAGGTAGTCCGAACGAAGCCAGGAATCAGGAGCCAGAAGGGTAGTCCGTGGAAGCCGGGTCGGTAACCAAAAGCAGCAGCACAATCTCAGGAGCATGTGAATACAAGAGGACCAAGCAAGGAACTGAAGCAACAGACCTCCTATATATATGCAAGGCATCCAGCTCCTCCCAGTGGGAAGGAGGAGCCGCAGGGTGTGGTAAGTTATAAGAAGCCCAGAAACCAACATGGCCGCCAGCACATGTCAGATGAAAGAAGCCAGCAAGAGGTAAGACCATGACAGTACCTCCCCCTCAAGGGCCCCTCCTCCGCGGCGCAAAAAATGGTTTCTGGGGGAAGCGCGCGTGGAAGTCTCGGAGCAAGGCAGGAGCATGGACATCTGCGGAGGGAACCCAGGAACGCTCCTCTGGACCATAACCACGCCAGTGGACCAAAAACTGCACCCGACCACGGACCAAGCGTGAGTCCAGGATATCGCTCACCTCATACTCCTCATGATCGCCCACCTGGACCGGACGAGGCCGAGGAACCGAGGAGGTGAAGCGATTGCACACCAGTGGTTTCAACAGGGAAACGTGAAACACATTGGAGACCCGCATGCCAGGTGGAAGCGCAAGGGCATAGGCAACCGGGTTTACCCTGCGAAGCACTCGGAAGGGACCAACAAAGCGAGGAGCCAGCTTGGGAATGGGCACTCGAAGGTTGAGGTTGCGAGTGGACAACCATACACGGTCTCCGACCTGGTAGGAAGGAGCAGGCGCCCGTCTGCGATCAGCCTGGAGTTTCTGGCGCTGCGCAGAGACCTCAAGGGACCTCTGGATCTGTATCCAAGAAGCACGTAGAGCGGATCCTCCACAGCCGGAATATCTTGGGGAGAGAATGACTCCGGTAACACGGCAGGTTGGAACCCATAATTGGCCATGAAGGGAGACGTCCCAGAGGAAGAGTTCACCGCCGTGTTCCTGGCAAACTCAGCCCAAGGCAGAAGGTCAACCCAATTGTATTGATGATCGGAGACATAGCAACGAAGGAATTTCTCCAGGGCCTGATTGGATCGTTCTGCGGCCCCATTGGACTGAGGGTGGTAGGCCTAGGAGAAGGAGAGATGAATCCCCAACTGGGAGCAAAAGGCACGCCAGAACCTGGACACAAACTGACTCCCCCGATCCGACACTATCTCCTTGGGCAAACCGTGCAACCGGAAGACCTCCCTGGCGAAAACCGTGGCCAACTCTTGTGCAGAGGGTAATTTCTTGAGAGGAACACAGTGGCACATTTTGGAAAACCGATCCACAATCATGAGAATGACCGTATGGTCTTGGGATGCAGGAAGGTCCACAATGAAGTCCATCCCAAGGTGTGACCATGGGCGCTCCCCGGTAGCGATGGGTTGCAGAAGGCCCAACGGAAGGTGCCGAGGGGATTTACTCTGGGCACAAACAGAGCATGCCGCTACATATGCGGCGATGTCAGAACGTAGAGAAGGCCACCAGAACAAACGTGAAACAGCCCAGGACAGCTGATTCTTTCCAGGATGCCCCGCGGTCTTGGAGTTATGGTAGGTTCGCAACAACCGAGTGCGCAACTCCTCAGGCACAAAACATCTGCCGTTGGGTCTCCCAGAGGGAGCACCAGATTGGGCCGCCAAAATCTGCTCTCCAAGGGGAGAGGTCAGGCTGGTGCGAATGGCGGCCAGGATCTGATTAGGAGGTATGACCGAAGTCGGTATCGATTCCTCCCTGGACAGCTCGGAGTATTGACGTGATAAGGCATCTGCCCTGACGTTCTTGGAACCGGGTAGGTAAGAGACCACGTAATTAAAACGTGACAGGAACAGAGCCCATCTGGCCTGACGTGGTGTCAATCTCTTGGCCTCAGAAAGGTAAGTCAGATTCTTGTGGTCCGTCAGGATGAGAACCGGAACCACCGAACCCTCGAGCAAATGCCTCCACTCCTTGAGAGCCTGTACGATGGCCAACAACTCTCTGTCACCAATCTGGTAGTTACATTCCGCGGGAGACAGTTTCCGGGAGTAAAACCCACAGGGAAGCAGAGGACCCTCTGGTGTTCGACGCTGAGACAGAAGGGTGCCTACTCCCGTCTCAGACGCGTCCACCTCGAGAACAAAGGGCAACCCAGGGTTGGGATGAGACAGTATTGGAGCCGACACAAAGGCAGATTTTAGAGCCTCAAAAGCCCGGATGGCCTCGGGCGGCCAGACCTGGGAATTACTGCCCTTCCTGGTCAGATCCGTGAGAGGCTTGGCCAGCGTGAAGAAGTCCCTGATGAACTTCCGATAATAATTGGCGAAGCCCAAAAAGCGCTGCAGGGAACGAAGACCACTGGGCTGGGGCCACTGTAAGACAGCCGAAACCTTCTCAGGGTCCATGGAGAACCCCTCAGCGGAAATGATGTAACCTAAGAAGGTTACCTGGGACCGGTGAAATTCGCATTTCTCAAGCTTACCGAACAGCTTGTTCTCTCGTAACCGTTGCAACACTCGCTTGACATCCAGAATGTGGGCCTCCATGGATTCAGAATATACCAAGATGTCATCCAAATAGACCACCACACACTGCTGCAACAGGTCACGGAAAACATCGTTGATGAATTTCTGAAAGACTGCGGGCGCATTGCACAACCCAAAGGGCATAACCAAGGATTCATAATGACCGGTCCTGGTGTTGAACGCGGTCTTCCACTCATCACCAGCCTTGATCCTTACCAGGTTGTTGTGCCGCCCTCAGGTCGAGTTTAGTAAACACCGTGGCCCCTTTCAGGCGATCAAACAACTCGGAAATCAAGGGTATCGGGTATGCATTCTTGATCGTGATGCGATTAAGGCCTCTATAGTCGATGCAAGGCCTCAACTCTCCGCCCTTCTTTTTCACAAAGAAAAATCCAGCCCCTGCCGGGGACGAGGATTTGCGAATGTGACCACGGGAAGCGCCTCCTTCACGTACTCCTCCATGGCCTCATTCTCCGCAACCGACAGTGGATAGACCCTGCCACGAGGAGGAACGGCACCAGGTTGTAACTCTATGGCACAATCGTATGGGCGGTGCGGAGGCAGGGCAACAGCGCGCACCTTATCGAATACATCCCGGTACCCCTCGTATTCAGGAGGCAACACAGAGTCCGAGGAAGTACACAACAACTTGACAGGCCCATGGATGCAACTAGCCCCACACTGTGGTGACCACGAGAGGATCTCGGCCGATCTCCAATCGAAAGTCGGATTATGCTTCTGGAGCCAGGGGTACCCCAAGACCACCGAGTAGTGTGGAGACGAAATGACCTGAAGGCAGGCCGACTCCCTGTGAACGGCCCCAATGGCTATCCCCACTGGAAGGGTCTCATGAGTCACTTGTGACGGCTGGAGGGGTCTGCCGTCTATCGCCTCGAGAACCAGCGGGGAAACTCGAGCCTGCAGAGGAATGGAGTTGGCGGCAGCGAACTTACTATCAATGAAAAGTCCACCAACGCCTGGGTCGTCACCGAGCCCCCGACCCAGGAGAGAACAACGGTGATCAGTGGTTTATCAGCACGGGAAACCAGGGACGAAGAGACTCCACCCAAGATCTGCCCCCGACAGGATCTCAGGTGCGAGCGTTTCCCGGACGGTTCGGACATGCCAACCGAAAATGCCCACCGAGACCACAGTACATGCATCGGCCCTCGCGTCTCCGGAGTGCCCTCTCCCCCTCGGACAGGCGAGCAAACCCCAGCTGCATGGGTTCACCCCCAGACATGTCAACTCCAGGAGGCGTGGGAGGAGAGGGAGGCACGGGTGGGACAGCAAACGTAGGCGCCAATCTGTTAGGAGACCTCCGCAGGCTCTCCTTAAAGGAAGGTCTCTCCCTGAGTCTGGTGTCAATCAATATCAGGAAAGAAATAAGAGCCTCGAGCTCCACTGGTAGGTCCTTAGCTGCAACCTCATCCTTCAAGGCATCCGAGAGACCATGGGAGAAAGCAGCGACCAGAGCCTCATTATTCCAGCCCACCTCTGCTGCCAGGGTATGAAACTCAATGGCGTATTCGGCTACCGATCGTGAACCCTGTCTGACGGACATAAGGAGCTTCGCAGCAGAGGCAGAGCGAGCCGGTACATCGAATACCTTCCGAAGAGAAGCAACAAAACCGGAAAACTCGGCAACCACCGGATTGTTGTTCTCCCATAAAGGGCTGGCCCAGGCCAAGGCCTTGTCCGAGAGCAGCGAGATCAAGAAGCCCACCTTAGATCTCTCAGTAGGAAAGGCATGTGGCAGCAACTCGAAATAAATGCCCACTTGGTTAAGGAAACCTCGGCACTGAGTTGGCTTTCCCCCGAAGCGCTGCGGAAGGGGGGCAGAACCGGTCATACCCCGAGACACCGCAGGCGCAACAGGTGTCGTGGTAGACTCTGGCGCATCAACCGGAGCGGCAGTAGGAGCGGGCCCAGGAGCGACAACCGGCCTATCGGCAATGGGAGCGAGATGAGCCGTGCGTGCAAGCAGGGTTTGCAACGCCTGAGCGAACTGACCCAGCAGGTGATCCTGCTGATCAAGTCTGGCAACCAGCATGGGTAGCGAAGGTGGCCCTGTACCGTCAGAATTCATGGCTTGGTCCTAATGTCACGGAAGCATGAATCAGACGTACAACAATAGATAAATGAAATAGGAAGGCTTTATTGAAAACCAAACAGCAAGGTAAAAGTCCAAACGGATGATCAAACAGTGCAGAGTCTTCCACCGGAGCCAGGGATCAGGAGCCAGAAGGATAGTCCGAACGAAGCCAGGGATCAGGAGCCAGAAAGGTAGTCCGAACGAAGCCAGGAATCAGGAGCCAGAAGGGTAGTCCGTGGAAGCCGGGTCGGTAACCAAAAGCAGCAGCACAATCTCAGGAGCATGTGAATACAAGAGGACCAAGCAAGGAACTGAAGCAACAGACCTCCTATATATATGCAAGGCATCCAGCTCCTCCCAGTGGGAAGGAGGAGCCGCAGGGTGTGGTAAGTTATAAGAAGCCCAGAAACCAACATGGCCGCCAGCACATGTCAGATGAAAGAAGCCAGCAAGAGGTAAGACCATGACACCGACCCATTTCAGCGTCTCACTTTTTAGCTAGAGTTATCGAAAGAGTGGCTCTTCTCCAGCTCCAAACTCATTGTGAGTATGGCCTGCTCTTCCACGATCTACAGTCGGGCTTCCGCCCTGGGAGGGGAACCGAGCTGGTAGCTTTGTCCACTCGAGAGAAGCTCCTTAACGTGGTGGATGCGGGCGGGTCGGCAGCCCTGGTGCTGCTCGACCTGTCTGCAGCCTTTGACACCGTGGATCACTCCATCCTGCTATCCAGACTCGAGTCCTCTTTCGGGCTGGGAGATACTGCCCTTGCTTGGTTCCGTGATTTTTTAACAGCTCGCACCCACGAAGTTAAGATGGGCTCTTTTCTTTCCCCGATTACCACAGTGGAGAATGGGGTCCCTCAGGGATCAGCCCTGTCCCCCATTCTCTTCAACATTTATCTTAGGCCTTTACCCGACATTATTGCTAAACATGGTCTCTGGTTCCATTTGTACGCGGACGACGTCCAGTTGGTAGCCGATGATCTAATTTACCCTGACATGCCCTTAAGATTGGCCAATTGTCTGCGCGACATTTACCACTGGATGACCATCAACAAACTGTGCCTCAATGGTAACAAAACAGAGGTCATGATAGTTGGAAATAGTTGGAGATAGTTGGCAAGACCGACTTTCTTCAAAATTGGCCCACTGAGTTGGGCTTGACACCAAATCCGAAAGATAAGGTGACGGTCCTGGGGGTTATCCTTGACGACAAACTAAGTATGATTCCCCAGGTTAGACAATCGTTTTCGAGAGCCTCCCATTTTCTACGACTTATCCGCAAGGCAAAACATCTCCTGACCCAAGACCAGAGGAAAGACGTCCTACTAGGCATTCCAATGAAATGGTCTAAGAAACTGCAGCTGGTGCAGAATCAAGCAGCCAGGCTTGTCTACAATCTCCAAAAGCAAGACCATATCAGCCCTGTGCTCAAAGAACTTCACTGGCTCCCTGTTACAAAACGTGCCGATTTTAAAATCCTCTGTCTGATCTACAGGGGCTACCACCAGCTGGGCCCACAGTTCCTATCAGATCTGACTCCACACTATATACCTAGACGCTGTCTTCGCTCAGCCGACAAAGCTCTACTCATTGGCAATACTGACAGGCTAATTTCTATAGGAGGAAAACGGATTGGCTCCGCGGGGGCGACTCTCTGGAACCAAATCCCGCTTAACATTCGCATCTCCCGAAGCCTATATACGTTCAGGAAGAAGCTGAAGACCTGGCTATTCTGCCAAGCATTTCAATCCTAGGCCAATTTTTCTTCGCTGATTTATTGTCTTTTTCTCCCTTTTCTTTTATTTATACTCCCCTCGCCAGAACATCCGGGTTATTTTGTCACAAAGCGCTTTGGCACCTCCGACCGGTGGTATATGCGCACTTCCCAAACAAATAGTAATAAATAAATAAATAAATCTTCTGAACAGAGGCACAGACAGCAAAACAAATGTTACAGGGGTGATGATAACCTTTCCTTGATATCCAAAAAGTTTAAAAATAGATGTTTTGGTTGGAGCTACACTTACAAAATGCAACTGATCTAAATTACAAACAGATTCAACTTAAAAACAAACTTACAGTCCCTGTCTTTCTCCGGACCACCTGTATACTGCTGTTCAGAGTATATAGGGCCTGGGGGGCCCACCCCTTTTTTTGGTGCGGGGTTCCCCTTATTATACATACAAGACCCAAAAGGCCTGGTAATTGGCTGGGGGGGAGGGGGGTACCCATGCCATTTTTCTCAATAATTTTCATCTATATTGCCGGGACCCGACATTACATTAAAGCCGCAAGCAGTTTTAAATTACTTTTTTTCCTTTAGAAATGTCATTTTGTGCAAGGACTGTTCTAAACACGGGAAACACATGCCACTTCACAGGCATACTATAGACACGCCCAAGGTATGATATTTAAAGGAATATTTCACTTTTATTTTTTCACTTTTAAGCATCATTAAAATTACTGCTCCCGAAAAAACAGCAGTTTTTAAAACTTTTTTTTGGATTGATAAATGTCCCCTGGGGCAGGACCCAGTCTCCAAACCCTTTTTAGGACAATAACTTGCATATTAGCCTTTAAAATTCGCACTTTTGATTTCTCACGTTCGAGTCCCATAGACTTAAACAGTGTTCGAAAGTTCGTACAAACGTTCGGTTCCTTTGCATATTCTGGATGCGAACCGAACCGGGGGGTGTTCGGCTCATCCCTACTCAGGACATTAGCTTCCTACAGGACATTTTTGGGTAGGTGCTAATACATAGTTAAAATAATACAGAAGAACAAATAGGATAATAGTATTGCAATGTATATATTGCATTTTAGAGTAGAGTAGAGCAGAGTATTTTCAGTCTTGAAAGAACATATATAACCATGCTACATAAATGCTTGCCTGGTAAACCCCAAGACCAATAGGAGATGACAACAACACATAACGACAAACTTCAGAACCAAGATAAATCCTTTCCACCGATTGGATGAGAGCACTAAGGCACATGTATAGCCTTACCATGGAAGGGAGGAGGGAACCTCACTTCTAATACAATCAGAGATATCAATGATTCTATGAATAAAAAACATGTAAGGCACTATGAGACCCACTTTTTATTCAGTTTAAAGCGTTGAGATGGTGAATATGTATTTCATAATTATCTAATGGTGAATCAGTCCCATTGGAGAAAAGAGGTGCTGTATCTCAGATATTTTATCACTTATGATGATATCTGAAATCTAGGAGAGGGAGGACAAAGAAACACTAAGAAGGGGGAAAAATAAGGAGGCACATATATCCATAAGCCCAAATAGACTTCATATTGGGGAACATTATATATTATGCTTACCAAGACTGACATTTGTATGTTTAATCCAGAGAGTGCGTCAAATATGTATCACTTCTACGAGCCTATAGGCAGCAGCTTGGAACATACATAGAGCCTAGAAAGACAGGCCATGAAAAAAGAGCCACCTACTTAGAAATTTTTGGTAAAGCATTAAGCTAGGATAGTATAGCTGAGAGCAATTTACTCAAAAGTAAAGTTAAAGGATGGGGATTGTGGTCTGTGTTCTCATTGTAGAGATATTCTCTTGATTTGAGCTTCGAGTTCGAGTCGAACTCATGTTCGACTCGAACATTGCCTGTTCGGCAAACAAAGAACAATTTGGGGTGTTCGCGGGAAATTCGAAAACCTGCTAATTTTAAAGGCTAATATGCAAGTTATTGTCCTAAAAAGTGTTTGGGGACATGTATCAATGCAAAAAAAAGTTTTAAAAACACAGTTTTTTCAGGAGCAGTGAATTTAATAATGATAAAAGTAAAACAATAAAAGTGAAATATTACTTTAAATTTCGTACCTGGGGGGGTGTAAAGTTAGCATGTGAAATAGTGCATGTTTCCCGTACATAGAACTGTCCCTGCACAAAGTGTCATTTCTGAAAGGAAAAAAAGTATTTTAAAACCAGACTTGCGGCTGTAATGAATTGTCAGCTCTGGCAATCCAGAGAGAATTCATTCATAAAAAAAAAAAAAAAAGCGTGGGGGTCCCCCCAAATTCCATTACCAGGCCCTTCAGGTCTGGAATAGATATTAAGGGGAACCCCGCCGTCAATTTAAAAAAAAATGACGTGGGGTTCCCCCCAAATATCCACCCCAGACCCTTCAGGTCTGGTGTGGATTTTAAGGGGAACTCCACCCCAAATTTAAAAAAAAAAATGGCGTGGAGTTCCCCCAAAAATTCACACCAGACTCCTTATCCGAGCACGTTAACCTGGCCGGCCGCAGAAAAGAGGGGGGGACAGAGTGCGTCCCCCCCTCTCCTGAACCGTACCAGGCCACATGCCCTCAAGGGAAGGGAGTCACCGCTCCAGGTGGGTCTTGTGAGCAATTAAGGAACTTCTCAGGAACCAAGGTGCTGGCAATGCATGAGGCAAATGTAGAGGATTGGGAGAAGATGGACAGCCGCACTCAAAAAGAACTTCAAAAAGTTGTCTTTATTTGATAAAAATATACATGCAAAACAAAACACAGCCACAGGAAGGGACAGCCGACATGTTTCGCACTATGTCAGTGCTTAGTCATGGCTGATATGTGATTAAAATCCTTCAAAATTTATATGATACCTGAACAAAAACATGTGACCACTATTAGCCAATACTGAGTGGGGGTAAATTGGTGGAGAACACACCCAATTTTAATTAGGTAACAGGGGTCACGTGTGTGCAGGGAAATCCAAAAACAGACCTATACATGTACATAAAACTAATTGTTTTCATAATGCATACACTTTCATGAAAAAGATACAAATATGAAAATTAAAATATATAAATATATACAAATGCATTACCTCCAGTTAATACCATTTAGTATAGATGAAATTCCTACAAACTAACAAGATACATGGGTCCACATAAAAAGACTAGACTGTGTAAGAATGCATATGTGCATTACTAGTGATTATGTGTAGAATATAAGTAGAAAAAACAAAAAAAGAAATATATAATAAAGAATGCATTATGTGTACCTAAGTGAATATGTATGGAGTGAAAAGTGAATATAAGGTCCTTACAGTGATGGTAGCTAATGAAGTAAATATAGACACATATAAGTTAGAATGTAGTGTCTTGTTATAGTATACCAAAAGGACCAAAATAAAAAGAAGGGAAATATAATATTCACAAAAAGTGCATATACCCATGTATGTCAGTGAGTACCAAAAAAGTAGGTAAAAAATACATAAGTAATATATATATGTAAAATCTGGTTAAATAACCAAAAAACAAAAAGTGCAAGATGATATAATATTTTTTTCATGGCTAGAAAAAGGGGGAAGTATACATGCTATTCTCTAATATGTGAGACGAAAAAAGTGTGTATATATAAATACACATGACCATCTCATGTTGGAATTAGTTATGTATACCATACAACGTACATCATAAAAATTTAAATGAAACATTTATATGAATGTGTATAAGAATATGCTCGAATGGAAACAGAGCACTCCAGAATTGAATCAATGAACACATGTGGATCTTTATACTGTATATAAGGAAATACATAGGAGATTGATTGCTTTCTGATGGTGTTCAATGATCGACTAAAACATTTTTTCCAGATAGTCGATCAAGCCAGTATCCCTTTGATATAAATCTAGTAAGATAAAGTAAATATAGACAGATCATAAACTATATACACATGTTGTAATAATAGCATGTAAGTTATATAAAGGTGATTAATGTGCTTGACATGTGTATAGTTCACATAAAATGCTCCGGATCCAAACCTGAATATGCATAAATATATATGTACCACCGTTAGTAGACCCCATGTGACACAATGTCAAAAAAGGATCTACCCATATATAGTTTTATGTGCTTCAAAAAGAGACGCATATGGTATAACATAATATAATATATAAGGTATACTAAAGACCTGACCAGCCCTATCTGATCCCTATGGATATAATAGATTGGTATGCCTAATGTCCAAAAATAGAAATAAAAAAGGAAAGTGAAGATTTAAAAACATACATTTATGAAGTCTATTAAGATATGTATGTAAAATAGATAATAGTGATGTTCCTTAGCAGAGAAATGAAAAAACGTCATTTGTGTTTATAGATATGTGCACAGAGACTGCTAATTATATGAACGGCTGCACGGTGGTAAGTACGGTAAAAATAGTAACAAAAGACTAACGTGTGGCAATGCACCGGAAAGTCGTTCACGTTGAAACATATATTAAATATATATAGACTCCAAATAGCAGAACTCCCATAGGGTACAATATATGCTGTGTGCCTAAATGATTTTGTTTGCTGCAATAGCAACATGGACTTAATACATTGGCTAATACATTGGCTGATATATATGTCCGTCGGAGAACCCAAAATGTGGAATGGATAAAACAAAAAAAATATTATTTGTCAAGGTGTGTAGGAGTGTATTGATTGAATAAGATATGAACTCGAAGAGACAGGGAGAAAATATATTGCCATTGTTCTAAATAGATGTATGTGTGAAAATACTGACAAACAATGAGCAACATAGAATTGTCTATGTCCAGAGGAGTACAATTGTGGGGACATGAACATGACATAAATCATCGCCCAGAAAAAAAGGGGGGAAAAGAAAGGAAAACATGCTGATCATAATAGTGGGATACATGGGCGTCCGCTGAAATTTTTTCAGAGGGGGGCGCTTCCGCAGCGGTGATACACATTTAACCCTTTCTTCAAACGCTAGCAGGGGTTAAAAGCGCCCCACTAGTGGCCGAATAGCGCAGCTAAAACGATGGTAAAGCGGCGCTTTACCGATAACGCGGCCAGTCTGCAGTGTGAAATAGCTATTGAGATAATTCAGCTTCACTCCATGCCCATATAAATATAGCCTAGAGAATGTACAGACCCCCCCTTCAGCACAGACCCCACCTTCCGCACAGACCCCTCCATTCAGCACAGACCCCCCATTCTGCACAGACCCCCTCCTTCAGCACAGCCCCCCATTCCACACAGACCCCTCCATTCAGCACAGACCCACCCTTCAGCACAGATGGACCCCCATTCAGCACAAACCCCCCTTTCAGCACAGATGGACCTCCCCTCCCCCATCCCATTCAGTACCTCAGATCAGCCATCAGCATGGCTGGGTCACAGCAGGTTCCCTCCCCCTGTGTACACATAAACACTGGAGGGGGAGGCAGCTTCACTCTGCTCGCTGTGTCTGTGTGACATCCGGCCCGGGACCGTTTAGACAGCCCACGGCTGCGAGACTCTTCAACACCTTCTCGATTTTCCAGGGGGGGTCAATTGCCCCCACTTGCCCTATGGAGCGGACACCCATGGTGGGATACATCCCACTCAAAGTTAAGTCCTCTGGGTATTCTTTTGTTTTTCAAAAGAATACCCCCACTGGGGAAGCCCAGGAAGGGGGAAGACTGGGCTTATCCAGTGATGTAGAAGAGGGTGCGTCAGAGGGTGCGGGGTCACGTGACGGGTGGCCCCACCTCCCCTATATAAGAAATGTCACAGCTTCAGTCGCGTCATTCGCTGGGCTGTGTCCAGCGGTGAGAGGAGGTCGGCGATGCTGCGCTCTGGATGGATGAATCTTCTCATCGCTGGACCGGAGATCACCCACACCCGTCGCTGGATACAGACAACGTTGGAGCAGGAAGCCGGGAACGAGTGGATTATCACCGCAGGATTTTTTTTTATTTATTAATAAAGGACTTTTTTTTATTAATAAAGGACTTTTTTCTACGGTGTGTGTTTTTTCAAACTATTTACACTTCCTTCGTGAAATGGTAGGGGTACAATGTATCCCATTACCAATTCACATAGGGGGGGCCAGGATCTGGGGGTCCCCTTTCTTAAACGGGTCTTACAGATTCTGATAAGCCCCCCGCCCGCAGACCTCCACAACCACCGGCAAGGGTTGTGGGGATGAGGCCCTTGTCCTCATCAACATGGGGACATCCTCCCCATGTTGAGGGCATGTGGCCTGGTACGGTTCAGGAGAGGGGGGGCGCACTCTGTCCCCCCCTCTTTTCTGCGGCCGGCCAGGTTAACGTGCTCGGATAAGGGGTCTGGTGTGAATTTTTGGGGGAACTCCACGCCATTTTTTTTTATTTGGGGTGGAGTTCCCCTTAAAATCCACACCAGACCTGAAGGGTCTGGAATGGATATTTGGGAGGAACCCCACGTAATTTTTTTTTAAAATTGACGGTGGGGTTCCCCTTAATATCCATTCCAGACCTGAAAGGCCTGGTAATGGAATTTGGGGGGACCCCCACGCTATTTTTTTATTTTTTATGAATGAATTCGCTCTGAATTGCCAGAGCCGACAATTCATTATAGCCGCAAGTCCGGTTTTAAAATACTTTTTTTTCTTTCAGAAATGACACTTTGTGCAGGGACAGTTCTATGTACTGGAAACATGCGCTATTTCACATGCTAACTTTACACCCCCCTAGGTACGAAATTTAAAGTAATATTTAATTTTTATTGTTTCACTTTTAGCATTATTAAATTCACTGCTCCCGAAAAAAACGGCCGTTTTTTTAAACTTTTTTTTGCATTGATACATGTCCACTGGGATAGGACCCAGGTCCCCAAACACTTTTTAGGACAATAAATTGCATATTAGTCTTTAAAATTAGCACTTTAGATTTCTCTCATAGACTTTGACAGGGTGTTCCGCGGCTTTTCGAATTTGCCGCGAACACCCCTAATTGTTCGTCGTTCGCCGAACAGGCGAACAGGCAATGTTCGAGTCGAGCATGAGTTTGACTCGAACTCGAAGCTCATCCCTAGTGGCTATGCTTTTACTTTTTACAACTTCACTGATAGATGTCTCTGCTGTTAGTGTTGTATAAACGTTATGTATAATCAGCTACAATACATACAGTATGTATTTCTGTGTTCTGGCAGTGGTATGAGAACCATCCCTTTTTTAGAACAAAATAGTCGAGTGAATGTTGCTCAGTCATTCAAAGGAAGTTTTGTATTTTACGAATGAACACAAGGCTTCTTCTAATTTGCTGAAGAGGAGATCACAATGTCATTTGCAGCGCTCCCAGTGGGTGCATTTATTAGTGAAGGAAATACTTAATTTTGACCATCTTGATCTAAATGAACTATTTGAAATGAAATCACATGTGGAGTTTAGCTTAAAAAAAATCATTCTGGATTAGTCTTTAAATAATGACATAAAACATAATATTATATCCTTAAAAATATATATATATTATTTACAGTGAGAATGTCAAGTACTGTATGGAAATATTCACTGCCCTCCAGGTGCACATAGCATGTAGGATACACATAATGGTATCTCAGAACCAGATTAAAACTAAGCTGGGCCCTAGGCAGTGTAACAGGTCTAGATCCACTGCTTAGCCTTTCAATCCTATAATAAGACATTCAAAATCTCAAATTAAAAACGTACATGCCTGAGTGGGAAAAGTCCCCTTTGAACTCTAAATCCAGTTTTAGAATTGGTTAACCTCATGTGTATTTTCTGTTTATGTGTGATGGTTACTACGGTTTTGAAACTATTTTGCAATATATGGTATATGCAAATCTGGCTCTTATTTATCTAATATTACCCAGGATGCTAAACAATATTAAAAAGTATATATACAAACGTTATTCCGGTGATGATCCCTTTATTATTCCAAAAAGTAACTTAACAGAGAGCTTTTAAACAATGTAGTAAGGGTCAGATTAGTATGAAGAAGGAAAGAAGTTTCAAATACCATTACCAACTTTCCACAAGATCATTGGCAACGGTCTTGCTTACCTTACCATGAATTTGGACTATCTGGTATCTGTGAAAATAGTTACATTGCCAGTGGACACAAACAGAAAGTCTTCAGAAAAAAGAGAGGTTCTTACCAATATGTCAGGTCACTGAGATAATTATTATTAACCTCCTCCTGCCCAGCCTATTGCAAAATGATGGCCAGGTGGGAGCCTTGTTATTCTGGGAGGGCGTCATATGATGTCCATGGGACACAGCTGATGACAGATCAATGTTTCGGCCGGCTGCTGGGACCATGTGATAGCTGTGGCTGATCACAGCCGATCACACAATGAAAAGCTTTGATCCATGCATTTCATTGTGTACTATTGTGATGAGCTCTGTGAATGGTCACAGTGATCACATGGTATAGACAGTGCCTATCACAGCATATCTGTACCATGTGATTAGCTGTTAATTACAGCTTTTAACAATAGTAAATACTGAATGATTAGTTTTCATTCAGAAACAAATGTTTGGTTATAACAAGGGATGAGCTTCGTGTTCGAGTCAAACTCACGTTCGACTCGAACATCGTTTGTTCGATCGTTCGTCGAATTACGAAGGTTATGGGCCGTTCGCGCCAAATTCGAGTGGTGTATCACGGCCCATAATTCACTGCGGCATCGCAGTGCATTGCTGGCTGATGATTGGCCAAGCATGCACTATGACCCGCATGCTTGGCCAATCACAGCTTGCAAAAAACGGAGAGCGATAATTGGTCAAAGCCAGGATGGCTTTGGCCAATTATGGCTCAGGGGGTTTAGTACACGCCCCACACTATATAAAACCACCTGGAAGTTGGCCTTGTGTAGTGTGTTGCAGTGGTTACAGAGTGAGACAGAGAGAGAGAGAGAGAGTGTAATTTTTTTGAGATAGAGCAGGCAGGCTAGTCAGTTAGAGTTACAGTGTGTAGAGGATATATATGCATCTCAGGTGTTGTATATGTATTTATACACTGTATTGAGTTTAGCTAGATCCGCTCTTCCTAGTATACTGATAGGCAGGCAGGTGATTGTGCTAGCTGCAGTATTTTCACTTGGTGTAATGTCTGTGTCCTCTGCACGGTGTGCACCTAAAGCTACGTCCATAGATTTGCTGGTGTTCTCATTAATTCCTACGGGCAGGGATCTGCTCATATTAATACCACAGGCAGGGGATCTGCACATATTTTCACGTGGTGTACTGTGTCCTCTGCACAGTGTGCACCTAAAGCTACGTGAAAACAATTGCTATTTTTCTCATATTAATACCACAGGCAGTGGCTGTTCAGCAAGTATTTATACTGCGCCCATTCCTGCGCCCACCAAGAGTAACTGAGGGCTTACAGTGTTGTGGCACCACCACCACCACCATCACCACCACCACCAACAAAGGCCCAATTTGTCTGCCCCTGTTCAACAGGGGCATGTAATTACAATTATTGATCTAATATTTAACAGCAGGGCCCATTCCTACGCCCACCAAGAGTAACTGTGAGGACTTACAGTGTTGTGGCACCAGCACCAAAGGCCCAATTTTTCTACCACTGTTGAACAATGGCATGCAATTACAATTCTTGATATAATAGTTCACAGCAGGGCATTTCAACGCCCACCAAGACTAACTGTTAGGGCTTACAGTGTTGTGGCAACACCAACACCTAGGGCCCAAATTTCTGCAGAGTATATATGGCAGGCCCCTACTTTCAAACATCTAACTTACAAACGACTCCTACTTGCAAACAGGAAGAGAGAGGAAATCTACCCCTAGGAAGGGAAATTCTCTTCTATAAGAGGTGTCTCCTGTCCACTGATGCTTTATCACCAATCCTTGTTTCACTAAAAAAACAAATAAAAAAAAAAACATTTGTCATTGGGACAGAAAGTGAGGTGCAATCTTCTGAACAGATGCGCACAGACAGCAAAACAAATGTTACAAGGGTGATAACCCTTCTCTATGTTTTCCAAAAAGTTTAAAAATAGATTTTTTGGCTGGAGCTACACTTTAAAAAAATACCAGTTCAAAATTACAAACAGATTCTACTTAACAACAAACCTACAGTCCCTGTCTTGTTTGCACCACCTGTATACTGCTGTTCAAAGTATATAGGGCCACTGCTCCCTAATAAAGTCAGTTTTTAAAACTTTTTTTCCCATTGGTACATGTTCCCTGGGGCAAGACCCGGGTCCCCAACCCCGTTTTACATATTAGCCTTTAAAATTAGCACTTTTGATTTTGAACGTTCGAGTCCCATAGACTTCAATGGGGTTCTAAAGTTTGTGCGAGCGATCGCTCCGTTCGGAGGTTCTGGTGCAAACCGAATGGGGGGGTTGTTCGGCTCATCCCTAGTTATAACTGTGAAATTCACAGTTACTGTGTATTGCTCTGGTCACTGTATGTAAAAACATACTGACACCAGTCAGTATACTTGCACTGCCACCAGTTATATGATGATGCTGTACTGCAGTATGTGACAGTATGTATAAAAAACAACTCACCATGATTCTTACTAAATACTTTGAACTGCCTATTTTCCAAAAGAGGGTCATTTGGGGGATATTTGTACTGCTCTGTAATTTTTGGGCCTCAAGAAATTAGATTGATCGAGTCTAGATTGATACAGACCCCCTCGCTCAGTGTAGACCCCCTATCAGTACAGACACCCACACCTAAGTGCAGACACCCCCACCCAAGTGCAGACCCCATCAGTAGAGACACCCCCACCTCAGTGCAGACCTCCCATCAGTACAGACACCCCCAGAGAAGTGCAGACCCTCCCAGTGCAGACCACCCCCCCAGTACAGACCACCCCCTCAGTGCAGACATACCCCAGTGCAGGACCCCCAGCAGTACAGACACCCCCCCAGCAGTGCAGACACCCAGCAGTACAGACGCCCCCCTCAATGCAGACCCCCCTCAGTAGTACAGACCCCCAGCAGTATAGACACTCCCCCTTACATACCTCAGAACAATGCTGACAGATACACAGTGGTGTGTGTCCCACATCTGTGGATGTAAACAGAGAGGAGGGGGAGGCAGCTTCGGTGCGAGGCACAGCTAAACAGGGAAGCGGGCGGTGTTAGTGGTGCCACTACCCACGGGTGTTACCCCTCTGGTGGGTGTCACCCAGGTGTGGCTCGCACCACCTGCACCCACCTAGCAACGCCACTGGCTCTATTTGTGTGAAAAAAAAAGTTTTGTATGGGTACAGTGTTGCATGACTACACAATTGTCATTGAAAATTGGTCTGGGCATTAAGGGGGTAAAAGTGTCCAGTATTGAAGTGGTTAAATAAGTGTGAGAGACAGATATTTCAGATACTTGACATTTCTGTATCAGAGACTATTATTCAGTTAAAAATTCAGCTAATGCATATGATCTTTTTTTTTTTTTTTTACAAATAGGAAGATTAAAATAAAGGTGTAGCAGTGCCATTGGTAATGGTCTTAGTAAAAATGCAAAAAACCCTTTCTTAATCACTCCTCTCTTTCCTCCTTTTCTTATTTTACTACCATCACTTTGGCATCCCTCACACTCTAACCAGTTTTCACCTGCTTTCACACACTTGCTTCCACACACATCAACACATCACAACCTACCTTAATGATTTTACCAACCAATTTTATTTTTTTAATTTTAGATTCTTTCCTACCTATGCATACAAATTACTGTCTAATATTACTCATTCCTATATATGTTAACCCTTTGCCCGCTTGATATCCCCCTGTTTATCAGTGATAGATCAGGGATTCAGTGCATGCCCAGTGCCCCAAATTGACTCAAATGACAATATCTAACACTTGATTTGACAATTTATCAATACATATTTACACTTTTTAATAGGTGCTTTCTATGGCTGTCGAAATATATGAAGAAAAAGGGTTCATATGTCCCTGGACTGGAAGGGTGGCCACATCCCTGGTAGTTCTAGCAAAAAGAAAACAAATAACCCCCAGATGGGACTTTAAAGGCCAGACTCCAGTGCAAGATATATACATTTTATTAAATGGGTTAAACCAAGATGGGTTGACATTAGTTCACAGAAATAATCTGGATGTTGGATTACATGAGTCTTCTGAAACAATCAATGAAAAAACATAAAATAAAAATAAAGAGTGACACCTGGGACACAAGTCCCGTGTATGGAACCAAGAAAAACAAAATAAACACAGTGACAAAAACATACAAAATAGATTAAAAAACACTCTGTAGAGAGCGATGGAGATTCGCCCGACGCGTTTCTGGTCTGTTGATAGAACAAGAGACCTTCATCAGGGGTCACAGGAGTGTATGGTTATAAGCTCTTTTCTCTCTAAAATTAGAACACACAGCATTATATTATGTCATAACATCAGCTGTATGAAAATCCATTTTTTACATTGTTATTAGAATGCCTCTATTGTGATATATCTGATCAAAATACCGTTTGTAACAAACAAAGGATTGAGAAATTGCCCCTAAAGTTTTGGGTTCTAGGTATCCCCAGAATATAGTTTTTGGGTCCTAGGGGTGGAGGAAGAGGGAGGGATGGCTCCGACTGGCCTCAAACACAAGATGTCCTGTAGGGATTTAAAGAAGGGAAATGAGAGAGAAAAAAGGAAGAAAAATAGGAAGAAAGAAAAAAATCAAAATAGAACAGAGGAGGAGAAACAGAAAAGAAAGAAAGAAAAAAAGAAAAAAAGGGAAGAGAAGAGAAAACAACTTTTAAAGCAGGAGGTGGTGTATTGCAACTGGTCTCATACATAAGTGCCTTTTCATTTTGCTAGTATTCATAGTATATGTAGTAAAGGTCATATTTACCCAGATATGGGGCTTTTTAAGGGCAAAGTGCAGCAGGTCAGTGAATCCACTGAGTCCAATGCGGACGGTCCTTGTGACAATGCTCGGGGGAGTCCCGAGCTAAACATGTACAGGGGAACCTGGTGCCAATTGCCTGGTGAACAGACATGCATGAATTAAGGGCAGAGCACACATTATACAAGACAATTGCATACTCAGCAGAGTCCAGCTAATTGCAACAGGCTTAGGAGTGTAAGGTATGGATAGCACTAACCGTGGTTTTAGATGTGTTGTCCTAGTAGCGTTCGTCCCTTTAGCTCACAGGGTGCTTAGAGGACTGGTCACAAACTGGCTTTATTTATTTTAGCAGGCAGAACGTGGGCGGGCCGTGCATGTGTGCGGCGCCTCCCAGTGACGTTAATCTAATTCACCGTCCAACTCCTGTGTGTATAGAGGAGGGGCGGAAAAGTATAGTGGGCGTGATAGTACTCCCCTAGGAGGTGGGGATGGATGCCCTCTTGTACGTGTTGACACATCCCCATGGTGATGACGCTAGCGCCGAGGGTCACGTGACCCTGCATCTTGCGTCACACTATATGCAGCGGGGAAGCCAGGGCTGGAAAAGGACGGCGGTGCGTCACATGGACGAACTGTCCAATGGGGTTGCGATGAGCCAAGTACTGTCAGCAAAGAAGGTCAGAGCGTATCCCCTCACTGGGAATGGAATATTCAGTATGGATTGCCAGTTTTTTTGTAAAGTTTGGAATGGGTCAGGGTGGTGCATATGAAAAAAAGAAAAAAGAAGAAAAAGAAGAAAAGAAAACAAGAGGAGATCGAGGTGCAGAATAGAAAGAGGGAGCCACAACACCCAAATCAGGGCCAAAAATTAGAAGTTAGAAATAGCGGCTTATTGATCATCCATTGTGGAATTTAGGGTATGCAAATGTTAAAAAATAAATAAATAAGAAAAAGTTAAAAAAGTTACATTTTGCAAATATACCATAAATAAACCATCTGGACAATGGGCATAAAAATAAATCAATACAAAAAATATATATAAATTAATAAAGCAAAAATGTTTTTGTTCAAAGTTATACTGATGTAAACCATTAGCACAACACCTATTTGATAAAAGGCAGTAATCAGGCAGTTGGTACAGCCTGATTGAATGATCTATCCAAGATTAGGATAGTAAGAGGAGGGGAGGAAAGGAAGAAAGACACTTGACGTTTTGTGTTCTATGGATTCGGGGTACTCTTGCAAAGTAGGGGAATTATCATCAGGGTTTTTTTTGGGGGGTATATATTATCCCTCCCCTCCCAAACACCAGATTTGTATCCTTCAAGGAAAGGTCTATAACTAATGTTATTGTTCAAACCCGGAGGGGAGGTGGCATTCAAGGCCATTATCCAGCGGGTTTCCCGCTGCAGCAGTAATTTGTCCCAATCCCCCCCTCTCGGATTCGGGTGTATTCGATCGAGTGCTAGAAAGGTGATTTTGGGGAGAAGCCCCTGATGTACATCTCTTGTGTGTCTTCCCAGAGGGAGATCAGGATTAGCGGTTTTCATGCTGTGCACATGCCTGCCTATTCTTTTTTTCCATTCCAACTTCGTTTTTCCCACATAAAAACATCCACATGAACATGTCATGAGGTATACAATTCCAGCGGTACTGCAATTTGCAAAGTGTTTTGGTTTGTACATTTGACCGTTTGGAAGGTGTACATTCTTGCAGATGTTCATGTGGTGGCATTGCGGGCATCCGCCACATGTGAAGGTGCCCCACCGCTTGCAAGGATCCCCCCTAAAGGCTCCTGTATATTCACTCGTAACCAATATGTCTTTTAAAGACCTAGTTCTTCTGTACGTGATAAGGGGGCGGTCAGAGACGAATTGGCCCATGGTGGGGTCAATTTGAAGGATATGCCAGTTTTTTTCAATAATTTTTTTAATTAATATATGCTGTTTGTTGTATGTCGTAATTATCCTTGTAGGCATCCGTGAGTTATTTTGGTCATGTGATACCTCTTTTTTACGAAAGAGGATGTTCGCTCTGGATTGACTTTGGGCTCTTTTAAAAGCCTTCTTGAGGCACGTGAGAGAAAAGCCTCGTTTTAAGAGCCTCTCTTTTAGTTTGCCTGCCTCCCTTAGGAATGCTATTTCCTCCGAACAATTCCTCCTTAATCGGAGATATTGCGAATATGGTATTGACCCGATTAATGGTGCTGGGTGGAAACTATCTGCTTGTAGTATGGTATTTCCAGCTGTTTCTTTTCGGTAAAGGGAACTCGATAAACGTCCGTCCTCTGTTTTTGAAATGGTGACATCAAAAAATGTGATTGTGTTTTCACTACACATTTTTGTAAATTTTAAATTGAAGTCATTCGCACCCATATCTTTCATACAGAGCTCGAGATCATCCTTTGTTCCATCCCAGACCATGAAAATATCGTCGATGAACCTATGCCAAATTAGAATGTTGGCTACATGCGGTCTGTCTCGCTCAGCGGTTAGAAAGAGGTTCTCCCACTCCCCCAGATACAGGTTGGCGTACGATGGGGCACAGCAAGTCCCCATCGCTACCCCCTGTATCTGGAGGAAGTGGGAGCCAATCGAAGGTAAAGGCATTATGGTGAAGGATAAAGTCCAGAGCTTGGACAATGAACCTATGTAATGGTTTATCATCACGATGTGACTGACTGATAAAATGTTCTATCACCTGTAACCCTTTCTGGTGAGGTATAGAGCTATAAAGAGCCTCAACGTCCACAGTTACTAGGAGCGCATCATTAGGAACCACCAGATTCTCAAGATTCTGCAACAAATGTGTGGTATCTCTGATGTAAGAAGGTAGATTCGTCACCAGAGGCCAGGACGTGGAAGTATTACTGAACGTCTAAGCCAGTTCCTCGACGAACAGCTCCGGCCTCTGGTGACGAATCTACCTTCTTACATCAGAGATACCACACATTTGTTGCAGAATCTTGAGAATCTGGTGGTTCCTAATGATGCGCTCCTAGTAACTGTGGACGTTGAGGCTCTTTATAGCTCTATACCTCACCAGAAAGGGTTACAGGTGATAGAACATTTTATCAGTCAGTCACATCGTGATGATAAACCATTACATAGGTTCATTGTCCAAGCTCTGGACTTTATCCTTCACCATAATGCCTTTACCTTCGATGGCTCCCACTTCCTCCAGATACAGGGGGTAGCGATGGGGACTTGCTGTGCCCCATCTTACGCCAACCTGTATCTGGGGGAGTGGGAGAACCTCTTTCTAACCGCTGAGGGAGACAGACCGCATGTAGCCAACATTCTAATTTGGCATAGGTTCATCGACGATATTTTCAGGGTCTGGGATGGAACAAAGGATGATCTCGAGCTCTGTATGAAAGATATGGGTGCGAATGACTTCAATTTAAAATTTACAAAAATGTGTAGTGAAAACACAATCACATTTTTAGATGTCACCATTTCAAAAACAGAGGACGGACGTTTATCGAGTTCCCTTTACCGAAAAGAAACAGCTGGAAATACCATACTACAAGCAGATAGTTTCCACCCAGCACCATTACTCCGGTCAATACCATATTCGAAATCTCTCCGATTAAGGAGGAATTGTTCGGAGGAAATAGCATTCCTAAGGGAGGCAGGCAAACTAAAAGAGAGGCTCTTAAAACGAGGCTTTTCTCTCACGTGCCTCAAGAAAGCTTTTAAAAGAGCCCAAAGTCAATCCAGAGCGAACATTCTCTTTCGTAAAAAAAGAGGTATCACATGACCAAAAGAATTCACAGACGCCTACAAGGATAATTACGACATACAACAAACAGCATATATTAATTAAAAAAATTATTGAAAAAAACTGGCATATCCTTCAAATTGACCCTACCATGGGCCAATTCGTCTCTGACCGCCCCCTTATCGCGTACAGAAGAACTAGGTCTTTAAAAGACATATTGGTTACGATTGAATATACATGAGCCTTTAGGGGGGATCCTTGCAAGCGGTGGGGCACCTTCACATGTGGCGGATGCCCGCAATGCCAACACATGAACATCTGCAAGAATGTACACCTTCCAAACGGTCAAATGTACAAACAAAAACACTTTGCAAATTGCAGTACCGCTGGAATTGTATACCTCATGACATGTTCATGTGGATGTTTTTATGTGGGAAAAACGAAGTTGGAATGGAAAAAAAGAATAGGCAGGCATGTGCACAGCATGAAAACCGCTAATCCTGATCTCCCTCTGGGAAGACACACAAGAGATGTACATCAGGGGCTTCTCCCCAAAATCACCTTTCTAGCACTCGATCGAATACACCCGAATCCGAGAGGGGGGGATTGGGACAAATTACTGCTGCAGGGGGAAACCCGCTGGATAATGGCCTTGAATGCCACCTCCCCTCCGGGTTTGAACAATAACATTAGTTATAGACCTTTCCTTGAAGGATACAAATCTGGTGTTTGGGAGGGGGAGGGATAATATATACCCCCCCCCCAAAAAAAACCTGATGATAATTCCCCTACTTTGCAAGAGTACCCCGAATCCATAGAACACAAAACGTCAAGTGTCTTTCTTCCTTTCCTCCCCTCCTCTTACTATCCTAATCTTGGATAGATCATTCAATCAGGCTGTACCAACTGCCTGATTACTGCCTTTTATCAAATAGGTGTTGTGCTAATGGTTTACATCAGTATAACTTTGAACAAAAACATTTTTGCTTTATTGATTTATATATATTTTTTGTATTGATTTATTTTTATGCCCATTGTCCAGATGGTTTATTTATGGTATATTTGCAAAATGTAACTTTTTAACTTTTTCTTATTTATTTATTTTTTAACATTTGCATACCCTAAATTCCACAATGGATGATCAATAAGCCGCTATTTCTAACTTCTAATTTTTGGCCCTGATTTGGGTGTTGTGGCTCCCTCTTTCTATTCTGCACCTCGATCTCCTCTTGTTTTCTTTTCTTCTTTTTCTTCTTTTTTCTTTTTTTGCATATGCACCACCTTGATCCATTCCAAACTTTACAAAAAAACTGGCAATCCATACTGAATATTCCATTCCCAGTGAGGGGATACGCTCTGACCTTCTTTGCTGACAGTACTTGGCTCATCGCAACCCCATTGGACAGTTCGTCCATGTGACGCACCGCCGTCCTTCTCCAGCCCTGGCTTCCCTGCTGCATATAGTGTGACGCAAGACGCAGGGTCACGTGACCCTTGGCGCTAGCGTCATCACCAAGGGGATGTGTCAACACGTACAAGAGGGCATCCATCTCCACCTAGGGGCATACTATCACGCCCACTATACTTTTCCGCCCCTCCTCTATACACACAGGAGTTGGACGGTGAATTCGATTAATGTCACTGGGAGGCGCCGCACACATGCAAGGCCCGCCCACGTTCTGCCTGCTAAAATAAATAAAGCCAGTTTGTGACCAGTCCTCTAAGCACCCTGTGAGCTAAAGGGACGAACGCTACTAGGACAACACATCTAAAACCACGGTTAGTGCTATCCATACCTTACACTCCTAAGCCTGTTGCAATTAGCTGGACTCTGCTGAGTATGCAATTGTCTTGTATAATGTGTGCTCTGCCCTTAATTCATGCATGTCTGTTCACCAGGCAATTGGCACCAGGTTCCCCTGTACATGTTTAGCCCGGGACTCCCCCGAGCATTGTCACGAGGACCGTCCGCATTGGACTCAGTGGATTCACTGACCTGCTGCACTTTGCCCTTAAAAAGCCCCATATCTGGGTAAATATGACCTTTACTACATATACTATGAATACTAGCAAAATGAAAAGGCACTTATGTATGAGACCAGTTGCAATACACCACCTCCTGCTTTAAAAGTTGTTTTCTCTTCTCTTCCCTTTTTTTTCTTTTTTTCTTTTCTTTCTTTCTTTTCTGATTCTCCTCCTCTGTTCTATTTAGATTTTTTTCTTTCTTCCTCTTTTTCTTCCTTTTTTCTCTCTCGTTTCCCTTCTTTAAATCCCTACAGGACATCTTGTGTTTGAGGCCAGTCGGAGCCATCCCTCCCTCTTCCTCCACCCCTAGGACCCAAAAACTATATTCTGGGGATACCTAGTACCCAAAACTTTAGGGTCAATTTCTCAATCCTTTGTTTGTTACAAACGGTATGTTGATCAGATATATCACAATAGAGGCATTCTAATAACAATGTAAAAAATGGATTTTCATACAGCTGATGTTATGACATAATATAATGTTGTGTGTTCTAATTTTAGAGAGAAAAGAGCTTATAACCATACACTCCTGTGGCCCCTGATGAAGGTCTCTTGTTCTATCAACAGACCAGAAATGCGTCGGGCGAATCTCCATCGCTCTCTACAGAGTGTTTTTTAATCTATTTTGTATGTTTTTGTCACTGGGTTTATTTTGTTTTTTCTTGGTTCCATACACGGGACTTGTGTCCCAGGTGTCACTCTTTTTATTTTTATTTTATGTTTTTTCATTGATTGTTTCAGAAGACTCATGTAATCCAACATCCAGATTATTTCTGTGAACTAATGTCAACCCATCTTGGTTTAACCCATTTAATAAAATGTATATATCTTGCACTGGAGTCTGGCTTTTAAAGTCCCATCTGGGGGTTATTCGTTTTCTTTTTGCTTTCTATGGCTGTCGCTCTGCTGGGTCTCCCTCCCTCCCCCCGCCCGGCCCCCATTGGAACCCCCCTTGTGCTTGTGGGCCCCTGCAGGCCGTCTGGTTTGGCGCCTTGGCGGTACCTTTTGGGGGTCTGCCCTCCTTGTGAAAACGCCCATCCAGGGGTCCTTCTGTGGATTTAAGTCAACTCTGGTCTAGACACAATTAAGTTTACACGCTGTGAGTGGGTAACTATATACCAATACTTTTATGTTCCACAATACTCAGTGGTAATTGTCAAGACTGTTTTACTTTTATATATTCATTTTCTGTTACAGTAGCACCTCAACTTCCTCCGAAGAAGACCCCAATATGGGTTGAAACGCGCCAGGATTTACGTGACTTGCATGTTAACCATTAATGTTAATTGATGTCATGTATTTTGGTGCATTCTCCTTGTGTAAACGTTTTTTAGTGTATACTATACCAGAGCTTATTTTTACAATTAAAAAAACGTTTTTACTTTTTACATCTGTGCATTTCATTCAATCTTTTACCCATTTGCTGCCTAAAAACCCTATCGGGGAGCCTTTCCATTTACTACCCACGGGTGTTACCCCTCTGGTGGGTGTCACCCGGGTGTGGCTCGCACCACCTGCACCCACCTAGCAACGCCACTGGCTCTATTTGTGTGAAAAAAAAAGTTTTGTATGGGTACAGTGTTGCATGACTACACAATTGTCATTGAAAATTGGTCTGGGCATTAAGGGGGTAAAAGTGTCCAGTATTGAAGTGGTTAAATAAGTGTGAGAGACAGATATTTCAGATACTTGACATTTCTGTATCAGAGACTATTATTCAGTTAAAAATTCAGCTAATGCATATGATCTTTTTTTTTTTTTTTTTTACAAATAGGAAGATTAAAATAAAGGTGTAGCAGTGCCATTGGTAATGGTCTTAGTAAAAATACAAAAACCCCTTTCTTATCATCAATGCAGACAGCGATCATACTAATGGTTTCATACAGTAGAATGTTGTAAAGAGCAATCTACAAAGTGCAGTAACCCATAGCTAAGAAGCAGGATTCATTTGTCCTTGTTCAGACTGCTCTAAACTAATTGAATTAAATCTATTTGGTATTGCTTGAAGCACCTTCAATTCACATTGATGTTTGCATTACTATGACAGCTGGTATTCTTTTTACTTCTCTTGTACCTTATCTCTCAGCAGAAAAGGATTAGAAAACTGCATGGCTGTATATAGCTTTGCAATCATTAAGAAACCATGTCTCAGAATCTTTGGGTAACATGTCTCAGAATTGTCAGGTAGAAATGACCAGCTGAAATTACAAACCAGCCACAGTAATGTCTCCCAGCAGCAGTGGTAGTAACACTAATACGACATCCACCACACAATTAGAAACATAGAAAAGCGATGGCAGAATAAAAATAAAGTGGTCGATTAGATCTGCGCCTTTGCTGCCCATCTCTAGACTCCAATCTTATCAATATTTTTTGTAAATAAGATTTCCAGATCTGGAAACAGTATTCTAAATGATGTCCCACTAAAGATATAGGGGCAGATCCACAGAGCGAGTACGCCGGTGTATCTACTGATACGCCGGCGTACTTTCAAATTACCCGTGTCGTATCGTTGTTTTGAATCCTCAAAACAAGATACAACGGCATCTGGGTTAGATCCGACAGGTGTACGTCTTTGTACGCCTTCGGATTTAAGATGCAATTCTTCGGCGTCCGCTGGGTGGCGTTCACGTCGTTTTCCGCGTCGGGTATGCAAATTAGCTATTTCCGACGATCCACGAACGTATGAGCGGCCTTCGCATTTTTTTACGGCGTCTCTAGTCGGCTTTTTCTGGCGTATAGTTAAAGCTGGTATTTCGTTGCGTATAGTTAGACCTGCCATATTAAGTATGGCCGTCGTTCCCGCTTTTATTTTGAATTTTTTTTTTTTTGCGTAAGTCGTCCGTGAATCGGGATGGACGTAATTCACGTCTATGTTAAAAAAATGACGTCCTTGTGACGTCATTTAGCGCAATGCTCGGCGGAAAATTTAGGGACGGCGCATGCGCAGTTCATTCGGCGCAGGGACGGGCTTCATTTAAATGAAACACGCCCCCTAATCGCCGATTTGAATTACGCGCTGTTACGCCGCCAGAGATAGACTACGCCGCCATAACTTACGGCGCAAAATCTTTATGGATTCGAACTAAAGCCGGGTAAGTTACGGCGGCGTAGCGTATCTCTGATACGCTGCGCAGGTGCAGATCTCTGTGGATCTGCCCCATACTGTGTGTGTGTGTGTGTGTATATATATATATATATATATATATATATATATATAACGCTACCCCCGAAGGAGCCGCTGGTAATTGATTGGGCCTGTACTCTGCTTTGACACCCGCCAATAATTTGGTATCACTCCCCTTGACACAGCTGTGGTGCAGTTCTGGTGTAAAGCTCAATAATAAAAGGATAGGTAAATAGACACAGATCATATACACTTTACCTGTGTTGTCACCAGGGCATACACTGTTAAACCTGCTTGGAGAATTAACACGCCTCACAACAGATTATGTTAAAGCAAAAGGTAACTTTACTAGAACAGGCTTTAACATTAACATGGAATCACAATTGGTATACAACAATGAGACAAGAAGCTATAAGTGGCAATTGCCCGAGAGCCTCCTGTATTGCTTCAGCAGGAGTGTCTCCAAGTGGGACTAATGCTCAGGCAACAACCTCAGCACTGAGCACCTTCCCACTTCCAGCACACCATGTAGACACTATGAAACCCACTATGCAGCACACAGTATTTGGCAAGAATGATATATCTCAGTATAATTAACTCAATATCCCCCCCCTTACAGTCTCTAGTAAGTGGTAACAGCACTGCAAGGCCTTGCGATAAGAATACAGTATAGTCTCTGGTCTTCTTTCTTCTGCTAGCTATAGTGAAACAAAGATTGTAATCCAAAGGGCTTTCTGATCAATAAGCAATGTAGAACAACATGGAACTGTAGTTTAAGTTGTGAAAAGTATCTGCGCACTCCTTCCCAAAAGCGTACCTTCAGCAGCAGTCACCAAACAATCAATTCAGGCTTGAGGCCTATGCACATGTGGCTCTATTGAACTGAACTGTTCCGTGGGACTACCGGTCCCAGCAATACTATGCACTCAGTCTAGGTGTGTGAAAAGCAGTACAAAGTTCTGGGCATCAGCCCTCTCACCACACGATGTCCAGGCAGATGGATGCCTCCGCTCCACAGGATCTCAGTCTTTTTGCTGCGACCACACTGTCACGCTGTTCTGCTTCACAGATGACCAGGAGTTCTCAGTTACCTCCTCCAATAGTTGCTGGTTTGATCAGAAAAATGTAGGCCAGAGCTCTGTGGAACACACACACACAAATCTCTGCCGCAGGCCATGCGTCCCAGGGACAAGAGACATAAGATGGCCGCTACAGGGCTTTTTGTATCTCCTTCCCAGCATGCACTTCAGCCCCAAGTGTTCATGGGTAGGTGATTTGCATAATACCTCACCATGTTCTTGAAACAAAATGAATGAAGTCAATTTCACATTTTAACCACTAGATGGTGCCAAATACCAATTTATAGAATTTATAGCATTAGTCATGAAACAATACTGCACAACATTAACACAAGATTAAAAGGCAAACATGCCCCTGCTACATATATATATATATATATATATATATATATATATATATATATATATATATATATATATATATATATATATATATATATATATATATATATATATATATATATATTGTGGTAGTGTGGTACACCAAAAGTGTAGTGACACAGAATTCTCAACTGGATGGGTTGAGGGGCTCCAGGGAGCTTATAATGTACAGAGGAAACTGGTGTTTCAGTTTCCTCATTATTTAATAAAGTCCACTTTGGGACCTGGAGCCCGGGGATTTCGTAGAGATCCGGGTGGGATGAAATCCCCAGTCCTGGGTCCAGGTTTTGAGATTTATCAGCACACTGACTGGTCAGGTGTGTGCTGGCCTATTTGTAGACACCCGACCATGGTTCTGGGCTCCACCCTCCCGAGGAGTCCAGGCTTGCAAGGGAGAACCCAGAGTGTGTAGGTGTGCACTGGAGTAGCTAGAGAAGCTGGAGAGTGCAGGTTGCACTTTGAAACCCAGAGACCTGAGTCTGAGGTTGCTGACAGGAGTCAGGAGGGCTTCATGTGGGAGCCTGAGCAGTGGTGATGCTGCTGAAGAGAGCCAGGTGGCTTTGTATTTTCATTTTCATGTGTGAGCCAGGAGGCTGAACATAATATCATTTTAATATTGACGGTGAAAACCCCTGCGAGGAAAACCACTTTGTTTTCATCTCTGGAACTTTGTTTAATTTTCTTTAATAAAAGTGGGTCAACAAGCCCTCAAAAGAAAACATTTGCTTGGGACTGTTCTCGCTAGCGGGTGCTACACTTGAGCTAATAACCCCCAATATTACAATATATATATATATAAAAAGGTAAGACTTTCCTTAAGGCTTCCAATCTCTTTTTGGGAGATCATGGGGGTCATTTACTATAGCGCTGTGGTGCGAATTAGCGCATTTTTGCCTTAAACTGTATTCACTATAGCGCTGGTAAAAAAAAATATTCCCAAAACTGAATTTACTATAGTTCCCTGAAAACAAATAGTGCCCAAACCCTTACTCTGCTAAAACCTGGAGTAGTGCACATGCAGATAATGTTTAGAGCATGATATAGTTTCCTAAATGGTACTAAAATATGCGGTATATTGTTTAACCACTTCCGGACCGCCCACTGTATATATACGTCGGCACTTTAAAGATGGATATCACTGTTATGGCAGCAGCTATCCCTTCAGTGAGCGATCCGGTTTTCAAGAATGGTGGTCTCTGCAGTGGATTTGCAGCAAGATCACCGTTATCGGCGGTGGGAGAAGGCCCCCCTCCCGCAGCTCTCCCGTGCCTTCTGCCGCTTACCGGAGCTGTCGGTAGTGGCAGAGGCGATCGGGTCCTCTCTTGTGCTGGGTATGGAGATGAGTGAGGGGAAGATGGCCCCCACCCGTCTCCATACCATAGCAGGGTGGAAGCGACGTCAAAACAATACTTCCGTCCATAGCTCTTAAAGAGCCATTTTTTTCAAATTCAATTTTTTTTTTGCTTTGCATTGCATTTCAGTCCAAATATGATATTTGAGGTCTTTTTGATCCCAGATCTCATATTTAAGAGGACCTGTCATGCTTTTTTCTATTACAAGGGATGTTTACATTCCTTGTAATAGGAAAAAAGTGACCCATTTAAAAAAAAAAAAGTGTCAAAATAAATAAAAGAAAGTCAAATAAATAAGAAAAAAAAATTGAAGCGCCCCGTCCCGACGAGCTCGCGTGCAGAAGCGAACACAAACGTGAGCAGCACCCGCATATGAAAACGGTGTTCAGACCACACATGTGAGTTATCGCCGCGATCGTTAGAGCAAGAGCAATAATTCTAGCCTTAGACCTCCTCTCTGTAACTCAAGACATGCAACCTGTAGAATTTTTTAAGCGTCACCTATGGAGATTTTTATGGGTAAAAGTTTGTCACCATTCCACGAGCGGGTGCAATTTTGAAGCATGACATGTTGGATATCAATTTACTCAGGGTAACATTGTCTTTCACAATATAAAAAAAAAATTGGGGTGGGGGCGTGGCTTGGCGCTTGATGGCGACGGACGCACACTGAGCTCCGTGAGGAAACCCGGCTCACAGCCTGAAACCCTGCCTTAACCGAGCCAGCGATGGGCAAAAAGCTTTTCCAGACCCCACAGACCCGCTCCAAATGCAGCACAGTAGCGGTGTCGGCCCGAAACATCACGGATCTCTTTAAAAACAGCGCGGTCTCCAGCGGCAGCATGGCGGGGAACAAGATGGCGCGGCCGCAACGAAAGGATGAAGAATCCAGCGAGGACTCGCTCTCTGTGGCTGATAATCCAGGTAGGGGATACAATCACCAGAACCATCCCCTGACCTATGCGGACATGTCAGGATTTGCAGCTGACATAAAATCCACTTTCTCAGCGGCCATCACAGACCTCAAATCGAACCTGCTTGTCCTTACTGAGAAGCTCACAGTGGTGGAAGCAGGTGGGAAACACAGAGAGAAGAGGCTGCACAGACTAGAGAGTGTGGTGATCTCCCATTCCTCCCACCTCATAGATATAAATCGGCATTTAGAGGACTTGGACAACAGGGGCAGAAGGGCCAACATAAGGGTTAGGGGGATCCCTAAGTCGGTGGAGAATGCACAGATAATCCCAGCCCTACAGAGGGTCTTTAACAGCCTCCTGAAATGGCAAGAGGACACGGCTATTGATTTTGTGCGCGCCCACAGAGCCTTTAGGCCTAAATGCCCTGATACTGCACCTCCACGTGATATAATATGTTGCTTGCAAAATTACCCGCTTAAGGAAGAGATCATGAACAAAGCTAGGAGGAATGACAGCATTGTGTTTAATGGGGAGACCATCATGCTGTTTCATGATTTATCACAAATTACCCTAAAAAATCGCAGAGCCCTGCGGCCCTTGCTGGATGCACTGAGAGAGAAGGAGTTAACTTATTCCTGGCGCTTCCCGTTTGCCCTGACCGTTACACGCGCTGGCAGACAACACGTCCTACGCACTCCAGCGGATCTCCCTGATTTTTTTGAGGCTCTGAACATGGAACCTGTCGCAGTACCAGAGTGGTACCAGGAATTCACCCTTCCCAGGGCCGAAGGGGGTCCGCTTAGATCCCCACTTTCGACGCTGGAGAAAAGGCTATCAAAGAGAATCAAAGCATAATCGGGGCCACGGCTCACAAGGAGACACGCCCAACCCCAGACAGGGACCATCCAGGGCCCAAGAGGATAACTAGGTCTTCTACCTGGCCTGATAGCTACTTTAACCCCTTCCTTATTTTTCAGGTTCATGCCCTTCTAATTTGAGTTCTACATCCCTCATCTGTGCAGGCTCTAGGGGGACATTATCTTAATGCAGCATGGGACTGTTCTGACGGATTTTGGCGGTATCTACCGCCATCTACCGACCTTAAATGGATCTGTCTCTCCCTTCAGGAGCTGAAGCTGAAGCTGAACAAGACTTGGAGACTGTCCCCAGATGTATAAGCTAGGTTGGAGAGAAGAGCGCAGTTTGCAAGTCTGCATTAGGTCATGATTTCACTATCCCACCCGGCCGGGTGTGTTTCTCTCCGTGTTGCCTTTATAGCCTAATGTATCTGCTGTGATGTCCCCTGTCACTACAGGGTGTAATCTGCCTGTGACAAGACTGCCTACTTACGATGGGATGTTCTATTTAAGGTTGCACTTTTTTTCTATGTTGTGCTGCAGGATGCTTCTTTACTCCATTGCATGGAGACGAGGTCTACGATGTCTAATAAGCCTGTTTAATAATACTCTTAGCAGGGTTTATTTTTCCCAACTCCAGCTTCCATGCTGGTTGCACGTGAAAGCGGGACATACTGTATTTCTAATGTGCCGGGTTTCCTCTCTTCTCGCCTGAGCTGTGAAAGAGAGGTTTATTTTTTCCTTTTTATTATTAGTCTATTTTTTATTGGTGTTAACTGATTTTTCAAGCTGTTGCTTTTCAGTGGTGTCACGGTGACCTGCGATAGATCATAGGCGGTGATCAAGTGACACCTGCCTCCATTTTCGCCTCGCAGTCACACCGCGCCCTCACAGAGTGGGTGCCGGAGCAGGGTTTTTGCTTACGGCCCATTATTTGGAATCTCGGGGTGTGTGCTGCACCCCGAGGTGTTTACTGTACTCTCTCCTTGTTCCTCTATTTCTTTTTTCCTCTTTCTGCTTTTTCCCTATCTGTCTTCTATACTTTCTCCCCATCCTACCTTTCACTTCATCCCGTGTGTTCTCTATTTCTTGGAAGATAGTATATTCTTACTCCAGTGTCTGACCAGTCTAACGTCTCACTTCTAGATTCTGAACGCTGAGGTACTAGTGGGCATCCCAGATGGCGTACTCTTCGTTGGGCCAGGGCCCCACAGTCATCTCGCATAACGTGCAAGGGCTGAACATCCCAGAGAAGCGGACCACATTACTCAGAGAATTAAAGAAAGGTAAGCCACATTTCGCCTTTCTGCAAGAGACACACTTTCAGACCAACAAGGTACCAAAACTGAATAGCCCATATTTCACTGCAGCACTACACGCTACCAATGACTTGAATAGATCAAAGGGCGTATCCATCCTGATAAGCAAAAACGCCCCCTTTCAACTGACTGACAGGGTGACTGACCCGGAGGGTAGGTACATATTTGTTAAAGGCACTTATGCTGGCTAACCTATTACACTAGCAAACGTCTACTTCCCCAACTCAGCACATGTGAGTTTCTGCCAACACATGGTTCAGGCCCTGATGGGCTTTGTGTCTGGCTGCCTGGTACTAGGAGGGGACTTCAACATCCCGCTGAATCCACTGTTGGACACCTCGACGGGTCGGACCTGCATTTCTTACAAAATCCTTAAAAAGATCAAGGCCCTTCTGCAGTCCTTACATCTTGTCGACACGTGGAGATTTCTCCATCCGTCGGATAAGGACTTCACTTTCCACTCTATACCACATAACCTATACTCCCGTATTGACCATTTTTATATATCCCAAAGGGATTTATCCAGGGTTACAGGGGCCAGTATAGGAATCCAGGCTATTTCGGACCACGCGCCCACTTCATTCACTATTGTTGAGACTACACCCTCGGCCCATTCAGCCTTGTGGAGATTAAAAGCTTCGCTCCTAACGGACCCCGAACTGTTGCCTCAAATCACAAGCAATATTGTGAACTTTTTTAAACAGAATGAATCCCAGGAGGTGGACCCTATAATGGTTTGGGGGGCTCACAAGTGTACGATTAGAGGTGATCTAATACGAATGGGAGCTCGGCGCAAGAGACTCCAAGAGGCTGAAGTTAACAAACTGATAAACGTAATTAATTACTGGAGACCAAACACAAACAATCCCTGTCTGAGCAAACGGCTACTAAACTTTTGGAAGCCAGAACGCAGCTACAAACTACCCTTGCCATTAAGACAAAACGTTTCCTATTTTTTAGGAAAAAGATATACTATGAGGCGGAAGATAAGTCTGGTAAACTCTTGACGAGGGCACTGCGTGACCCTCACTCTTCCACTCACATTTCAGGGATTAGCAACGAAACAGACACATTAGATGCTAAAACCGAGGACATTGCAGCTCATTTTCATGTTTACTCTTCTAAGCTGTACAACCTTCCAATGCAACACAGACCCCCTGGGGTGGGTGAGGACAGGGGCCAGGCAATACAGGAGTACCTGAGACAGAGCGGCTTACCTAAATTGACAGCAGACGCCATATCTCAATTAGAAGAACAGATTTCCCTTTCAGAGATTCAATTGGCCATTAAAGCTTTGAAACCTGGGAAAAGCCCAGGTCCTGACGGCTTTACCTCAATTTACTATAAGACTTTTGGCAATATATTGGCAGGCCCCATGCAAAAAGCCTTTAACTCATTGACTGACCCTAGGCCCCTACCACGGGACTTTCATTCAGCACACATCACAGTCATCCCAAAGCCAGACAAGGACCCCACAGCCTGCTCCAGCTATAGGCCTATCTCCCTCCTAAACATTGACTTGAAACTACTGGCAAAGATCTTGGCAAATAGACTCAGACCGCTCCTGCCTGTTGTAATTGGCCCTGAGCAGGTGGGCTTTATGCCGGGGAGGGAGGTGAAAGATAATATAGCCACGGAGAAGGCTTTCGACAGGGTGTCTTGGGACTTTATGTTTGCGACCTGTGCACACATAGGCCTTAGCTCACACATGATGGCGTGGATTACCTCGTTATACCACCATCCCTCTGCTAGAGTTAAGATTAACGGGTCGCTGTCGGACGTGATAGACATACGGAATGGGACGCGCCAGGGATGCCCGCTGTCCCTGCTGTTATTCATTTTCTCCCTGGAGCCATTCATCTGAACGGTCAATAGGGAAAGCTCAATACAGGGGATCCCTGTACGAGACAGAGTGTACAAGACGGCAGCCTATGCGGATGACCTCCTATTCTTTGTGATGAGTCCGCATATTACTATCCCGAACCTCTTGAAAGCATTTGCCTATTATGGTTATCTCTCTAACCTCAAAATGAACCTGACAAAATCGGAAGCTATGAATGTTACGCTATCCGCCCCCACTCTTACTAAGACACAGACGAACTGCCCTTTTAGGTGGGAGGGTAAAGCCCTAAAATATTTAGGCATTTGGTTGACCCCAACCCTAACATCGCTATATGACGCAAATTTTACTCCATTGCTACATAAGATAGAAGGGGATCTGAAACTATGGAACACTGGTTGTTTCTTGTGGTTTGGGAGGACAGCCATCCTTAAGATGGTGATACTCCCCAGGCTCCTGTACCCCCTGAGGGCCCTGCCGATAATACTGCCTAACAGGTTTTTCAAAAAGTTACAGACCTCCCTCCTGACTTTTCTCTGGTCACATAGGAGGGCCAGAATCAAATTCACTCTTCTGACTAGGCCGAAAGAGGATGGAGGGATGGGCCTGCCGGACTTTAGGAGATACTATGTTGCGGCACACGTCACAAAAGTTATAGACTGGCACTGCCATAGAGAGGTCAAGGACTGGGTAGCTTTGGAGGACGATCTGAGTCCTTGCCCCCTCCTCTTCTCTCCCTGGAATCGGGGACTGCGAAAGTCACGCCTACTGCATCACCTTAATAAAATCCTTGTGCTACAAAGGCTAGTGATATCCACTCCAAATGTGTGAGAAATGACAAAGAAAAAATAAATTAAGTGCCAATTATTATAAATAAATTAAATAAATAAAAATAAAAATAACAATGAGAAAAAGTGCTTCATGCTGTTGTGAACGTCAAGTTCTATGCTTCACACAGTGATCCACTCCAATCTGTGCTCCTTTTTGGACTGCACTCACCAGATTTGTGCCCCCTCTTGGGTTTTGCAGCATTCACAGTGTATGCTACTGTGCAGCACTCTGGCAAAGACACGTCCTGCTGTGGTCCTGGTGGTACTCTCAGGGTTTATCCCATATACAGGAAAAAAGAAGAAGAGAGAAGAAAGAAGAAGAAGGAAGAGGTCCCAAGATAGTGTAGTACTGTTTAAAAATTCAGCTTTTATTGGTAAAAGACAAATGGGTACTCACAATTTTGTTGAAATGACAGAGCATTACTTTAACATGCAGAAAACGGAAGTGTTGTGGCGTTCTGTCGGATCGCTCGACCGGTTTCGTCGACCTGACTTCATCTGGAGCATCCTGAACGCCACAATCACTTCCTCCTTTATAGCAAAACACTGCGTCCTGTGTTACGGCGGCCATATTTGGTAGGTTCCCAGGATAGGAGCCTGTGTGCTCTAGTGACCTATGTCTTGTACTACGGTGGCCATGTTTGGTTTGATCTGGGGACATTAGACCATCCCCTAGTGGATACACACGGCGGCCATTTTTGGTTAGATACTGGGGACCGAAGCCTGGGTGTTATAATAAATGTAAACATACAGTGAAATGATATAAACAGACTGCGATATAAATCCACTTATTACTATGCTGTTTTTATCCACACAGGTTGGAGTGTATTGATGTTTGCAAATTAAACTATTACAATTTATGATACTTTAAAAACACAGATTTGACATGTAAAATATGATAAGAATATATGTTTTAAAAATGTTTCAAATTTTAATAGTTGCATTTGCAAACATCAATACACTGCGACCTGTGTGGATAAAAAACAGCATAGTAATAAGTGGATTTATATCGCAGTCTGTTTATATCATTTCACTGTATGTTTACATCTATTATAACACCAGGCCATCACCAGCGTCTGTTTTACCTAGGGGCAAGATTAGACTTGGACACCTTTCCCACCAAAAATCCTCTGGGTTACTGGGTCTTGAGGATGGATCACTGGCCAGAGCTTGCACAGTATGCAATTGAGCTACTGGCCTGTCCTGCATCCAGCATTCTTTCAGAACGCACATTCAGTGCTGTTGGAGGCTTTGTAACTGATCACAGGGTGCGCCTGTCCACCGACTCGGTCGATCGACTGACCTTTATAAAAATGAATCTTGGATCACCACCAGCTACCAAGCACCTGATGCTGATGTAACCAACTATTTTTTTTTTAAATGTCAGATCCCTTTAAGACTGCCTATGCTGATGCTGAGTGACTATCCTGTTATGCTGAGTGACTATCCTCTTCCTCTAGGATAATTAAGATAGTTTCGTGGTGAATCCTCCAATGGATGTGAGTGAAAATGTGTTCCACTCTGGGTCAGTCCTGGAATACCATCCGGCATCAACAAAAAATGTGGAGGGTATTTGTAGTGGTAAATAATAGTACGTAGCTAATGATTAGTGAACAACTGTGCCAAACCACTGCACAATGTTGCATCAATACACTCAAAAATGAATAATTAGTAGCATAGTGAACATAAATGATAGTGAAAAACAAATCCAGTACGATTACAATAACCCAAGGCAGTAATCCATTAAAGTGCAGCGTGCAATGATTAAAATACAAAAAATACAAAGTGATCCGAAGTAATTAAGATGACATGCACCGATGAGCATGAAATTGAAATCTATATGTGAAAAAAATGTCCAGTGAAAAAACAATAGTGAAATAATAACAATGTCTCAAATAATCCACCAATAGGGGTTAAAGTAGATCAAGGTGATATTAGCAAAGTGTCCCAGTGCATATAATAATAAAATAAAAATCATATATAAATGTTCAGTGAAAAAAATGTGCTCCAAAACACAGATCCTTATATCCAGAGCATTCAGTGATCAATGCTGGATGTGCATGCGTGCTTATACTTCCACCATCAGGCTTCCCAGAAATGTCCGACAGACTAGGTGTTCCAGCCCCTTACCTCAGAGCGGCTTGTAATCAAGCCTAAATGGATATCTCACAGGCAGTCTGCTGCTCATCCACTCCCTCAATCCCACGACTCGGTCACAGATGATTGCAGTCTCTCAGAGGAAATATAAAGCAAGGGGAGCCTCCATAGTGTAGCATCATTAAAACATTTTATTTAAGAAACAAGTAGACACTCACATTTCAAGCAGTAAAAAGTCGGCGTGTACGATCTTTGTGTCCCCCGCTCTGCGGCCGCGAGCGGGTGACGTCACCAGCAGCTCCTCCACGTCCTCACGCGTATCGCAACTGTTTCACGTTGCTTACTCATAGGATGGAGAGCGGCTGGCATAGAGATGACTTATATAGCGCCGGGCGGCACCCTAATACATAACAAACTTCTGTAATTTGATAATCCAGTTCCTGATGTGAAGTACAAGGACTTAACAAAGTATTTATATAACTGCAAAGATTTAAAAATTAATACAATGAATGCTAATATAACCGCGCTCAGACTGCTACCTCTGATGGTCAATATAAAGTATTGCGGGATAGAGTCAACCAAGGCAGAAGGTATAGACACCTGCTGATTGAGCTGGAAATTAACAATTCACATCTGTAGCCTCTAATAGAAGCAGAAGGAGAGGATGTTGGACCAATAAGTTCAAACAACTCAATATACATCCTATCTAATCGAATCCAAGCCAGTCAAAACAATAATCACACATAGTGTTACTAAAATTAATGCTTGTGGACCAACAATCTAGCACAGTAATAGGATAGATAATATACTGATATAGACATATTCTAAATAAAACCAAGAATTAAAGGCATAAAAAAGGGGGTCAAAATCTGTATTGCTAAAATATATGTCAACTACTTCATTAAAATCATTAAAATGATAAAATAATCTATAAAAAATGGAGATGGAGATAAAATTCTAATAATTGGATATAAAGCAATTTAGATCGAATTCCACATTATGTCCATGAGGCGTTAAAGTGCACAGTTCGTGTATCCAGCGAGATTCTGTCTGGCTAATTTTTTGCACTTTATTGTCCCCTCTCCAGTGTGGTTTATATTTCTCAATGCCCCATACCATTAATGAGGAGGGGTCTTTATTATGGTAGCGTTCATAATGGCGGGACAAACTGTGTTTAGGGTACCCATTTTTTATGTTTTGTGTATGTTCACGTAATCTTTTCCATAAATTTCTTTTAGTTCTGCCAACATACTGTATTTTACATGGACATTCAAGGAGGTACACTACCCCTTCCGTATCACAGGAAATAAAGTCTTTAATTTTGTATTCTTTACCTGTGACACTGGATTTAAAGCCTTCCTTTTTCTTTTTACTCTCTTTCGTATGTTTGCATGTATAGCATCTCTTGCAGGGGTAGTATCCTTTTTCATTAAAAAATGAGAAGCTCTTTTTCTCCGGAGGATCCAGTACGTTCTTGGCTATCATGTCTCTTAGAGTGGGGGCCCTCCTATATGTGAACATTGGTTTTTCTGGTAAAATTGATGACAAATGTCGATCAGCTTTCACGATATGCCAATATTTTTTACAAATTGCTTCAAGCTGCTTGTGCTGGACACTATAGTCCATTATCAGTGGTACTTTTCCAGCAAAGGCGTTATTCTTTACAGAGTCCTGGATAAGCGTATCTCTGTCTAGGGCGGCGACATCTTTAATTTTTTTCTCAATATAGTCCTCTTTGTAGCCTTTTTCAACAAATCTTTTGCCGACAAAGTCAGCTTGTTCCAGAAATACCTCAGTCTTTGTGCAATTTCTCCTAAGTCAGTACTCTAGTGTCCCGACGCATGTTCGTCACATCACGTGACTTCCCCTGATGAAGTCACGTGATGTGACGAACACGCGTCGGGACACTAGAGTACTGACTGGGAGCAACATCTAACGGACGGCAGACGAGCGCGGTGCTCGTAGGAGATGCGACCGTTTTTACATTGCTCAATGTGAGTTTTTTACTATTCGTTTATTAAAAGTTTGCTGTGCTGTGCAGTTTTACGCGATGTGCCCCCCCTCCTCCTTCTCCTCTTCCCTCTTTGCCTCTTTTACCCTGATATGAGCGGCCGCTCTCACGGATACCTGAGGAACAGAGTGCTGACAGTGAGAAGATAAGGAGACGAGCTCGGCGCTCGTGGAGACAGGCACCCTTTCCTTACACACAGTGTAAGTTGCGTAAGTGTACACTTACCTACTGTATTCCTGAGAAACCCTTCCTTCTTTCTTTGAGTGGCAGGAGGCCAAAGCTACAAAATATATATCTCTTTCCCTACATGTATGGCCAAACATTGAGATCTGTTAAGAAGACATTCATCTAACAGGAGGCTGAAGTACTGGTAATTTACCTTGATTTTGAGTGACAACTGGGAGGTAAGCCGCCTCATTCACCTAATGGTGCGGGTTGCACGGTCTATGGATTGAATTGGGTTGCACACTTTCACCCATTGGACTTTGGTATCACACCTGTGTTTCAATTGTTCACTGAAGTCACTTCTGCACTTTGAACTGTGAGTCCCCCCTTTCTGGTTGCACTGATCTGGGTCTGCATTCACTGAAATTTTTTGTTTCATTATTTGTGTAGCACACACCAGCCATTATATATATTTTATATACTTATCAGTTTTTTAGTGTGTTCACTGTTATTTAGTCCAGTCAGGACTGGACTTATTCACCACTGTTGTAGGTCACTTCCCTTTGCATCTGACATCGTTTGATTTCTCCGATTTAAACACCACCTTCCCACCCCCCCCCCTTTTTTCGCCAAATTTTTTTCTTGTTTTTATCCATTCACTAGTTTAATCACAGCGCAGACACTCATACTTATTGCAGGAAGTGAGAGTTAACATGGGGGAAAAGGTGTCTCCTCTCCACTGATGCTTTATCAGCAATCCTTGGTTCACTAAAAACCCCACATTTTCAAAAAAACTTTGTCACTGGGACAGAAAGTGAGGTTAAATCTTCTGAACAGGTGCACAGACAGCAAAACAAATGTTACAGGGGTGATAACCCTTCCCTATGTTTTCCAAAAAGCTTTAACATAGATTTTTGGCTGGAGCTACACTTAAAATGTACCAGTTCAAAATTAGAAACAGATTCTACTTAACAACAAACCTACAGTCACTGTCTGTTCAGAGTATATAGGGCCTGGGGGTCCCACGACTTTCCTTTTTTTAATTTGGGTGCAGGGTTCCCCTTAATATCCATACAAGACCCAAAGGGGCTGGTAATGGCCTGGGGGGGGGGGGGGGGCATACCATTTTCTCAATGATTTCCATCCATATTGCCAGGACCAGACATTACATTAAAGACGCAAGCAGTTTTAAATTACTTTTCTTCCTGTAGAAATGTCATTTTGTGCAGGGACAGTTCTAAACACGGGAAACACGTGCCACTTCACAGGCATACTATAGACACCCAGCAGGTATGATATTTAAAGGAATATTTCACTTTTTTTTCACTTTAAGCATCATTAAAATCACTGCTCCTGAAAAAACGTTTTTAAAACTTTTTTTTTGCATTGATACATGTCCCCTGGGGCAGGACCCGGGTCCCCAGAACCTTTTTAGGACAATAACTTGCATATTAGCCTTTAAAATTAGCACTTTTGATTTCGAACGTTCGAGTCCCATAGACTTTAACGTTCATCCATCAGGTGGTACTGGTTCTGCTTTTTGTCAGTGTAGAGAGAGGTTGCTGTTTGGAGCAGGGACAGGCTGTATTGAATCAAAAAGCTATCTAAAAGGTCCATAAAAATCCTTTTAAGGACTGGTATACTGTAGATGTACTACTTGCTGTGCAGTATATAGGGGTGTAATACACTTATATACTTTTTGTCAGTGTAGGGACAGGTTGCTGTGTGCAGAGCAGGGACAGACTGTAGTGACACAAATCATTACCTAACAGGTCCACAAAAGTCCTTTCAAGGACTGGTATAGGTGTACTATTGTTTGGTGTGCAGTATATAGGGGTATAATACACTTATAATATACTTTTGAATATAGAAAGCATATTATAGTGGATTTGTATTGTGCAGCATTGTGACTGGTGGTGTATTTGGGTACTGCAGAATTTTTGCTTCTTTCGCTGCGTTACCTCTGCTACACATATTAACAACATTTCCTGGAAATAAAGTTTCATAACTGGTGCGATAAACCAGTGGCCCCCAAAAACGACAGATTGAAGCGGGGTGTTATCTAAAAATATACTTTCATAATAGTGTATTTGGGTACTGCAGAATTTTTGTCGCTTTCGCTGCATTACCTCTGCTACACACAGTGACAAAACTGGTGCGAAAAACCAGTGGCCCCCCAGAACGACAGATTAAAGCGGGGTGTTATATACCTTCTTCTACATATTCTGCGCTTCTCTAGAGATATTTGTCACAGGGTCATTTAAAAAATGACAGGCAGAGGAAGAGGCAGGCCCTTCCAACGGGGTGGTAGGGGTAGGGCAGGAGCACCAGGCCAGAGCCAAAGTGGAAAGTGGCACAATGTTTGTTCGATTACGTCAAAGGACGCACCAGACTTGATTGAGTGGCTCACCACCAACACCACCACCACCATATACCCTCCGCTTGAGTCACAGGAATTATTTTCCAATCCATCAGAAGATATTTCCGATGCGCAGCCACTCTTGGCATTGGATCAGGAAGAGGAGGTAGCAACAGCCGCCACTCAGCAGTCTGACGACAGTACCCAGATCAGCCCAAGTAGGTTGGTGCCCGCTGTTGCTGCCTACTCCGTGATCTCTATTGTTAGTGATGGGGAAGGTGACGTTGATGATGTGTCTACAGACGTCATGTGGGTGCCCACAAGAGGAGGGGAGTTCAGAGGGAGAGATGGACCAGCAGATAGGGAGGAGAAGCAGGCCGAACTTACATTGCACAGGAGGAACAAACCAGACTCCTAATGTATCAGGAGCGAGCCATCAACCATGTACGATCACATCTGGTGCTCCCAGGACACCAGCCCATGGCTCTGCAGTGTGTTTTTTTTTTAACGTGTCCGCTGCAGACAATAGTGTTGCCATCTGCAGCCTTTGCAGTCAACGCATAAGTCGCGGTAAGCCCAACATTCACCTAGGGACGACCGCCTTAAGAAGGCACCTGGCCTCCCATCACCGAGCCCAGAGGGAGAAACGCCATCAGAACCCACAAAGCCACACTCCAGGCTCTCACCGTCCAGCCTCTTCTCCTTCTCTCTATGCTCACAATTGTCTCCTCCACTCCACCTTCCATCATGCCGTCCTCACATTTTTCTGCAAAAAGGCAGGCTTCCGTGGCCCAAATGTTCGATTGTAAAAAACGATGACGCCGGATAACCCTCTTTCCCAACGGTTGACCGCTGGCTTGTCGGAACTGATAGCCCACCAACTACTGCCAACTACTGCCATATAAACTGGTGGAGTCGGAGGCCTTTTGAAAATTTGTGGCCATTGGAACACCACAATGGAAGGTCCCACAAAGGAATTTTTTTTCACAGAAGGGCATCCCAGAGCTATATAGCCATGTTCAGCGGCAAGTGAATGTATCTCTGGCACACAGTGTCGGTGCAAAGATACATCTGACCACAGACACGTGGTCTAGCAAACACAGGCAGGGAAGGTATATAACTTTTACTGCCCACTGGGTGAACCTTCTGACGACCGTCAAGCATGTAACCCGTGGCACCCATGTAGATTTGGTTTTACCATCATGGATTGCATGCAGCCCTGCCTCTTCTTCTCCTCCTCCATCCTCCCTCTCCTCTTTGGCTGACTCCTCCTTTTCCGATGCTACCGTCTCTTCCGCTGCGCCGCCCAATATCCACAGAACCTATTCGACATGCCAGGTGAGACGTTTCCATGCTGTGGTCTGTTGTGCCTTGAAGACAAGAGCCACACTGGTCCTGCACTCCTTTCAGCTTTGCATTCACATGCAGATCAGTGGCTAACAACGCTCAATTTGACAGTTGGTAAAGTGTTGTGCGACAACGGTGCCAATCTGCTGAGCGCACTGAAACAGGGCAAAATGACACACATCCTGAACTTAGTCATGCAGCGATTCATTGACAAATACCCTGGGGTCCAGGACGTCTGTCGGCAGGCCAGGAAAATCTTGGGCCTTTTCAGAAGATCTTACACGGCCATGGCTCGCCTTGCTGACATTCAGTGGCGGCACAATCTGCCCGTCAGACGTCTTATTTGTGACTGCCTGAGGCGATGGAACTCAACCTTGTATATGATTGATAGGCTGCTCTAGCAGAAACGTGCAGTTAACGACTACCTGTACGAACTCTCTGGCAGGACAGGTTCTGGGGAGCTTGTTTTTTTTTCACCACGCCAGTGGCTGCTAATGCGCGACTCATGCAGACTTCTGCGGCCATTTGATGAGATCACCAAACTGGTCAGTCGCAGCCTTACGCCTTCTTTCTGGACCATGCATTGCGTTGTGTCATTGATCAAGTTGTAGAGGAGCAGGAGCAGGAAAATGAGGAGGTCGCAATGCTGGATGAATTCCCAGGGGGGGCTACTCCACCTGAGACAAGTCAACAACTGGAGTCTGTAGGGGAGTCAGAGGAGGATGGTGCCGGGCGGAGAAGGAGGACCAAGAAGAGCATGCTTTAAACCTTTCTGGGATCCCTGGTGTTGTCAGTGGATGAGGGGAGGACATTTTCCTGAATGATGAGCAGGAGCCAGGCCACTACAGCGCTTACAGTTTAGTGCAAATGGGGGCCTTCATGCTCCAGTGTTTTAAGAGGGACCCCCGTATAAAAAGCATAAAGGGCAAGGACCAGTACTGGGTAGCAATGTACTTAGACCCCCAGTACAAACAAAACATGGCGGAAATGTTACCACCATCACAGAGGGCTATCAGAATGCAGCACTTCCAGGCCTCTCCTCGAGAAATGCTGCATTCTGCTTTTGCGTGCGCTGGCAGAGGAATTTCCACTCACAGAGAACAGTTTTCGGGTACCAATCCAACAGCGCCTGCAAGAAGAGGGCGGTTTGAAGATGTGTTGGTCACTAATGATATGAGATCATTCTTTCAGCCGACCCATCGACAGCTGTCATCCAGATCCAGCATCAGGGAACGCCTAGACCGACAGGTGTCCGACTACATCGGGTTAACGGCCGACGTGGACACACTGATATGTGATGAACCCCTGGACTACTGGGTGGGCAGGCTTGGCCAGAGCTTGCACAATTTGCAATGGAACTGTTGGCTTGCCCCTCGTCCAGTGTCCTGTCCGAAAGGACATTCAGCGCAGCAGGGGGGGGGGTCATGACCAATAAGCGCACTCGCCTAGCTCACAACAGTGTTGACTACCTCACATTTATAGAAATGAATAAGGCATGGATCTCGGAGGAATTCAACACATGTGACCAGTAGACCATGTTTGATTAAAATTGAGGTGAACACCTGTGGGCTAATTTTTTGGGCCTGTACTGGCCGGCACTTACTTCTGTATCCGGTGAATGCCTAATGTACCACCAGCCACAGAATACAAAGTTGTTTGCTGTCAGGTGAAAGCATGTGGCCGTGGGCAAATTTTTGGGGCCTGTAATGGCCAACACTTACTTCTGTATCTGGAGAATGCCTAATGTACCACCAGCCACAGAATACAAAGTTGTTTGCTGTTCGGTGAACGCCTGCCTGTGGACTAATTTTTGGGGCCTGTACTGGCCGGCACTTAGTTATGTATCTGTTTTTTTACTTAATACTTCTGGTAGGTCAGTGTTCATGTTGTGTGACTATTTGTGCACAGCTAGTAAGTATTTTGTGGCTGCAAATATGACCTGCAGGTTTTTAATGTTCGCCTGCCTTTAAAGTCTATGGGGCCCGCCGCAAACTTGCGGTTCGCTGACATTTGCGAAAGTTTGCAGTTAGCGTTCGCCAAACCATCCCATCAGATGTTCGTCCGTCACTATTGGAGATTTGATGCACATAGCAAATAGAGTAGCAAATACTATTATGTGTTCCTGCTCATCAGGTGCAATCACTTTAGAAAAATTGAAAGATGGGGCGGAGCTAGCCGGAGACCGCGATGGAAGCTTGATAGCGGAGCTCCGTAGCAAGCAGGAGATCAGCGGCTAACAGCGACCCATCCGAGCACTCAACCAGACCCAAGGCACGGCGGATTACTTCCCCAACCTGGCTGGCAGCTCTAGTACCATGGGCAAGAACAAGAAAGGGGGAAATCGTCCCCATAAGCTGATAGTAACAATGGGTGATCTATAGAATGTGCCCTAAAAAGTCGCCCACCGTTGCGCCTATGGAGGAGTGGATGATGCCTAGCTGCTGTTTAGAAGATAATAAGTGAACAAAAAGAATGTAAGATGATGAAACTCTCTAAGGAGTGTCAACAAATTAAAACAGCGCTATCAAATAACTGTGCATATTTGACTATATAAAATACATTACTACAACCCATATGTAATGATATACAGTGATAATAAACAAAATATATCCAGTTTAAGAAATAAACACTAGACTGTGACTGTAATAATAAACACCCGTGATTGACTTAAACGTGAAAGTGAACGCACTGAAAGTGCAAGAGACAGTCTTTAAAAATAATTTAGAACGTGGCCAAACAAAGCAAAGTTCATGTGTATAAGGATCCTGCGATCTTCAAATTTTTTCAAAAACTTCCACCACACCCGACAGTGCTCAGTGACTCCTCCCCCATCAAATGGACACTCACCGGATAGGTATGCCTCACACTCTCGTGTTTTGGCACAAAAAACCTTATCAGATGTAGTTGTTCCCGTCAATAAAGATGTAATCCAAATATGACATCCAATCAGTTCCACATATATGTCAGAGAGAGACAAAAGAAGTGCAAATAGTGTGATACCATCAAAGGTTTAATAGCACACCAAAATAAAACTTCAAACAGTGCACTCACAAACAAAATCTTGTAAAACAGCAGAATATCACATCAAGAAACTCCTTCAAACTTCAAAATGGTGAGAAGCGGTCACGGCGGACCCCCGATCAGCGAGAAAAAGTGAAACCAATTCTCCTACTCACGGTGCATGGACTTCTGTCAGATGCAGCTGCACATCCACTTAAATAAAAAACTTCAAACGCACTCTGCATCCAAAAACGCAGCACTCACTAGTAAAATTAGACTGTATGGCAATACCCCGACATGTTTCGTTATAAAAACTTATTCATGGGACTAACCACACAGTCTAAATGGTTACCTTATATCTGATGTAGTCAGATCAATCAGCCTATCAGTCCTGGGCGTTTTCCCACTTCCTCCAAAACTGTGGGCGGAAGTAAACGATAATCCCAAACTACTGTGGGCTGACAGCATCATCCACCACCACTGGCTGGTGTATGAATCAATCAGCCAGTGCGATAGGCGTGGCGCCAGTCCCCAGATTCCAATAGGTGAGAGAGTATGTTAATCACATCCCCCAACAGCAGCAGTCTGAGCCAATCACGTGCTGCACAGCGCATCCCGCTCCGCCTACAACGATGGGCGGGCCTAGAGCGCTTATGCAGCCAAAGCTAGGAGGAAGTCAGCGCTCCTCCATTGGCTGGCTGTCTTACCCAGCAGCCACAGCGGTAAGCCGACCTGATAGGTCGAGCAGACGCTGCTCATGATAGGCTCGCCGCGGGGAATGGCTTCTAACAACACAACAGGGGCAAATCAGCTGTTGTATAGGCAGACGTGGGCGGCGGAAATGAGAGGAAAAAAAAAAAAAAAAAAGCCGATTTCCGGGTGTCCCCGTGACCACGAATCACATCTACAGCCCAATCATTACACTGTGTTTATATTGAATAGCCATACAACAGTTCCTAATTAAGTCATCACTGATATATATCAATCATGCGCTGGAGTATATCAACAAATACATATAAAAACATTTGTCACTGATGAAGGCAATAGTCAGTTAAAATAAATTAATAACATTTTGCATTAGTACATATTAGTATCAAACGCTAATTGCAAATTCATATAAATGATTAAATATATATAATTAAAATATATCTAAAATATGTAAAAAATGCATTAAAAATGAAACTCGATAAAATCAATCTAAAACTGGAACTAAATACAAGTGGTGAATTAGTGATCGCTGAGCTGATCGCAAATGGTCACCGATAACACCACCACTGGAGAAGGGATTAATTAATAGCAAAATATCAGATAAATGAATAAAAGAGTACATATACTGAAAAGATGCCAGAAAGGGTAATACTAAACCCACGGAGGGAAAGGTGTGGGTATGATAAATGTCTAAGAATTATTGATGAAGCAATTCAAGTCTACCTCTATATTCAACCCCCGCGGAAAAAGACATTTTAGCAAGAATATCCAGTGAGTTTCGCGCTGTGAAAGGTCACGGAACTCTGTGTGACCTCCTCCAAGATGGGTAAACCACATCTATGCACAAAATTGAGCAAGCGTGGGTCCTGGTTATGTACCTTTTTAAAATGCATGGAAACGCTATGTTCCTCAGAGCCTTTTTTTAATATTTGCTAGGTGTTCTGATATGCGGATTCTTAGAAGTCTTTTAGTCCTCCCAACATATAATAACCCGCATGGGCACCATAGCAAATATACAACTTATGACGAGTTGCATGTACTGAATTCTTTAATGTCAAACATTGTGCCATCGGAGCTGGTAACTTTGTTAATTCCTTTGTTGTGTTCTTTCACCGTGCGGCAGCAAATACACCTTCTGCAAGGAAAGAATCCTTTCAGATCTATTTTCAATGGCGATCAGTGGATCCAATATTTTGCGGACCACTCTATCGCCAAAATTGGGCGCACGTCTATATATAAAAACGTGGCTGCTGAGGAATCACTCCACCCAGATGTCTATCTCTGCTGAGGATGTGCCAGTGTTTCTTATATATGGTTTCAATTTCCTTATATTGGATGTGGAAGCCCGTCAGGAAGCTCCACTGGTGTTCATTTGTGGATGGTTCTTCTATTTTCTTCTTAAAACAGTCTTCTCTCGGCTTCTCTGCGATCTCTTGAATCATTGACACCAGGTTGATCTCATCATATCCCTTGTGGGCAAATCTCTTCTTCAGTACATTCGCCTGCTCAAAATAATCTGAGTCATCAGTGCAGTTTCGGCGCACTCGGAGAAATTGCCCTTTAGGGATATTCTTTATCCAAGCAGGGTGGTGTCCACTTCTGATCGATAGATAACTGTTTCGATCAGTGCTTTTTAAAGTACACCTTTGTTTTCAACCTGTCATTACATCTTTCTATAGTTACATCAAGAAGTTAACTGAACACGCACTGATCACATATTCCAGTTTAATGTTGTTCACATTGTTGTTCAATACTTCAAGGAAAACTTTGAGATCTGTTTCCGATCCCTGCCAGATCAAAAAGATGTCGTCAATGTATCTCCGATAGAAGATAAGTTGAGATCTTTGATCTCTGAAGATACTTTTGTCCTCCCACTCCGCCATAAACAGGTTGGCGAGGCTAGGGGCATATTTAGCTCCCATAGCCACGCCAACCTGTTGTGAAAAAAAGAACCATCGAACCAAAAATAATTATGCGACATACAGAAAATCGAGGCTTGACCCAAAAATCTTTTTTGTGTAAACGGGATCCCTCCCTCTTACTCAATGCCCAATTGAGTGCCAGAGCAGCGTCCTCATGCTGTATTATAGTATATAGTGAGGCGACATCCGCCGTCACAAGGAAGGTTTCAGTACCTGGATTTATTCTTATATCCTCCAGGGATATGAGCAGACTCAGCTGTCTCCTTTAAGTATGCTTTGGTTTCCGCACACTTGGCTGGAGGAATTTGTCCAATTATTCACCTAACCTTGCCGTGACGGACCCAATGCGTTCACTATTGGACGGGCCCGGTGGCTTGGTTGCATGTTTGTGTATCTTCGGTAAGGTGTAGATAACCGGAACTCTACACACAGAAGGAGCCAAATATGCTTTCTCTTTAATATTCAGGCATTGATCTGGAAACCCCATGTATTAAGGAATCCAGTTGTGTTTGTATGCTTCTGTAGGGTCAGAATTCACCTCTTATAGGTGGTTCGATCTTCCAACAGTGTGGACAATTGCTGATGATAATAGTCTTTGTCCATCACTACTACTCCGCCCCCCGTGTGGTGGAAGTTTTTGAAAAATTTGAAGATCGCAGGATCCTTATACACATGAACTTTGCTTTGTTTGGCCACGTTCTAAATTATTTTTAAAGACTGTCTCTTGCACTTTCAGTGCGTTCACTTCACGTTTAAGTCAATCACGGGTGTTTATTTATTACAGTCACAGTCTAGAGTTTATTTCTTAAACTGGATATATTTTGTTTATTATCACTGTATATCATTACATATGGGTTGTGTAATGTATATTATATAGTCAAATATGCAAAGTTATTTGATAGCGCTGTTTTAATTTGTTGACACTCCTTAGAGAGTTTCATCATCTTACATTCTTTTGTTCACTTATTATCTTCTAAACAGCAGCTGTGCATCATCCACTCCTCCATAGGCGCAAACGGTGAGCGACTTTTTAGGGCGCATTCTATAGATCACCCATTGTTACTATCATCTTTATTTTTTTAACCGTGTGCAGCCATGGACGCTATCGACTTTTTGTCCAACAGACCAAATAAGTGCTGACTCTATTTTTTTCCTCCAGTCAAGAAATGACAGACTGTGAGGAAGATATCAGCAGCATCCTGAAGGCATTAGATAACCTGTTAGAGAAACAGGTAAAGGCCTGGTGGGATGTCTTCACATTCGAACACTACAACAAAGAGGGTCTAATTTTTAGGAGTCTGAGGTGGGAAGTCACCCCTCAAGACGGTCTTACTGATGTAAAGTATATGGATGAATGGCTTAATTTTTTTAATAAAGTCGGGAAAGAACTACAGTTCTGGTTCTGAAGAGGAAACAAATTAAACTAAGTCTAATTAATGAAAAATTAAAATCATACAAAAACAATTAGAGCCAATCAAGAATCAGAAATGATCAAAGAGTTCAACAATAGTATGAAAAAGAAACTGGAGAAGGTAGATAGGGACACTCAGAAAAGGAAAGTAAAAAAGTACAACCGAGATTCTGAGGATAAAAACAGCAAAATCTACGCATGCAGAGTAATACAGGCTCTGAAGGAGATCCAGTGAATGAACACAACAGAACAACAGCAGTCTAAAACGAGTGTTGCTGCTCTAAAGAAGGATTCAGGAAAACTAAGGGTCCCTTTGAAAAAAGCTGACCATACGGGAGGAAAACACCCACGTAATAACTTACCGCAAGGTGCTAAGGGTGGGCATCCGAATCATATTATGAATCACCCGGACCACCACGCCATAATAGGGAGAATGGTCAGTATAGTGGCTATTACCAGTCCCCTCGGCCACACAACATTATGGTGTTCCAGATCAATCCCACTACTATCCCCAGCAGGATTTCCATCAATGGTATCAATACCCTCCATCTGATCAATATCATCACCAACCCCCAGTATGCTTCTTTTTTAGGACAGAGAGGGAGGGGGGAAGAGGGGGGACTCTGAAGAGGAATTTACAACCAATGAACAGAGGGGGGAGAAGACTGGTCCACCTTATCTGATGAACAGAGCTGGGGAATACCTGCAAAGAGAAGAAGGGGGTGCAGGGCTGGAAGATGCAAACTATCCGAAAAAAAGAGCAAGGAGAACATAGGACTGGTATCTACAATTTAAGTCGGGTTACTTTGAGTGCAAAAGAACTCAACGTATTAGATACAGGCCTAAAATGTGCCCTAGAAAGGCCATGAATAAGTTTAACATCTATATTGATACCCACAAATTTATCAGAACATTAAATTTGATAAAAATATTTTCTGAGCCACCCAGTCGAAGCATCAATGAGGAGCACTACAGCCAATAGGAACATAGACAGTGGGTTGAAGAATAAATCGCTCTTCAACCCCCAAAATTCCAACAATCACTACATGATGTCTTTAAACAGCTTGTGCTAAAAGATATAGAAGATCTGCCACAGAAAAAAGATATCAATCCTGAGTATATCAGGGAAGGTATCAAGCTACTGGAAGACAAAAAGAACCTCATTATCCGCCCTGCTGATAAGGGGGCGGGAGTAGTATGATGGACAAAGACTATTATCATCAGCAATGTCCACACTGTTGGAAGATCGAACCACCTATAAGAGGTTGAATTCTGACCCTACAGAAGCATACAAAACACAACTGGATTCCTTAATACAATGGGTTTCCAGATCAATGCCCTGAATATTAAGAGAAAGCTTATTTGGCTCCTTCTGTGTGTAGAGTTCCGGTTATCTACACCTTACCGAAGATACACAACATGCAACCATGCCACCGGCCCGTCCAATAGTGAACGGCATTGGGTCCGTCACGGCAAGGTTAGGTGAATACTTGGACAAATTCCTCCAGCCACGTGTGCGGGGAAACCAAAGCATACTTAAAGGATACAGCTGATCTGCTCATATCCCCTGGAGGATATAAGAATAAATCCAGGTACTGAAACCTTCCTTGTGACGGCGGATGTCGCTCACTATATACTATAATACAGCTGAGCACTGGCACTCAATTTGGGCATTGAGTAAGAGGGAGGAGATCCCGTTTACACAAAAAAGATTTTTGGGTCAAGCCCTCGATTTCTGTATGTCGCATAATTATTTTTGGTTCGATGGTTTTTTTTTTCACAACAGGTTGGCGTGGCTATGGGAGCTAAATATGCCCCTAGCCTCGCCAACCTGTTTATGGCGGAGTGGGAGGACAAAAGTATCTTCAGAGATCAAAGATCTCAACTTATCTTCTATCGGAGATACATTGACGACATCTTTTTGATCTGGCAGGGATCGGAAACAGATCTCAAAGTTTTCCTTGAAGTATTGAACAACAATGTGAACAACATTAAACTGGAATATGTGATCAGTGCGTGTTCAGTTAACTTCTTGGATGTAACTATAGAAAGATGTAATGACAGGTTGAAAACAAAGGTGTACTTTAAAAGCACTGATCGAAACAGTTATCTATCGATCAGAAGTGGACACCACCCTGCTTGGATAAAGAATATCCT